>NW_027175165.1:647853-971780 GCF_028021215.1 Eschrichtius robustus
CGCACCTCATTTCTCATCTCCTTGTGCTCGGGTTCGCCATTCCAGCTACTTTACTAGCAATCTCCCTACTTGGAGAATCAGCACCTTTAAGCTCCTGTTCCCTACAGGTTGCAATTTGTCCTGAGGATGAACGGGAAGAGGGGCAACCAATGAGAGACTAGATCTAGGTGTTGGGACAGGCACAGGTCACTCTATTTTCCCAACAGGAAGAAGAATTAACCACAGGCTCAGCCTGCCGCCCGGAACCAGAATAGGGCCTGAGGCAAACCCGTGCTTTTGCGGCCAGCTCCCAAAAAAGACAGTTGAAAAATGGAGCTCAGTGGCACTGCAATTCACAAACCTGCTGAGTTATAAATGATAACTCTCGTCCACAAATATATTGAGGGAAGGCAACGAAGAGGAATTCAAAGCAAGGCAGAATTGCAGGAAACAGATTTCAGGAGGTAGATACGAATCGCCTTTAAAGCACATGAAAAGCGGCAAAACGTCGACAATGATGCCCTTGGCCAAAAAGGGCGTATGCGTTTTTTCCTGAATATATTCAGGAAAAAACGCATACGCCCTTTTTGGCCAACCAAGCAACCTGGAAAGGCAAATCAGCGCTACAAAGAAGTCTCGCTTCCCATCGGTGAAAAGGGCCATGCTGCAAAAAGTGTCAAAACGAGAAATGCAGGACAGGCCATGGAGAAATGGCAGCCTTGCTACACTGATGGGCGGAATGTAAATTGCCAACAGCCACTCTGGAGAAGTGTACGTTGTGTCCTGAAACATCGAAAAAAAACAGCTTAGGGAGCATAGGGCACGTCCACTCATGGGCATATAAATTGGAAAAACTAAAAATCAGCAAGACACAGGCACCCGAAAGTTTAGGGCTGCTCTTTTGACAAGAACCTCCACTTCATGACACCTTAAATATCCCAGGAAAGAGAAAAATGGATAAAGAAGTTGTGGTCCTTATGTACAATGGAATATCACTCAGACATGAAATCAATGTTATAAGGCTAGTAGAAGCAAGATGAGTGGAGTTAGGTACGACGATTCTAAGTGAAATAAGTCACACAGAAAAAGACACTTATCATAAGCTATCACTTATAGAGGGAATGTAAAAACCGCTACTCTTGAACTGAATTACAAAAGAGAACAGAGTCACACGTTTAGAAAACACACTATGGCTGCTTAACGGGAAAGGTGAGGTGGGGTGATGCATAAAACAAGGGTTTCAAATTCGCTCAGATACCGTTCCATACACCCAATATGTAATAGACAAGACCTACTCCTTGCTCAGTGAACTGGACTCAACACCCCCTATTCACCGCACAAGAATATATGTGACTAGTAAGAATCTTAAAACCTATATATTGATATCTCTCTGGAAGTGAGTCAAGGGGGTGTAAAGCCGCATAAACAGAGCCATGAAAAGCAGCTAAACCCCATTATAAAAATAAATTACTTTTAAAAACCCGTAAAACAAAGACAGTGAAAGAGAGAGACATTCTTACAAAATTCGTTCAGAGGCTGTGATGCAACCTGGATTGACCATATCTAGACCCACAGCTGGATGAGACATAAGGGTGGACACTCTTGGGGCTGAGAGGTTGGGTGAGGTTGCGTGAGCAAACGCAGACCCTTTAAAGTAATACTGCGTGGTACCCATCCCATGGGTCCCAAATCTCCAGGTTCAAGGGCATCTTCCTACATCGAAAACATGCATGAGAAACCCAGAAGATGGTACACCATGTGATTTTGAAAGGTTTCTAAAACGCACCTCATTTCTCATCTCCTTGTGCTCGGGTTCGCCATTCCAGCTACTTTACTAGCAATCTCCCTACTTGGAGAATCAGCACCTTTAAGCTCCTGTTCCCTACAGGTTGCAATTTGTCCTGAGGATGAACGGGAAGAGGGGCAACCAATGAGAGACTAGATCTAGGTGTTGGGACAGGCACAGGTCACTCTATTTTCCCAACAGGAAGAAGAATTAACCACAGGCTCAGCCTGCCGCCCGGAACCAGAATAGGGCCTGAGGCAATCCCGTGCTTTTGCGGCCAGCTCCCAAAAAAGACAGTTGAAAAATGGAGCTCAGTGGCACTGCAATTCACAAACCTGCTGAGTTATAAATGATAACTGTCGTCCACAAATATATTGAGGGAAGGCAACGAAGAGGAATTCAAAGCAAGGCAGAATTGCAGGAAACAGATTTCAGGAGGTAGATACGAATCGCCTTTAAAGCACATGAAAAGCGGCAAAACGTCGACAATGATGCCCTTGGCCAAAAAGGGCGTATGCGTTTTTTCCTGAATATATTCAGGAAAAAACGCATACGCCCTTTTTGGCCAACCAAGCAACCTGGAAAGGCAAATCAGCGCTACAAAGAAGTCTCGCTTCCCATCGGTGAAAAGGGCCATGCTGCAAAAAGTGTCAAAACGAGAAATGCAGGACAGGCCATGGAGAAATGGCAGCCTTGCTACACTGATGGGCGGAATGTAAATTGCCAACAGCCACTCTGGAGAAGTGTACGTTGTGTCCTGAAACATCGAAAAAAAAACAGCTTAGGGAGCATAGGGCACGTCCACTCATGGGCATATAAATTGGAAAAACTAAAAATCAGCAAGACACAGGCACCCGAAAGTTTAGGGCTGCTCTTTTGACAAGAACCTCCACTTCATGACACCTTAAATATCCCAGGAAAGAGAAAAATGGATAAAGAAGTTGTGGTCCTTATGTACAATGGAATATCACTCAGACATGAAATCAATGTTATAAGGCTAGTAGAAGCAAGATGAGTGGAGTTAGGTACGACGATTCTAAGTGAAATAAGTCACACAGAAAAAGACACTTATCATAAGCTATCACTTATAGAGGGAATGTAAAAACCGCTACTCTTGAACTGAATTACAAAAGAGAACAGAGTCACACGTTTAGAAAACACACTATGGCTGCTTAACGGGAAAGGTGAGGTGGGGTGATGCATAAAACAAGGGTTTCAAATTCGCTCAGATACCGTTCCATACACCCAATATGTAATAGACAAGACCTACTCCTTGCTCAGTGAACTGGACTCAACACCCCCTATTCACCGCACAAGAATATATGTGACTAGTAAGAATCTTAAAACCTATATATTGATATCTCTCTGGAAGTGAGTCAAGGGGGTGTAAAGCCGCATAAACAGAGCCATGAAAAGCAGCTAAACCCCATTATAAAAATAAATTACTTTTAAAAACCCGTAAAACAAAGACAGTGAAAGAGAGAGACATTCTTACAAAATTCGTTCAGAGGCTGTGATGCAACCTGGATTGACCATATCTAGACCCACAGCTGGATGAGACATAAGGGTGGACACTCTTGGGGCTGAGAGGTTGGGTGAGGTTGCGTGAGCAAACGCAGACCCTTTAAAGTAATACTGCGTGGTACCCATCCCATGGGTCCCAAATCTCCAGGTTCAAGGGCATCTTCCTACATCGAAAACATGCATGAGAAACCCAGAAGATGGTACACCATGTGATTTTGAAAGGTTTCTAAAACGCACCTCATTTCTCATCTCCTTGTGCTCGGGTTCGCCATTCCAGCTACTTTACTAGCAATCTCCCTACTTGGAGAATCAGCACCTTTAAGCTCCTGTTCCCTACAGGTTGCAATTTGTCCTGAGGATGAACGGGAAGAGGGGCAACCAATGGGAGACTAGATCTAGGTGTTGGGACAGGCACAGGTCACTCTATTTTCCCAACAGGAAGAAGAATTAACCACAGGCTCAGCCTGCCGCCCGGAACCAGAATAGGGCCTGAGGCAATCCCGTGCTTTTGCGGCCAGCTCCCAAAAAAGACAGTTGAAAAATGGAGCTCAGTGGCACTGCAATTCACAAACCTGCTGAGTTATAAATGATAACTCTCGTCCACAAATATATTGAGGGAAGGCAACGAAGAGGAATTCAAAGCAAGGCAGAATTGCAGGAAACAGATTTCAGGAGGTAGATACGAATCGCCTTTAAAGCACATGAAAAGCGGCAAAACGTCGACAATGATGCCCTTGGCCAAAAAGGGCGTATGCGTTTTTTCCTGAATATATTCAGGAAAAAACGCATACGCCCTTTTTGGCCAACCAAGCAACCTGGAAAGGCAAATCAGCGCTACAAAGAAGTCTCGCTTCCCATCGGTGAAAAGGGCCATGCTGCAAAAAGTGTCAAAACGAGAAATGCAGGACAGGCCATGGAGAAATGGCAGCCTTGCTACACTGATGGGCGGGATGTAATTTGCCAACAGCCACTCTGGAGAAGTGTACGTTGTGTCCTGAAACATCGAAAAAAAACAGCTTAGGGAGCATAGGGCACGTCCACTCATGGGCATATAAATTGGAAAAACTAAAAATCAGCAAGACACAGGCACCCGAAAGTTTAGGGCTGCTCTGTTGACAAGAACCTCCACTTCATGACACCTTAAATATCCCAGGAAAGAGAAAAATGGATAAAGAAGTTGTGGTCCTTATGTACAATGGAATATCACTCAGACATGAAATCAATGTTATAAGGCTAGTAGAAGCAAGATGAGTGGAGTTAGGTACGACGATTCTAAGTGAAATAAGTCACACAGAAAAAGACACTTATCATAAGCTATCACTTATAGAGGGAATGTAAAAACCGCTACTCTTGAACTGAATTACAAAAGAGAACAGAGTCACACGTTTAGAAAACACACTATGGCTGCTTAACGGGAAAGGTGAGGTGGGGTAATGCATAAAACAAGGGTTTCAAATTCGCTCAGATACCGTTCCATACACCCAATATGTAATAGACAAGACCTACTCCTTGCTCAGTGAACTGGACTCAACACCCCCTATTCACCGCACAAGAATATATGTGACTAGTAAGAATCTTAAAACCTATATATTGATATCTCTCTGGAAGTGAGTCAAGGGGGTGTAAAGCCGCATAAACAGAGCCATGAAAAGCAGCTAAACCCCATTATAAAAATAAATTACTTTTAAAAACCCGTAAAACAAAGACAGTGAAAGAGAGAGACATTCTTACAAAATTCGTTCAGAGGCTGTGATGCAACCTGGATTGACCATATCTAGACCCACAGCTGGATGAGACATAAGGGTGGACACTCTTGGGGCTGAGAGGTTGGGTGAGGTTGCGTGAGCAAACGCAGACCCTTTAAAGTAATACTGCGTGGTACCCATCCCATGGGTCCCAAATCTCCAGGTTCAAGGGCATCTTCCTACATCGAAAACATGCATGAGAAACCCAGAAGATGGTACACCATGTGATTTTGAAAGGTTTCTAAAACGCACCTCATTTCTCATCTCCTTGTGCTCGGGTTCGCCATTCCAGCTACTTTACTAGCAATCTCCCTACTTGGAGAATCAGCACCTTTAAGCTCCTGTTCCCTACAGGTTGCAATTTGTCCTGAGGATGAACGGGAAGAGGGGCAACCAATGGGAGACTAGATCTAGGTGTTGGGACAGGCACAGGTCACTCTATTTTCCCAACAGGAAGAAGAATTAACCACAGGCTCAGCCTGCCGCCCGGAACCAGAATAGGGCCTGAGGCAATCCCGTGCTTTTGCGGCCAGCTCCCAAAAAAGACAGTTGAAAAATGGAGCTCAGTGGCACTGCAATTCACAAACCTGCTGAGTTATAAATGATAACTCTCGTCCACAAATATATTGAGGGAAGGCAACGAAGAGGAATTCAAAGCAAGGCAGAATTGCAGGAAACAGATTTCAGGAGGTAGATACGAATCGCCTTTAAAGCACATGAAAAGCGGCAAAACGTCGACAATGATGCCCTTGGCCAAAAAGGGCGTATGCGTTTTTTCCTGAATATATTCAGGAAAAAACGCATACGCCCTTTTTGGCCAACCAAGCAACCTGGAAAGGCAAATCAGCGCTACAAAGAAGTCTCGCTTCCCATCGGTGAAAAGGGCCATGCTGCAAAAAGTGTCAAAACGAGAAATGCAGGACAGGCCATGGAGAAATGGCAGCCTTGCTACACTGATGGGCGGGATGTAATTTGCCAACAGCCACTCTGGAGAAGTGTACGTTGTGTCCTGAAACATCGAAAAAAAACAGCTTAGGGAGCATAGGGCACGTCCACTCATGGGCATATAAATTGGAAAAACTAAAAATCAGCAAGACACAGGCACCCGAAAGTTTAGGGCTGCTCTGTTGACAAGAACCTCCACTTCATGACACCTTAAATATCCCAGGAAAGAGAAAAATGGATAAAGAAGTTGTGGTCCTTATGTACAATGGAATATCACTCAGACATGAAATCAATGTTATAAGGCTAGTAGAAGCAAGATGAGTGGAGTTAGGTACGACGATTCTAAGTGAAATAAGTCACACAGAAAAAGACACTTATCATAAGCTATCACTTATAGAGGGAATGTAAAAACCGCTACTCTTGAACTGAATTACAAAAGAGAACAGAGTCACACGTTTAGAAAACACACTATGGCTGCTTAACGGGAAAGGTGAGGTGGGGTGATGCATAAAACAAGGGTTTCAAATTCGCTCAGATACCGTTCCATACACCCAATATGTAATAGACAAGACCTACTCCTTGCTCAGTGAACTGGACTCAACACCCCCTATTCACCGCACAAGAATATATGTGACTAGTAAGAATCTTAAAACCTATATATTGATATCTCTCTGGAAGTGAGTCAAGGGGGTGTAAAGCCGCATAAACAGAGCCATGAAAAGCAGCTAAACCCCATTATAAAAATAAATTACTTTTAAAAACCCGTAAAACAAAGACAGTGAAAGAGAGAGACATTCTTACAAAATTCGTTCAGAGGCTGTGATGCAACCTGGATTGACCATATCTAGACCCACAGCTGGATGAGACATAAGGGTGGACACTCTTGGGGCTGAGAGGTTGGGTGAGGTTGCGTGAGCAAACGCAGACCCTTTAAAGTAATACTGCGTGGTACCCATCCCATGGGTCCCAAATCTCCAGGTTCAAGGGCATCTTCCTACATCGAAAACATGCATGAGAAACCCAGAAGATGGTACACCATGTGATTTTGAAAGGTTTCTAAAACGCACCTCATTTCTCATCTCCTTGTGCTCGGGTTCGCCATTCCAGCTACTTTACTAGCAATCTCCCTACTTGGAGAATCAGCACCTTTAAGCTCCTGTTCCCTACAGGTTGCAATTTGTCCTGAGGATGAACGGGAAGAGGGGCAACCAATGGGAGACTAGATCTAGGTGTTGGGACAGGCACAGGTCACTCTATTTTCCCAACAGGAAGAAGAATTAACCACAGGCTCAGCCTGCCGCCCGGAACCAGAATAGGGCCTGAGGCAATCCCGTGCTTTTGCGGCCAGCTCCCAAAAAAGACAGTTGAAAAATGGAGCTCAGTGGCACTGCAATTCACAAACCTGCTGAGTTATAAATGATAACTCTCGTCCACAAATATATTGAGGGAAGGCAACGAAGAGGAATTCAAAGCAAGGCAGAATTGCAGGAAACAGATTTCAGGAGGTAGATACGAATCGCCTTTAAAGCACATGAAAAGCGGCAAAACGTCGACAATGATGCCCTTGGCCAAAAAGGGCGTATGCGTTTTTTCCTGAATATATTCAGGAAAAAACGCATACGCCCTTTTTGGCCAACCAAGCAACCTGGAAAGGCAAATCAGCGCTACAAAGAAGTCTCGCTTCCCATCGGTGAAAAGGGCCATGCTGCAAAAAGTGTCAAAACGAGAAATGCAGGACAGGCCATGGAGAAATGGCAGCCTTGCTACACTGATGGGCGGGATGTAATTTGCCAACAGCCACTCTGGAGAAGTGTACGTTGTGTCCTGAAACATCGAAAAAAAACAGCTTAGGGAGCATAGGGCACGTCCACTCATGGGCATATAAATTGGAAAAACTAAAAATCAGCAAGACACAGGCACCCGAAAGTTTAGGGCTGCTCTGTTGACAAGAACCTCCACTTCATGACACCTTAAATATCCCAGGAAAGAGAAAAATGGATAAAGAAGTTGTGGTCCTTATGTACAATGGAATATCACTCAGACATGAAATCAATGTTATAAGGCTAGTAGAAGCAAGATGAGTGGAGTTAGGTACGACGATTCTAAGTGAAATAAGTCACACAGAAAAAGACACTTATCATAAGCTATCACTTATAGAGGGAATGTAAAAACCGCTACTCTTGAACTGAATTACAAAAGAGAACAGAGTCACACGTTTAGAAAACACACTATGGCTGCTTAACGGGAAAGGTGAGGTGGGGTGATGCATAAAACAAGGGTTTCAAATTCGCTCAGATACCGTTCCATACACCCAATATGTAATAGACAAGACCTACTCCTTGCTCAGTGAACTGGACTCAACACCCCCTATTCACCGCACAAGAATATATGTGACTAGTAAGAATCTTAAAACCTATATATTGATATCTCTCTGGAAGTGAGTCAAGGGGGTGTAAAGCCGCATAAACAGAGCCATGAAAAGCAGCTAAACCCCATTATAAAAATAAATTACTTTTAAAAACCCGTAAAACAAAGACAGTGAAAGAGAGAGACATTCTTACAAAATTCGTTCAGAGGCTGTGATGCAACCTGGATTGACCATATCTAGACCCACAGCTGGATGAGACATAAGGGTGGACACTCTTGGGGCTGAGAGGTTGGGTGAGGTTGCGTGAGCAAACGCAGACCCTTTAAAGTAATACTGCGTGGTACCCATCCCATGGGTCCCAAATCTCCAGGTTCAAGGGCATCTTCCTACATCGAAAACATGCATGAGAAACCCAGAAGATGGTACACCATGTGATTTTGAAAGGTTTCTAAAACGCACCTCATTTCTCATCTCCTTGTGCTCGGGTTCGCCATTCCAGCTACTTTACTAGCAATCTCCCTACTTGGAGAATCAGCACCTTTAAGCTCCTGTTCCCTACAGGTTGCAATTTGTCCTGAGGATGAACGGGAAGAGGGGCAACCAATGGGAGACTAGATCTAGGTGTTGGGACAGGCACAGGTCACTCTATTTTCCCAACAGGAAGAAGAATTAACCACAGGCTCAGCCTGCCGCCCGGAACCAGAATAGGGCCTGAGGCAATCCCGTGCTTTTGCGGCCAGCTCCCAAAAAAGACAGTTGAAAAATGGAGCTCAGTGGCACTGCAATTCACAAACCTGCTGAGTTATAAATGATAACTCTCGTCCACAAATATATTGAGGGAAGGCAACGAAGAGGAATTCAAAGCAAGGCAGAATTGCAGGAAACAGATTTCAGGAGGTAGATACGAATCGCCTTTAAAGCACATGAAAAGCGGCAAAACGTCGACAATGATGCCCTTGGCCAAAAAGGGCGTATGCGTTTTTTCCTGAATATATTCAGGAAAAAACGCATACGCCCTTTTTGGCCAACCAAGCAACCTGGAAAGGCAAATCAGCGCTACAAAGAAGTCTCGCTTCCCATCGGTGAAAAGGGCCATGCTGCAAAAAGTGTCAAAACGAGAAATGCAGGACAGGCCATGGAGAAATGGCAGCCTTGCTACACTGATGGGCGGGATGTAAATTGCCAACAGCCACTCTGGAGAAGTGTACGTTGTGTCCTGAAACATCGAAAAAAAACAGCTTAGGGAGCATAGGGCACGTCCACTCATGGGCATATAAATTGGAAAAACTAAAAATCAGCAAGACACAGGCACCCGAAAGTTTAGGGCTGCTCTGTTGACAAGAACCTCCACTTCATGACACCTTAAATATCCCAGGAAAGAGAAAAATGGATAAAGAAGTTGTGGTCCTTATGTACAATGGAATATCACTCAGACATGAAATCAATGTTATAAGGCTAGTAGAAGCAAGATGAGTGGAGTTAGGTACGACGATTCTAAGTGAAATAAGTCACACAGAAAAAGACACTTATCATAAGCTATCACTTATAGAGGGAATGTAAAAACCGCTACTCTTGAACTGAATTACAAAAGAGAACAGAGTCACACGTTTAGAAAACACACTATGGCTGCTTAACGGGAAAGGTGAGGTGGGGTGATGCATAAAACAAGGGTTTCAAATTCGCTCAGATACCGTTCCATACACCCAATATGTAATAGACAAGACCTACTCCTTGCTCAGTGAACTGGACTCAACACCCCCTATTCACCGCACAAGAATATATGTGACTAGTAAGAATCTTAAAACCTATATATTGATATCTCTCTGGAAGTGAGTCAAGGGGGTGTAAAGCCGCATAAACAGAGCCATGAAAAGCAGCTAAACCCCATTATAAAAATAAATTACTTTTAAAAACCCGTAAAACAAAGACAGTGAAAGAGAGAGACATTCTTACAAAATTCGTTCAGAGGCTGTGATGCAACCTGGATTGACCATATCTAGACCCACAGCTGGATGAGACATAAGGGTGGACACTCTTGGGGCTGAGAGGTTGGGTGAGGTTGCGTGAGCAAACGCAGACCCTTTAAAGTAATACTGCGTGGTACCCATCCCATGGGTCCCAAATCTCCAGGTTCAAGGGCATCTTCCTACATCGAAAACATGCATGAGAAACCCAGAAGATGGTACACCATGTGATTTTGAAAGGTTTCTAAAACGCACCTCATTTCTCATCTCCTTGTGCTCGGGTTCGCCATTCCAGCTACTTTACTAGCAATCTCCCTACTTGGAGAATCAGCACCTTTAAGCTCCTGTTCCCTACAGGTTGCAATTTGTCCTGAGGATGAACGGGAAGAGGGGCAACCAATGAGAGACTAGATCTAGGTGTTGGGACAGGCACAGGTCACTCTATTTTCCCAACAGGAAGAAGAATTAACCACAGGCTCAGCCTGCCGCCCGGAACCAGAATAGGGCCTGAGGCAATCCCGTGCTTTTGCGGCCAGCTCCCAAAAAAGACAGTTGAAAAATGGAGCTCAGTGGCACTGCAATTCACAAACCTGCTGAGTTATAAATGATAACTCTCGTCCACAAATATATTGAGGGAAGGCAACGAAGAGGAATTCAAAGCAAGGCAGAATTGCAGGAAACAGATTTCAGGAGGTAGATACGAATCGCCTTTAAAGCACATGAAAAGCGGCAAAACGTCGACAATGATGCCCTTGGCCAAAAAGGGCGTATGCGTTTTTTCCTGAATATATTCAGGAAAAAACGCATACGCCCTTTTTGGCCAACCAAGCAACCTGGAAAGGCAAATCAGCGCTACAAAGAAGTCTCGCTTCCCATCGGTGAAAAGGGCCATGCTGCAAAAAGTGTCAAAACGAGAAATGCAGGACAGGCCATGGAGAAATGGCAGCCTTGCTACACTGATGGGCGGAATGTAAATTGCCAACAGCCACTCTGGAGAAGTGTACGTTGTGTCCTGAAACATCGAAAAAAAACAGCTTAGGGAGCATAGGGCACGTCCACTCATGGGCATATAAATTGGAAAAACTAAAAATCAGCAAGACACAGGCACCCGAAAGTTTAGGGCTGCTCTGTTGACAAGAACCTCCACTTCATGACACCTTAAATATCCCAGGAAAGAGAAAAATGGATAAAGAAGTTGTGGTCCTTATGTACAATGGAATATCACTCAGACATGAAATCAATGTTATAAGGCTAGTAGAAGCAAGATGAGTGGAGTTAGGTACGACGATTCTAAGTGAAATAAGTCACACAGAAAAAGACACTTATCATAAGCTATCACTTATAGAGGGAATGTAAAAACCGCTACTCTTGAACTGAATTACAAAAGAGAACAGAGTCACACGTTTAGAAAACACACTATGGCTGCTTAACGGGAAAGGTGAGGTGGGGTGATGCATAAAACAAGGGTTTCAAATTCGCTCAGATACCGTTCCATACACCCAATATGTAATAGACAAGACCTACTCCTTGCTCAGTGAACTGGACTCAACACCCCCTATTCACCGCACAAGAATATATGTGACTAGTAAGAATCTTAAAACCTATATATTGATATCTCTCTGGAAGTGAGTCAAGGGGGTGTAAAGCCGCATAAACAGAGCCATGAAAAGCAGCTAAACCCCATTATAAAAATAAATTACTTTTAAAAACCCGTAAAACAAAGACAGTGAAAGAGAGAGACATTCTTACAAAATTCGTTCAGAGGCTGTGATGCAACCTGGATTGACCATATCTAGACCCACAGCTGGATGAGACATAAGGGTGGACACTCTTGGGGCTGAGAGGTTGGGTGAGGTTGCGTGAGCAAACGCAGACCCTTTAAAGTAATACTGCGTGGTACCCATCCCATGGGTCCCAAATCTCCAGGTTCAAGGGCATCTTCCTACATCGAAAACATGCATGAGAAACCCAGAAGATGGTACACCATGTGATTTTGAAAGGTTTCTAAAACGCACCTCATTTCTCATCTCCTTGTGCTCGGGTTCGCCATTCCAGCTACTTTACTAGCAATCTCCCTACTTGGAGAATCAGCACCTTTAAGCTCCTGTTCCCTACAGGTTGCAATTTGTCCTGAGGATGAACGGGAAGAGGGGCAACCAATGGGAGACTAGATCTAGGTGTTGGGACAGGCACAGGTCACTCTATTTTCCCAACAGGAAGAAGAATTAACCACAGGCTCAGCCTGCCGCCCGGAACCAGAATAGGGCCTGAGGCAATCCCGTGCTTTTGCGGCCAGCTCCCAAAAAAGACAGTTGAAAAATGGAGCTCAGTGGCACTGCAATTCACAAACCTGCTGAGTTATAAATGATAACTCTCGTCCACAAATATATTGAGGGAAGGCAACGAAGAGGAATTCAAAGCAAGGCAGAATTGCAGGAAACAGATTTCAGGAGGTAGATACGAATCGCCTTTAAAGCACATGAAAAGCGGCAAAACGTCGACAATGATGCCCTTGGCCAAAAAGGGCGTATGCGTTTTTTCCTGAATATATTCAGGAAAAAACGCATACGCCCTTTTTGGCCAACCAAGCAACCTGGAAAGGCAAATCAGCGCTACAAAGAAGTCTCGCTTCCCATCGGTGAAAAGGGCCATGCTGCAAAAAGTGTCAAAACGAGAAATGCAGGACAGGCCATGGAGAAATGGCAGCCTTGCTACACTGATGGGCGGGATGTAATTTGCCAACAGCCACTCTGGAGAAGTGTACGTTGTGTCCTGAAACATCGAAAAAAAACAGCTTAGGGAGCATAGGGCACGTCCACTCATGGGCATATAAATTGGAAAAACTAAAAATCAGCAAGACACAGGCACCCGAAAGTTTAGGGCTGCTCTGTTGACAAGAACCTCCACTTCATGACACCTTAAATATCCCAGGAAAGAGAAAAATGGATAAAGAAGTTGTGGTCCTTATGTACAATGGAATATCACTCAGACATGAAATCAATGTTATAAGGCTAGTAGAAGCAAGATGAGTGGAGTTAGGTACGACGATTCTAAGTGAAATAAGTCACACAGAAAAAGACACTTATCATAAGCTATCACTTATAGAGGGAATGTAAAAACCGCTACTCTTGAACTGAATTACAAAAGAGAACAGAGTCACACGTTTAGAAAACACACTATGGCTGCTTAACGGGAAAGGTGAGGTGGGGTGATGCATAAAACAAGGGTTTCAAATTCGCTCAGATACCGTTCCATACACCCAATATGTAATAGACAAGACCTACTCCTTGCTCAGTGAACTGGACTCAACACCCCCTATTCACCGCACAAGAATATATGTGACTAGTAAGAATCTTAAAACCTATATATTGATATCTCTCTGGAAGTGAGTCAAGGGGGTGTAAAGCCGCATAAACAGAGCCATGAAAAGCAGCTAAACCCCATTATAAAAATAAATTACTTTTAAAAACCCGTAAAACAAAGACAGTGAAAGAGAGAGACATTCTTACAAAATTCGTTCAGAGGCTGTGATGCAACCTGGATTGACCATATCTAGACCCACAGCTGGATGAGACATAAGGGTGGACACTCTTGGGGCTGAGAGGTTGGGTGAGGTTGCGTGAGCAAACGCAGACCCTTTAAAGTAATACTGCGTGGTACCCATCCCATGGGTCCCAAATCTCCAGGTTCAAGGGCATCTTCCTACATCGAAAACATGCATGAGAAACCCAGAAGATGGTACACCATGTGATTTTGAAAGGTTTCTAAAACGCACCTCATTTCTCATCTCCTTGTGCTCGGGTTCGCCATTCCAGCTACTTTACTAGCAATCTCCCTACTTGGAGAATCAGCACCTTTAAGCTCCTGTTCCCTACAGGTTGCAATTTGTCCTGAGGATGAACGGGAAGAGGGGCAACCAATGGGAGACTAGATCTAGGTGTTGGGACAGGCACAGGTCACTCTATTTTCCCAACAGGAAGAAGAATTAACCACAGGCTCAGCCTGCCGCCCGGAACCAGAATAGGGCCTGAGGCAATCCCGTGCTTTTGCGGCCAGCTCCCAAAAAAGACAGTTGAAAAATGGAGCTCAGTGGCACTGCAATTCACAAACCTGCTGAGTTATAAATGATAACTCTCGTCCACAAATATATTGAGGGAAGGCAACGAAGAGGAATTCAAAGCAAGGCAGAATTGCAGGAAACAGATTTCAGGAGGTAGATACGAATCGCCTTTAAAGCACATGAAAAGCGGCAAAACGTCGACAATGATGCCCTTGGCCAAAAAGGGCGTATGCGTTTTTTCCTGAATATATTCAGGAAAAAACGCATACGCCCTTTTTGGCCAACCAAGCAACCTGGAAAGGCAAATCAGCGCTACAAAGAAGTCTCGCTTCCCATCGGTGAAAAGGGCCATGCTGCAAAAAGTGTCAAAACGAGAAATGCAGGACAGGCCATGGAGAAATGGCAGCCTTGCTACACTGATGGGCGGGATGTAAATTGCCAACAGCCACTCTGGAGAAGTGTACGTTGTGTCCTGAAACATCGAAAAAAAACAGCTTAGGGAGCATAGGGCACGTCCACTCATGGGCATATAAATTGGAAAAACTAAAAATCAGCAAGACACAGGCACCCGAAAGTTTAGGGCTGCTCTGTTGACAAGAACCTCCACTTCATGACACCTTAAATATCCCAGGAAAGAGAAAAATGGATAAAGAAGTTGTGGTCCTTATGTACAATGGAATATCACTCAGACATGAAATCAATGTTATAAGGCTAGTAGAAGCAAGATGAGTGGAGTTAGGTACGACGATTCTAAGTGAAATAAGTCACACAGAAAAAGACACTTATCATAAGCTATCACTTATAGAGGGAATGTAAAAACCGCTACTCTTGAACTGAATTACAAAAGAGAACAGAGTCACACGTTTAGAAAACACACTATGGCTGCTTAACGGGAAAGGTGAGGTGGGGTGATGCATAAAACAAGGGTTTCAAATTCGCTCAGATACCGTTCCATACACCCAATATGTAATAGACAAGACCTACTCCTTGCTCAGTGAACTGGACTCAACACCCCCTATTCACCGCACAAGAATATATGTGACTAGTAAGAATCTTAAAACCTATATATTGATATCTCTCTGGAAGTGAGTCAAGGGGGTGTAAAGCCGCATAAACAGAGCCATGAAAAGCAGCTAAACCCCATTATAAAAATAAATTACTTTTAAAAACCCGTAAAACAAAGACAGTGAAAGAGAGAGACATTCTTACAAAATTCGTTCAGAGGCTGTGATGCAACCTGGATTGACCATATCTAGACCCACAGCTGGATGAGACATAAGGGTGGACACTCTTGGGGCTGAGAGGTTGGGTGAGGTTGCGTGAGCAAACGCAGACCCTTTAAAGTAATACTGCGTGGTACCCATCCCATGGGTCCCAAATCTCCAGGTTCAAGGGCATCTTCCTACATCGAAAACATGCATGAGAAACCCAGAAGATGGTACACCATGTGATTTTGAAAGGTTTCTAAAACGCACCTCATTTCTCATCTCCTTGTGCTCGGGTTCGCCATTCCAGCTACTTTACTAGCAATCTCCCTACTTGGAGAATCAGCACCTTTAAGCTCCTGTTCCCTACAGGTTGCAATTTGTCCTGAGGATGAACGGGAAGAGGGGCAACCAATGAGAGACTAGATCTAGGTGTTGGGACAGGCACAGGTCACTCTATTTTCCCAACAGGAAGAAGAATTAACCACAGGCTCAGCCTGCCGCCCGGAACCAGAATAGGGCCTGAGGCAATCCCGTGCTTTTGCGGCCAGCTCCCAAAAAAGACAGTTGAAAAATGGAGCTCAGTGGCACTGCAATTCACAAACCTGCTGAGTTATAAATGATAACTCTCGTCCACAAATATATTGAGGGAAGGCAACGAAGAGGAATTCAAAGCAAGGCAGAATTGCAGGAAACAGATTTCAGGAGGTAGATACGAATCGCCTTTAAAGCACATGAAAAGCGGCAAAACGTCGACAATGATGCCCTTGGCCAAAAAGGGCGTATGCGTTTTTTCCTGAATATATTCAGGAAAAAACGCATACGCCCTTTTTGGCCAACCAAGCAACCTGGAAAGGCAAATCAGCGCTACAAAGAAGTCTCGCTTCCCATCGGTGAAAAGGGCCATGCTGCAAAAAGTGTCAAAACGAGAAATGCAGGACAGGCCATGGAGAAATGGCAGCCTTGCTACACTGATGGGCGGAATGTAAATTGCCAACAGCCACTCTGGAGAAGTGTACGTTGTGTCCTGAAACATCGAAAAAAAACAGCTTAGGGAGCATAGGGCACGTCCACTCATGGGCATATAAATTGGAAAAACTAAAAATCAGCAAGACACAGGCACCCGAAAGTTTAGGGCTGCTCTGTTGACAAGAACCTCCACTTCATGACACCTTAAATATCCCAGGAAAGAGAAAAATGGATAAAGAAGTTGTGGTCCTTATGTACAATGGAATATCACTCAGACATGAAATCAATGTTATAAGGCTAGTAGAAGCAAGATGAGTGGAGTTAGGTACGACGATTCTAAGTGAAATAAGTCACACAGAAAAAGACACTTATCATAAGCTATCACTTATAGAGGGAATGTAAAAACCGCTACTCTTGAACTGAATTACAAAAGAGAACAGAGTCACACGTTTAGAAAACACACTATGGCTGCTTAACGGGAAAGGTGAGGTGGGGTGATGCATAAAACAAGGGTTTCAAATTCGCTCAGATACCGTTCCATACACCCAATATGTAATAGACAAGACCTACTCCTTGCTCAGTGAACTGGACTCAACACCCCCTATTCACCGCAGAAGAATATATGTGACTAGTAAGAATCTTAAAACCTATATATTGATATATCTCTGGAAGTGAGTCAAGGGGGTGTAAAGCCGCATAAACAGAGCCATGAAAAGCAGCTAAACCCCATTATAAAAATAAATTACTTTTAAAAACCCGTAAAACAAAGACAGTGAAAGAGAGAGACATTCTTACAAAATTCGTTCAGAGGCTGTGATGCAACCTGGATTGACCATATCTAGACCCACAGCTGGATGAGACATAAGGGTGGACACTCTTGGGGCTGAGAGGTTGGGTGAGGTTGCGTGAGCAAACGCAGACCCTTTAAAGTAATACTGCGTGGTACCCATCCCATGGGTCCCAAATCTCCAGGTTCAAGGGCATCTTCCTACATCGAAAACATGCATGAGAAACCCAGAAGATGGTACACCATGTGATTTTGAAAGGTTTCTAAAACGCACCTCATTTCTCATCTCCTTGTGCTCGGGTTCGCCATTCCAGCTACTTTACTAGCAATCTCCCTACTTGGAGAATCAGCACCTTTAAGCTCCTGTTCCCTACAGGTTGCAATTTGTCCTGAGGATGAACGGGAAGAGGGGCAACCAATGAGAGACTAGATCTAGGTGTTGGGACAGGCACAGGTCACTCTATTTTCCCAACAGGAAGAAGAATTAACCACAGGCTCAGCCTGCCGCCCGGAACCAGAATAGGGCCTGAGGCAATCCCGTGCTTTTGCGGCCAGCTCCCAAAAAAGACAGTTGTAAAATGGAGCTCAGTGGCACTGCAATTCACAAACCTGCTGAGTTATAAATGATAACTCTCGTCCACAAATATATTGAGGGAAGGCAACGAAGAGGAATTCAAAGCAAGGCAGAATTGCAGGAAACAGATTTCAGGAGGTAGATACGAATCGCCTTTAAAGCACATGAAAAGCGGCAAAACGTCGACAATGATGCCCTTGGCCAAAAAGGGCGTATGCGTTTTTTCCTGAATATATTCAGGAAAAAACGCATACGCCCTTTTTGGCCAACCAAGCAACCTGGAAAGGCAAATCAGCGCTACAAAGAAGTCTCGCTTCCCATCGGTGAAAAGGGCCATGCTGCAAAAAGTGTCAAAACGAGAAATGCAGGACAGGCCATGGAGAAATGGCAGCCTTGCTACACTGATGGGCGGAATGTAAATTGCCAACAGCCACTCTGGAGAAGTGTACGTTGTGTCCTGAAACATCGAAAAAAAAACAGCTTAGGGAGCATAGGGCACGTCCACTCATGGGCATATAAATTGGAAAAACTAAAAATCAGCAAGACACAGGCACCCGAAAGTTTAGGGCTGCTCTGTTGACAAGAACCTCCACTTCATGACACCTTAAATATCCCAGGAAAGAGAAAAATGGATAAAGAAGTTGTGGTCCTTATGTACAATGGAATATCACTCAGACATGAAATCAATGTTATAAGGCTAGTAGAAGCAAGATGAGTGGAGTTAGGTACGACGATTCTAAGTGAAATAAGTCACACAGAAAAAGACACTTATCATAAGCTATCACTTATAGAGGGAATGTAAAAACCGCTACTCTTGAACTGAATTACAAAAGAGAACAGAGTCACACGTTTAGAAAACACACTATGGCTGCTTAACGGGAAAGGTGAGGTGGGGTGATGCATAAAACAAGGGTTTCAAATTCGCTCAGATACCGTTCCATACACCCAATATGTAATAGACAAGACCTACTCCTTGCTCAGTGAACTGGACTCAACACCCCCTATTCACCGCACAAGAATATATGTGACTAGTAAGAATCTTAAAACCTATATATTGATATCTCTCTGGAAGTGAGTCAAGGGGGTGTAAAGCCGCATAAACAGAGCCATGAAAAGCAGCTAAACCCCATTATAAAAATAAATTACTTTTAAAAACCCGTAAAACAAAGACAGTGAAAGAGAGAGACATTCTTACAAAATTCGTTCAGAGGCTGTGATGCAACCTGGATTGACCATATCTAGACCCACAGCTGGATGAGACATAAGGGTGGACACTCTTGGGGCTGAGAGGTTGGGTGAGGTTGCGTGAGCAAACGCAGACCCTTTAAAGTAATACTGCGTGGTACCCATCCCATGGGTCCCAAATCTCCAGGTTCAAGGGCATCTTCCTACATCGAAAACATGCATGAGAAACCCAGAAGATGGTACACCATGTGATTTTGAAAGGTTTCTAAAACGCACCTCATTTCTCATCTCCTTGTGCTCGGGTTCGCCATTCCAGCTACTTTACTAGCAATCTCCCTACTTGGAGAATCAGCACCTTTAAGCTCCTGTTCCCTACAGGTTGCAATTTGTCCTGAGGATGAACGGGAAGAGGGGCAACCAATGAGAGACTAGATCTAGGTGTTGGGACAGGCACAGGTCACTCTATTTTCCCAACAGGAAGAAGAATTAACCACAGGCTCAGCCTGCCGCCCGGAACCAGAATAGGGCCTGAGGCAATCCCGTGCTTTTGCGGCCAGCTCCCAAAAAAGACAGTTGTAAAATGGAGCTCAGTGGCACTGCAATTCACAAACCTGCTGAGTTATAAATGATAACTCTCGTCCACAAATATATTGAGGGAAGGCAACGAAGAGGAATTCAAAGCAAGGCAGAATTGCAGGAAACAGATTTCAGGAGGTAGATACGAATCGCCTTTAAAGCACATGAAAAGCGGCAAAACGTCGACAATGATGCCCTTGGCCAAAAAGGGCGTATGCGTTTTTTCCTGAATATATTCAGGAAAAAACGCATACGCCCTTTTTGGCCAACCAAGCAACCTGGAAAGGCAAATCAGCGCTACAAAGAAGTCTCGCTTCCCATCGGTGAAAAGGGCCATGCTGCAAAAAGTGTCAAAACGAGAAATGCAGGACAGGCCATGGAGAAATGGCAGCCTTGCTACACTGATGGGCGGAATGTAAATTGCCAACAGCCACTCTGGAGAAGTGTACGTTGTGTCCTGAAACATCGAAAAAAAAACAGCTTAGGGAGCATAGGGCACGTCCACTCATGGGCATATAAATTGGAAAAACTAAAAATCAGCAAGACACAGGCACCCGAAAGTTTAGGGCTGCTCTGTTGACAAGAACCTCCACTTCATGACACCTTAAATATCCCAGGAAAGAGAAAAATGGATAAAGAAGTTGTGGTCCTTATGTACAATGGAATATCACTCAGACATGAAATCAATGTTATAAGGCTAGTAGAAGCAAGATGAGTGGAGTTAGGTACGACGATTCTAAGTGAAATAAGTCACACAGAAAAAGACACTTATCATAAGCTATCACTTATAGAGGGAATGTAAAAACCGCTACTCTTGAACTGAATTACAAAAGAGAACAGAGTCACACGTTTAGAAAACACACTATGGCTGCTTAACGGGAAAGGTGAGGTGGGGTGATGCATAAAACAAGGGTTTCAAATTCGCTCAGATACCGTTCCATACACCCAATATGTAATAGACAAGACCTACTCCTTGCTCAGTGAACTGGACTCAACACCCCCTATTCACCGCACAAGAATATATGTGACTAGTAAGAATCTTAAAACCTATATATTGATATCTCTCTGGAAGTGAGTCAAGGGGGTGTAAAGCCGCATAAACAGAGCCATGAAAAGCAGCTAAACCCCATTATAAAAATAAATTACTTTTAAAAACCCGTAAAACAAAGACAGTGAAAGAGAGAGACATTCTTACAAAATTCGTTCAGAGGCTGTGATGCAACCTGGATTGACCATATCTAGACCCACAGCTGGATGAGACATAAGGGTGGACACTCTTGGGGCTGAGAGGTTGGGTGAGGTTGCGTGAGCAAACGCAGACCCTTTAAAGTAATACTGCGTGGTACCCATCCCATGGGTCCCAAATCTCCAGGTTCAAGGGCATCTTCCTACATCGAAAACATGCATGAGAAACCCAGAAGATGGTACACCATGTGATTTTGAAAGGTTTCTAAAACGCACCTCATTTCTCATCTCCTTGTGCTCGGGTTCGCCATTCCAGCTACTTTACTAGCAATCTCCCTACTTGGAGAATCAGCACCTTTAAGCTCCTGTTCCCTACAGGTTGCAATTTGTCCTGAGGATGAACGGGAAGAGGGGCAACCAATGGGAGACTAGATCTAGGTGTTGGGACAGGCACAGGTCACTCTATTTTCCCAACAGGAAGAAGAATTAACCACAGGCTCAGCCTGCCGCCCGGAACCAGAATAGGGCCTGAGGCAATCCCGTGCTTTTGCGGCCAGCTCCCAAAAAAGACAGTTGAAAAATGGAGCTCAGTGGCACTGCAATTCACAAACCTGCTGAGTTATAAATGATAACTCTCGTCCACAAATATATTGAGGGAAGGCAACGAAGAGGAATTCAAAGCAAGGCAGAATTGCAGGAAACAGATTTCAGGAGGTAGATACGAATCGCCTTTAAAGCACATGAAAAGCGGCAAAACGTCGACAATGATGCCCTTGGCCAAAAAGGGCGTATGCGTTTTTTCCTGAATATATTCAGGAAAAAACGCATACGCCCTTTTTGGCCAACCAAGCAACCTGGAAAGGCAAATCAGCGCTACAAAGAAGTCTCGCTTCCCATCGGTGAAAAGGGCCATGCTGCAAAAAGTGTCAAAACGAGAAATGCAGGACAGGCCATGGAGAAATGGCAGCCTTGCTACACTGATGGGCGGGATGTAATTTGCCAACAGCCACTCTGGAGAAGTGTACGTTGTGTCCTGAAACATCGAAAAAAAACAGCTTAGGGAGCATAGGGCACGTCCACTCATGGGCATATAAATTGGAAAAACTAAAAATCAGCAAGACACAGGCACCCGAAAGTTTAGGGCTGCTCTGTTGACAAGAACCTCCACTTCATGACACCTTAAATATCCCAGGAAAGAGAAAAATGGATAAAGAAGTTGTGGTCCTTATGTACAATGGAATATCACTCAGACATGAAATCAATGTTATAAGGCTAGTAGAAGCAAGATGAGTGGAGTTAGGTACGACGATTCTAAGTGAAATAAGTCACACAGAAAAAGACACTTATCATAAGCTATCACTTATAGAGGGAATGTAAAAACCGCTACTCTTGAACTGAATTACAAAAGAGAACAGAGTCACACGTTTAGAAAACACACTATGGCTGCTTAACGGGAAAGGTGAGGTGGGGTGATGCATAAAACAAGGGTTTCAAATTCGCTCAGATACCGTTCCATACACCCAATATGTAATAGACAAGACCTACTCCTTGCTCAGTGAACTGGACTCAACACCCCCTATTCACCGCACAAGAATATATGTGACTAGTAAGAATCTTAAAACCTATATATTGATATCTCTCTGGAAGTGAGTCAAGGGGGTGTAAAGCCGCATAAACAGAGCCATGAAAAGCAGCTAAACCCCATTATAAAAATAAATTACTTTTAAAAACCCGTAAAACAAAGACAGTGAAAGAGAGAGACATTCTTACAAAATTCGTTCAGAGGCTGTGATGCAACCTGGATTGACCATATCTAGACCCACAGCTGGATGAGACATAAGGGTGGACACTCTTGGGGCTGAGAGGTTGGGTGAGGTTGCGTGAGCAAACGCAGACCCTTTAAAGTAATACTGCGTGGTACCCATCCCATGGGTCCCAAATCTCCAGGTTCAAGGGCATCTTCCTACATCGAAAACATGCATGAGAAACCCAGAAGATGGTACACCATGTGATTTTGAAAGGTTTCTAAAACGCACCTCATTTCTCATCTCCTTGTGCTCGGGTTCGCCATTCCAGCTACTTTACTAGCAATCTCCCTACTTGGAGAATCAGCACCTTTAAGCTCCTGTTCCCTACAGGTTGCAATTTGTCCTGAGGATGAACGGGAAGAGGGGCAACCAATGAGAGACTAGATCTAGGTGTTGGGACAGGCACAGGTCACTCTATTTTCCCAACAGGAAGAAGAATTAACCACAGGCTCAGCCTGCCGCCCGGAACCAGAATAGGGCCTGAGGCAATCCCGTGCTTTTGCGGCCAGCTCCCAAAAAAGACAGTTGAAAAATGGAGCTCAGTGGCACTGCAATTCACAAACCTGCTGAGTTATAAATGATAACTCTCGTCCACAAATATATTGAGGGAAGGCAACGAAGAGGAATTCAAAGCAAGGCAGAATTGCAGGAAACAGATTTCAGGAGGTAGATACGAATCGCCTTTAAAGCACATGAAAAGCGGCAAAACGTCGACAATGATGCCCTTGGCCAAAAAGGGCGTATGCGTTTTTTCCTGAATATATTCAGGAAAAAACGCATACGCCCTTTTTGGCCAACCAAGCAACCTGGAAAGGCAAATCAGCGCTACAAAGAAGTCTCGCTTCCCATCGGTGAAAAGGGCCATGCTGCAAAAAGTGTCAAAACGAGAAATGCAGGACAGGCCATGGAGAAATGGCAGCCTTGCTACACTGATGGGCGGAATGTAAATTGCCAACAGCCACTCTGGAGAAGTGTACGTTGTGTCCTGAAACATCGAAAAAAAACAGCTTAGGGAGCATAGGGCACGTCCACTCATGGGCATATAAATTGGAAAAACTAAAAATCAGCAAGACACAGGCACCCGAAAGTTTAGGGCTGCTCTGTTGACAAGAACCTCCACTTCATGACACCTTAAATATCCCAGGAAAGAGAAAAATGGATAAAGAAGTTGTGGTCCTTATGTACAATGGAATATCACTCAGACATGAAATCAATGTTATAAGGCTAGTAGAAGCAAGATGAGTGGAGTTAGGTACGACGATTCTAAGTGAAATAAGTCACACAGAAAAAGACACTTATCATAAGCTATCACTTATAGAGGGAATGTAAAAACCGCTACTCTTGAACTGAATTACAAAAGAGAACAGAGTCACACGTTTAGAAAACACACTATGGCTGCTTAACGGGAAAGGTGAGGTGGGGTGATGCATAAAACAAGGGTTTCAAATTCGCTCAGATACCGTTCCATACACCCAATATGTAATAGACAAGACCTACTCCTTGCTCAGTGAACTGGACTCAACACCCCCTATTCACCGCACAAGAATATATGTGACTAGTAAGAATCTTAAAACCTATATATTGATATCTCTCTGGAAGTGAGTCAAGGGGGTGTAAAGCCGCATAAACAGAGCCATGAAAAGCAGCTAAACCCCATTATAAAAATAAATTACTTTTAAAAACCCGTAAAACAAAGACAGTGAAAGAGAGAGACATTCTTACAAAATTCGTTCAGAGGCTGTGATGCAACCTGGATTGACCATATCTAGACCCACAGCTGGATGAGACATAAGGGTGGACACTCTTGGGGCTGAGAGGTTGGGTGAGGTTGCGTGAGCAAACGCAGACCCTTTAAAGTAATACTGCGTGGTACCCATCCCATGGGTCCCAAATCTCCAGGTTCAAGGGCATCTTCCTACATCGAAAACATGCATGAGAAACCCAGAAGATGGTACACCATGTGATTTTGAAAGGTTTCTAAAACGCACCTCATTTCTCATCTCCTTGTGCTCGGGTTCGCCATTCCAGCTACTTTACTAGCAATCTCCCTACTTGGAGAATCAGCACCTTTAAGCTCCTGTTCCCTACAGGTTGCAATTTGTCCTGAGGATGAACGGGAAGAGGGGCAACCAATGAGAGACTAGATCTAGGTGTTGGGACAGGCACAGGTCACTCTATTTTCCCAACAGGAAGAAGAATTAACCACAGGCTCAGCCTGCCGCCCGGAACCAGAATAGGGCCTGAGGCAATCCCGTGCTTTTGCGGCCAGCTCCCAAAAAAGACAGTTGAAAAATGGAGCTCAGTGGCACTGCAATTCACAAACCTGCTGAGTTATAAATGATAACTCTCGTCCACAAATATATTGAGGGAAGGCAACGAAGAGGAATTCAAAGCAAGGCAGAATTGCAGGAAACAGATTTCAGGAGGTAGATACGAATCGCCTTTAAAGCACATGAAAAGCGGCAAAACGTCGACAATGATGCCCTTGGCCAAAAAGGGCGTATGCGTTTTTTCCTGAATATATTCAGGAAAAAACGCATACGCCCTTTTTGGCCAACCAAGCAACCTGGAAAGGCAAATCAGCGCTACAAAGAAGTCTCGCTTCCCATCGGTGAAAAGGGCCATGCTGCAAAAAGTGTCAAAACGAGAAATGCAGGACAGGCCATGGAGAAATGGCAGCCTTGCTACACTGATGGGCGGAATGTAAATTGCCAACAGCCACTCTGGAGAAGTGTACGTTGTGTCCTGAAACATCGAAAAAAAACAGCTTAGGGAGCATAGGGCACGTCCACTCATGGGCATATAAATTGGAAAAACTAAAAATCAGCAAGACACAGGCACCCGAAAGTTTAGGGCTGCTCTGTTGACAAGAACCTCCACTTCATGACACCTTAAACATCCCAGGAAAGAGAAAAATGGATAAAGAAGTTGTGGTCCTTATGTACAATGGAATATCACTCAGACATGAAATCAATGTTATAAGGCTAGTAGAAGCAAGATGAGTGGAGTTAGGTACGACGATTCTAAGTGAAATAAGTCACACAGAAAAAGACACTTATCATAAGCTATCACTTATAGAGGGAATGTAAAAACCGCTACTCTTGAACTGAATTACAAAAGAGAACAGAGTCACACGTTTAGAAAACACACTATGGCTGCTTAACGGGAAAGGTGAGGTGGGGTGATGCATAAAACAAGGGTTTCAAATTCGCTCAGATACCGTTCCATACACCCAATATGTAATAGACAAGACCTACTCCTTGCTCAGTGAACTGGACTCAACACCCCCTATTCACCGCACAAGAATATATGTGACTAGTAAGAATCTTAAAACCTATATATTGATATCTCTCTGGAAGTGAGTCAAGGGGGTGTAAAGCCGCATAAACAGAGCCATGAAAAGCAGCTAAACCCCATTATAAAAATAAATTACTTTTAAAAACCCGTAAAACAAAGACAGTGAAAGAGAGAGACATTCTTACAAAATTCGTTCAGAGGCTGTGATGCAACCTGGATTGACCATATCTAGACCCACAGCTGGATGAGACATAAGGGTGGACACTCTTGGGGCTGAGAGGTTGGGTGAGGTTGCGTGAGCAAACGCAGACCCTTTAAAGTAATACTGCGTGGTACCCATCCCATGGGTCCCAAATCTCCAGGTTCAAGGGCATCTTCCTACATCGAAAACATGCATGAGAAACCCAGAAGATGGTACACCATGTGATTTTGAAAGGTTTCTAAAACGCACCTCATTTCTCATCTCCTTGTGCTCGGGTTCGCCATTCCAGCTACTTTACTAGCAATCTCCCTACTTGGAGAATCAGCACCTTTAAGCTCCTGTTCCCTACAGGTTGCAATTTGTCCTGAGGATGAACGGGAAGAGGGGCAACCAATGGGAGACTAGATCTAGGTGTTGGGACAGGCACAGGTCACTCTATTTTCCCAACAGGAAGAAGAATTAACCACAGGCTCAGCCTGCCGCCCGGAACCAGAATAGGGCCTGAGGCAATCCCGTGCTTTTGCGGCCAGCTCCCAAAAAAGACAGTTGAAAAATGGAGCTCAGTGGCACTGCAATTCACAAACCTGCTGAGTTATAAATGATAACTCTCGTCCACAAATATATTGAGGGAAGGCAACGAAGAGGAATTCAAAGCAAGGCAGAATTGCAGGAAACAGATTTCAGGAGGTAGATACGAATCGCCTTTAAAGCACATGAAAAGCGGCAAAACGTCGACAATGATGCCCTTGGCCAAAAAGGGCGTATGCGTTTTTTCCTGAATATATTCAGGAAAAAACGCATACGCCCTTTTTGGCCAACCAAGCAACCTGGAAAGGCAAATCAGCGCTACAAAGAAGTCTCGCTTCCCATCGGTGAAAAGGGCCATGCTGCAAAAAGTGTCAAAACGAGAAATGCAGGACAGGCCATGGAGAAATGGCAGCCTTGCTACACTGATGGGCGGAATGTAAATTGCCAACAGCCACTCTGGAGAAGTGTACGTTGTGTCCTGAAACATCGAAAAAAAACAGCTTAGGGAGCATAGGGCACGTCCACTCATGGGCATATAAATTGGAAAAACTAAAAATCAGCAAGACACAGGCACCCGAAAGTTTAGGGCTGCTCTGTTGACAAGAACCTCCACTTCATGACACCTTAAATATCCCAGGAAAGAGAAAAATGGATAAAGAAGTTGTGGTCCTTATGTACAATGGAATATCACTCAGACATGAAATCAATGTTATAAGGCTAGTAGAAGCAAGATGAGTGGAGTTAGGTACGACGATTCTAAGTGAAATAAGTCACACAGAAAAAGACACTTATCATAAGCTATCACTTATAGAGGGAATGTAAAAACCGCTACTCTTGAACTGAATTACAAAAGAGAACAGAGTCACACGTTTAGAAAACACACTATGGCTGCTTAACGGGAAAGGTGAGGTGGGGTGATGCATAAAACAAGGGTTTCAAATTCGCTCAGATACCGTTCCATACACCCAATATGTAATAGACAAGACCTACTCCTTGCTCAGTGAACTGGACTCAACACCCCCTATTCACCGCACAAGAATATATGTGACTAGTAAGAATCTTAAAACCTATATATTGATATCTCTCTGGAAGTGAGTCAAGGGGGTGTAAAGCCGCATAAACAGAGCCATGAAAAGCAGCTAAACCCCATTATAAAAATAAATTACTTTTAAAAACCCGTAAAACAAAGACAGTGAAAGAGAGAGACATTCTTACAAAATTCGTTCAGAGGCTGTGATGCAACCTGGATTGACCATATCTAGACCCACAGCTGGATGAGACATAAGGGTGGACACTCTTGGGGCTGAGAGGTTGGGTGAGGTTGCGTGAGCAAACGCAGACCCTTTAAAGTAATACTGCGTGGTACCCATCCCATGGGTCCCAAATCTCCAGGTTCAAGGGCATCTTCCTACATCGAAAACATGCATGAGAAACCCAGAAGATGGTACACCATGTGATTTTGAAAGGTTTCTAAAACGCACCTCATTTCTCATCTCCTTGTGCTCGGGTTCGCCATTCCAGCTACTTTACTAGCAATCTCCCTACTTGGAGAATCAGCACCTTTAAGCTCCTGTTCCCTACAGGTTGCAATTTGTCCTGAGGATGAACGGGAAGAGGGGCAACCAATGAGAGACTAGATCTAGGTGTTGGGACAGGCACAGGTCACTCTATTTTCCCAACAGGAAGAAGAATTAACCACAGGCTCAGCCTGCCGCCCGGAACCAGAATAGGGCCTGAGGCAATCCCGTGCTTTTGCGGCCAGCTCCCAAAAAAGACAGTTGTAAAATGGAGCTCAGTGGCACTGCAATTCACAAACCTGCTGAGTTATAAATGATAACTCTCGTCCACAAATATATTGAGGGAAGGCAACGAAGAGGAATTCAAAGCAAGGCAGAATTGCAGGAAACAGATTTCAGGAGGTAGATACGAATCGCCTTTAAAGCACATGAAAAGCGGCAAAACGTCGACAATGATGCCCTTGGCCAAAAAGGGCGTATGCGTTTTTTCCTGAATATATTCAGGAAAAAACGCATACGCCCTTTTTGGCCAACCAAGCAACCTGGAAAGGCAAATCAGCGCTACAAAGAAGTCTCGCTTCCCATCGGTGAAAAGGGCCATGCTGCAAAAAGTGTCAAAACGAGAAATGCAGGACAGGCCATGGAGAAATGGCAGCCTTGCTACACTGATGGGCGGAATGTAAATTGCCAACAGCCACTCTGGAGAAGTGTACGTTGTGTCCTGAAACATCGAAAAAAAAACAGCTTAGGGAGCATAGGGCACGTCCACTCATGGGCATATAAATTGGAAAAACTAAAAATCAGCAAGACACAGGCACCCGAAAGTTTAGGGCTGCTCTGTTGACAAGAACCTCCACTTCATGACACCTTAAATATCCCAGGAAAGAGAAAAATGGATAAAGAAGTTGTGGTCCTTATGTACAATGGAATATCACTCAGACATGAAATCAATGTTATAAGGCTAGTAGAAGCAAGATGAGTGGAGTTAGGTACGACGATTCTAAGTGAAATAAGTCACACAGAAAAAGACACTTATCATAAGCTATCACTTATAGAGGGAATGTAAAAACCGCTACTCTTGAACTGAATTACAAAAGAGAACAGAGTCACACGTTTAGAAAACACACTATGGCTGCTTAACGGGAAAGGTGAGGTGGGGTGATGCATAAAACAAGGGTTTCAAATTCGCTCAGATACCGTTCCATACACCCAATATGTAATAGACAAGACCTACTCCTTGCTCAGTGAACTGGACTCAACACCCCCTATTCACCGCACAAGAATATATGTGACTAGTAAGAATCTTAAAACCTATATATTGATATCTCTCTGGAAGTGAGTCAAGGGGGTGTAAAGCCGCATAAACAGAGCCATGAAAAGCAGCTAAACCCCATTATAAAAATAAATTACTTTTAAAAACCCGTAAAACAAAGACAGTGAAAGAGAGAGACATTCTTACAAAATTCGTTCAGAGGCTGTGATGCAACCTGGATTGACCATATCTAGACCCACAGCTGGATGAGACATAAGGGTGGACACTCTTGGGGCTGAGAGGTTGGGTGAGGTTGCGTGAGCAAACGCAGACCCTTTAAAGTAATACTGCGTGGTACCCATCCCATGGGTCCCAAATCTCCAGGTTCAAGGGCATCTTCCTACATCGAAAACATGCATGAGAAACCCAGAAGATGGTACACCATGTGATTTTGAAAGGTTTCTAAAACGCACCTCATTTCTCATCTCCTTGTGCTCGGGTTCGCCATTCCAGCTACTTTACTAGCAATCTCCCTACTTGGAGAATCAGCACCTTTAAGCTCCTGTTCCCTACAGGTTGCAATTTGTCCTGAGGATGAACGGGAAGAGGGGCAACCAATGGGAGACTAGATCTAGGTGTTGGGACAGGCACAGGTCACTCTATTTTCCCAACAGGAAGAAGAATTAACCACAGGCTCAGCCTGCCGCCCGGAACCAGAATAGGGCCTGAGGCAATCCCGTGCTTTTGCGGCCAGCTCCCAAAAAAGACAGTTGAAAAATGGAGCTCAGTGGCACTGCAATTCACAAACCTGCTGAGTTATAAATGATAACTCTCGTCCACAAATATATTGAGGGAAGGCAACGAAGAGGAATTCAAAGCAAGGCAGAATTGCAGGAAACAGATTTCAGGAGGTAGATACGAATCGCCTTTAAAGCACATGAAAAGCGGCAAAACGTCGACAATGATGCCCTTGGCCAAAAAGGGCGTATGCGTTTTTTCCTGAATATATTCAGGAAAAAACGCATACGCCCTTTTTGGCCAACCAAGCAACCTGGAAAGGCAAATCAGCGCTACAAAGAAGTCTCGCTTCCCATCGGTGAAAAGGGCCATGCTGCAAAAAGTGTCAAAACGAGAAATGCAGGACAGGCCATGGAGAAATGGCAGCCTTGCTACACTGATGGGCGGGATGTAATTTGCCAACAGCCACTCTGGAGAAGTGTACGTTGTGTCCTGAAACATCGAAAAAAAACAGCTTAGGGAGCATAGGGCACGTCCACTCATGGGCATATAAATTGGAAAAACTAAAAATCAGCAAGACACAGGCACCCGAAAGTTTAGGGCTGCTCTGTTGACAAGAACCTCCACTTCATGACACCTTAAATATCCCAGGAAAGAGAAAAATGGATAAAGAAGTTGTGGTCCTTATGTACAATGGAATATCACTCAGACATGAAATCAATGTTATAAGGCTAGTAGAAGCAACATGAGTGGAGTTAGGTACGACGATTCTAAGTGAAATAAGTCACACAGAAAAAGACACTTATCATAAGCTATCACTTATAGAGGGAATGTAAAAACCGCTACTCTTGAACTGAATTACAAAAGAGAACAGAGTCACACGTTTAGAAAACACACTATGGCTGCTTAACGGGAAAGGTGAGGTGGGGTGATGCATAAAACAAGGGTTTCAAATTCGCTCAGATACCGTTCCATACACCCAATATGTAATAGACAAGACCTACTCCTTGCTCAGTGAACTGGACTCAACACCCCCTATTCACCGCACAAGAATATATGTGACTAGTAAGAATCTTAAAACCTATATATTGATATCTCTCTGGAAGTGAGTCAAGGGGGTGTAAAGCCGCATAAACAGAGCCATGAAAAGCAGCTAAACCCCATTATAAAAATAAATTACTTTTAAAAACCCGTAAAACAAAGACAGTGAAAGAGAGAGACATTCTTACAAAATTCGTTCAGAGGCTGTGATGCAACCTGGATTGACCATATCTAGACCCACAGCTGGATGAGACATAAGGGTGGACACTCTTGGGGCTGAGAGGTTGGGTGAGGTTGCGTGAGCAAACGCAGACCCTTTAAAGTAATACTGCGTGGTACCCATCCCATGGGTCCCAAATCTCCAGGTTCAAGGGCATCTTCCTACATCGAAAACATGCATGAGAAACCCAGAAGATGGTACACCATGTGATTTTGAAAGGTTTCTAAAACGCACCTCATTTCTCATCTCCTTGTGCTCGGGTTCGCCATTCCAGCTACTTTACTAGCAATCTCCCTACTTGGAGAATCAGCACCTTTAAGCTCCTGTTCCCTACAGGTTGCAATTTGTCCTGAGGATGAACGGGAAGAGGGGCAACCAATGAGAGACTAGATCTAGGTGTTGGGACAGGCACAGGTCACTCTATTTTCCCAACAGGAAGAAGAATTAACCACAGGCTCAGCCTGCCGCCCGGAACCAGAATAGGGCCTGAGGCAATCCCGTGCTTTTGCGGCCAGCTCCAAAAAAAGACAGTTGAAAAATGGAGCTCAGTGGCACTGCAATTCACAAACCTGCTGAGTTATAAATGATAACTCTCGTCCACAAATATATTGAGGGAAGGCAACGAAGAGGAATTCAAAGCAAGGCAGAATTGCAGGAAACAGATTTCAGGAGGTAGATACGAATCGCCTTTAAAGCACATGAAAAGCGGCAAAACGTCGACAATGATGCCCTTGGCCAAAAAGGGCGTATGCGTTTTTTCCTGAATATATTCAGGAAAAAACGCATACGCCCTTTTTGGCCAACCAAGCAACCTGGAAAGGCAAATCAGCGCTACAAAGAAGTCTCGCTTCCCATCGGTGAAAAGGGCCATGCTGCAAAAAGTGTCAAAACGAGAAATGCAGGACAGGCCATGGAGAAATGGCAGCCTTGCTACACTGATGGGCGGAATGTAAATTGCCAACAGCCACTCTGGAGAAGTGTACGTTTTGTCCTGAAACATCGAAAAAAAAACAGCTTAGGGAGCATAGGGCACGTCCACTCATGGGCATATAAATTGGAAAAACTAAAAATCAGCAAGACACAGGCACCCGAAAGTTTAGGGCTGCTCTGTTGACAAGAACCTCCACTTCATGACACCTTAAATATCCCAGGAAAGAGAAAAATGGATAAAGAAGTTGTGGTCCTTATGTACAATGGAATATCACTCAGACATGAAATCAATGTTATAAGGCTAGTAGAAGCAAGATGAGTGGAGTTAGGTACGACGATTCTAAGTGAAATAAGTCACACAGAAAAAGACACTTATCATAAGCTATCACTTATAGAGGGAATGTAAAAACCGCTACTCTTGAACTGAATTACAAAAGAGAACAGAGTCACACGTTTAGAAAACACACTATGGCTGCTTAACGGGAAAGGTGAGGTGGGGTGATGCATAAAACAAGGGTTTCAAATTCGCTCAGATACCGTTCCATACACCCAATATGTAATAGACAAGACCTACTCCTTGCTCAGTGAACTGGACTCAACACCCCCTATTCACCGCACAAGAATATATGTGACTAGTAAGAATCTTAAAACCTATATATTGATATCTCTCTGGAAGTGAGTCAAGGGGGTGTAAAGCCGCATAAACAGAGCCATGAAAAGCAGCTAAACCCCATTATAAAAATAAATTACTTTTAAAAACCCGTAAAACAAAGACAGTGAAAGAGAGAGACATTCTTACAAAATTCGTTCAGAGGCTGTGATGCAACCTGGATTGACCATATCTAGACCCACAGCTGGATGAGACATAAGGGTGGACACTCTTGGGGCTGAGAGGTTGGGTGAGGTTGCGTGAGCAAACGCAGACCCTTTAAAGTAATACTGCGTGGTACCCATCCCATGGGTCCCAAATCTCCAGGTTCAAGGGCATCTTCCTACATCGAAAACATGCATGAGAAACCCAGAAGATGGTACACCATGTGATTTTGAAAGGTTTCTAAAACGCACCTCATTTCTCATCTCCTTGTGCTCGGGTTCGCCATTCCAGCTACTTTACTAGCAATCTCCCTACTTGGAGAATCAGCACCTTTAAGCTCCTGTTCCCTACAGGTTGCAATTTGTCCTGAGGATGAACGGGAAGAGGGGCAACCAATGAGAGACTAGATCTAGGTGTTGGGACAGGCACAGGTCACTCTATTTTCCCAACAGGAAGAAGAATTAACCACAGGCTCAGCCTGCCGCCCGGAACCAGAATAGGGCCTGAGGCAATCCCGTGCTTTTGCGGCCAGCTCCCAAAAAAGACAGTTGAAAAATGGAGCTCAGTGGCACTGCAATTCACAAACCTGCTGAGTTATAAATGATAACTCTCGTCCACAAATATATTGAGGGAAGGCAACGAAGAGGAATTCAAAGCAAGGCAGAATTGCAGGAAACAGATTTCAGGAGGTAGATACGAATCACCTTTAAAGCACATGAAAAGCGGCAAAACGTCGACAATGATGCCCTTGGCCAAAAAGGGCGTATGCGTTTTTTCCTGAATATATTCAGGAAAAAACGCATACGCCCTTTTTGGCCAACCAAGCAACCTGGAAAGGCAAATCAGCGCTACAAAGAAGTCTCGCTTCCCATCGGTGAAAAGGGCCATGCTGCAAAAAGTGTCAAAACGAGAAATGCAGGACAGGCCATGGAGAAATGGCAGCCTTGCTACACTGATGGGCGGAATGTAAATTGCCAACAGCCACTCTGGAGAAGTGTACGTTGTGTCCTGAAACATCGAAAAAAAACAGCTTAGGGAGCATAGGGCACGTCCACTCATGGGCATATAAATTGGAAAAACTAAAAATCAGCAAGACACAGGCACCCGAAAGTTTAGGGCTGCTCTGTTGACAAGAACCTCCACTTCATGACACCTTAAATATCCCAGGAAAGAGAAAAATGGATAAAGAAGTTGTGGTCCTTATGTACAATGGAATATCACTCAGACATGAAATCAATGTTATAAGGCTAGTAGAAGCAAGATGAGTGGAGTTAGGTACGACGATTCTAAGTGAAATAAGTCACACAGAAAAAGACACTTATCATAAGCTATCACTTATAGAGGGAATGTAAAAACCGCTACTCTTGAACTGAATTACAAAAGAGAACAGAGTCACACGTTTAGAAAACACACTATGGCTGCTTAACGGGAAAGGTGAGGTGGGGTGATGCATAAAACAAGGGTTTCAAATTCGCTCAGATACCGTTCCATACACCCAATATGTAATAGACAAGACCTACTCCTTGCTCAGTGAACTGGACTCAACACCCCCTATTCACCGCACAAGAATATATGTGACTAGTAAGAATCTTAAAACCTATATATTGATATCTCTCTGGAAGTGAGTCAAGGGGGTGTAAAGCCGCATAAACAGAGCCATGAAAAGCAGCTAAACCCCATTATAAAAATAAATTACTTTTAAAAACCCGTAAAACAAAGACAGTGAAAGAGAGAGACATTCTTACAAAATTCGTTCAGAGGCTGTGATGCAACCTGGATTGACCATATCTAGACCCACAGCTGGATGAGACATAAGGGTGGACACTCTTGGGGCTGAGAGGTTGGGTGAGGTTGCGTGAGCAAACGCAGACCCTTTAAAGTAATACTGCGTGGTACCCATCCCATGGGTCCCAAATCTCCAGGTTCAAGGGCATCTTCCTACATCGAAAACATGCATGAGAAACCCAGAAGATGGTACACCATGTGATTTTGAAAGGTTTCTAAAACGCACCTCATTTCTCATCTCCTTGTGCTCGGGTTCGCCATTCCAGCTACTTTACTAGCAATCTCCCTACTTGGAGAATCAGCACCTTTAAGCTCCTGTTCCCTACAGGTTGCAATTTGTCCTGAGGATGAACGGGAAGAGGGGCAACCAATGAGAGACTAGATCTAGGTGTTGGGACAGGCACAGGTCACTCTATTTTCCCAACAGGAAGAAGAATTAACCACAGGCTCAGCCTGCCGCCCGGAACCAGAATAGGGCCTGAGGCAATCCCGTGCTTTTGCGGCCAGCTCCCAAAAAAGACAGTTGAAAAATGGAGCTCAGTGGCACTGCAATTCACAAACCTGCTGAGTTATAAATGATAACTCTCGTCCACAAATATATTGAGGGAAGGCAACGAAGAGGAATTCAAAGCAAGGCAGAATTGCAGGAAACAGATTTCAGGAGGTAGATACGAATCACCTTTAAAGCACATGAAAAGCGGCAAAACGTCGACAATGATGCCCTTGGCCAAAAAGGGCGTATGCGTTTTTTCCTGAATATATTCAGGAAAAAACGCATACGCCCTTTTTGGCCAACCAAGCAACCTGGAAAGGCAAATCAGCGCTACAAAGAAGTCTCGCTTCCCATCGGTGAAAAGGGCCATGCTGCAAAAAGTGTCAAAACGAGAAATGCAGGACAGGCCATGGAGAAATGGCAGCCTTGCTACACTGATGGGCGGAATGTAAATTGCCAACAGCCACTCTGGAGAAGTGTACGTTGTGTCCTGAAACATCGAAAAAAAACAGCTTAGGGAGCATAGGGCACGTCCACTCATGGGCATATAAATTGGAAAAACTAAAAATCAGCAAGACACAGGCACCCGAAAGTTTAGGGCTGCTCTGTTGACAAGAACCTCCACTTCATGACACCTTAAATATCCCAGGAAAGAGAAAAATGGATAAAGAAGTTGTGGTCCTTATGTACAATGGAATATCACTCAGACATGAAATCAATGTTATAAGGCTAGTAGAAGCAAGATGAGTGGAGTTAGGTACGACGATTCTAAGTGAAATAAGTCACACAGAAAAAGACACTTATCATAAGCTATCACTTATAGAGGGAATGTAAAAACCGCTACTCTTGAACTGAATTACAAAAGAGAACAGAGTCACACGTTTAGAAAACACACTATGGCTGCTTAACGGGAAAGGTGAGGTGGGGTGATGCATAAAACAAGGGTTTCAAATTCGCTCAGATACCGTTCCATACACCCAATATGTAATAGACAAGACCTACTCCTTGCTCAGTGAACTGGACTCAACACCCCCTATTCACCGCACAAGAATATATGTGACTAGTAAGAATCTTAAAACCTATATATTGATATCTCTCTGGAAGTGAGTCAAGGGGGTGTAAAGCCGCATAAACAGAGCCATGAAAAGCAGCTAAACCCCATTATAAAAATAAATTACTTTTAAAAACCCGTAAAACAAAGACAGTGAAAGAGAGAGACATTCTTACAAAATTCGTTCAGAGGCTGTGATGCAACCTGGATTGACCATATCTAGACCCACAGCTGGATGAGACATAAGGGTGGACACTCTTGGGGCTGAGAGGTTGGGTGAGGTTGCGTGAGCAAACGCAGACCCTTTAAAGTAATACTGCGTGGTACCCATCCCATGGGTCCCAAATCTCCAGGTTCAAGGGCATCTTCCTACATCGAAAACATGCATGAGAAACCCAGAAGATGGTACACCATGTGATTTTGAAAGGTTTCTAAAACGCACCTCATTTCTCATCTCCTTGTGCTCGGGTTCGCCATTCCAGCTACTTTACTAGCAATCTCCCTACTTGGAGAATCAGCACCTTTAAGCTCCTGTTCCCTACAGGTTGCAATTTGTCCTGAGGATGAACGGGAAGAGGGGCAACCAATGAGAGACTAGATCTAGGTGTTGGGACAGGCACAGGTCACTCTATTTTCCCAACAGGAAGAAGAATTAACCACAGGCTCAGCCTGCCGCCCGGAACCAGAATAGGGCCTGAGGCAATCCCGTGCTTTTGCGGCCAGCTCCCAAAAAAGACAGTTGAAAAATGGAGCTCAGGGGCACTGCAATTCACAAACCTGCAGAGTTATAAATGATAACTCTCGTCCACAAATATATTGAGGGAAGGCAACGAAGAGGAATTCAAAGCAAGGCAGAATTGCAGGAAACAGATTTCAGGAGGTAGATACGAATCGCCTTTAAAGCACATGAAAAGCGGCAAAACGTCGACAATGATGCCCTTGGCCAAAAAGGGCGTATGCGTTTTTTCCTGAATATATTCAGGAAAAAACGCATACGCCCTTTTTGGCCAACCAAGCAACCTGGAAAGGCAAATCAGCGCTACAAAGAAGTCTCGCTTCCCATCGGTGAAAAGGGCCATGCTGCAAAAAGTGTCAAAACGAGAAATGCAGGACAGGCCATGGAGAAATGGCAGCCTTGCTACACTGATGGGCGGAATGTAAATTGCCAACAGCCACTCTGGAGAAGTGTACGTTGTGTCCTGAAACATCGAAAAAAAACAGCTTAGGGAGCATAGGGCACGTCCACTCATGGGCATATAAATTGGAAAAACTAAAAATCAGCAAGACACAGGCACCCGAAAGTTTAGGGCTGCTCTGTTGACAAGAACCTCCACTTCATGACACCTTAAATATCCCAGGAAAGAGAAAAATGGATAAAGAAGTTGTGGTCCTTATGTACAATGGAATATCACTCAGACATGAAATCAATGTTATAAGGCTAGTAGAAGCAAGATGAGTGGAGTTAGGTACGACGATTCTAAGTGAAATAAGTCACACAGAAAAAGACACTTATCATAAGCTATCACTTATAGAGGGAATGTAAAAACCGCTACTCTTGAACTGAATTACAAAAGAGAACAGAGTCACACGTTTAGAAAACACACTATGGCTGCTTAACGGGAAAGGTGAGGTGGGGTGATGCATAAAACAAGGGTTTCAAATTCGCTCAGATACCGTTCCATACACCCAATATGTAATAGACAAGACCTACTCCTTGCTCAGTGAACTGGACTCAACACCCCCTATTCACCGCACAAGAATATATGTGACTAGTAAGAATCTTAAAACCTATATATTGATATCTCTCTGGAAGTGAGTCAAGGGGGTGTAAAGCCGCATAAACAGAGCCATGAAAAGCAGCTAAACCCCATTATAAAAATAAATTACTTTTAAAAACCCGTAAAACAAAGACAGTGAAAGAGAGAGACATTCTTACAAAATTCGTTCAGAGGCTGTGATGCAACCTGGATTGACCATATCTAGACCCACAGCTGGATGAGACATAAGGGTGGACACTCTTGGGGCTGAGAGGTTGGGTGAGGTTGCGTGAGCAAACGCAGACCCTTTAAAGTAATACTGCGTGGTACCCATCCCATGGGTCCCAAATCTCCAGGTTCAAGGGCATCTTCCTACATCGAAAACTTGCATGAGGAACCCAGAAGATGGTACACCGTGTGATTTTGAAAGGTTTCTAAAACGCACCTCATTTCTCATCTCCTTGTGCTCGGGTTCGCCATTCCAGCTACTTTACTAGCAATCTCCCTACTTGGAGAATCAGCACCTTTAAGCTCCTGTTCCCTACAGGTTGCAATTTGTCCTGAGGATGAACGGGAAGAGGGGCAACCAATGAGAGACTAGATCTAGGTGTTGGGACAGGCACAGGTCACTCTATTTTCCCAACAGGAAGAAGAATTAACCACAGGCTCAGCCTGCCGCCCGGAACCAGAATAGGGCCTGAGGCAATCCCGTGCTTTTGCGGCCAGCTCCCAAAAAAGACAGTTGAAAAATGGAGCCCAGGGGCACTGCAATTCACAAACCTGCAGAGTTATAAATGATAACTCTCGTCCACAAATATATTGAGGGAAGGCAACGAAGAGGAATTCAAAGCAAGGCAGAATTGCAGGAAACAGATTTCAGGAGGTAGATACGAATCGCCTTTAAAGCACATGAAAAGCGGCAAAACGTCGACAATGATGCCCTTGGCCAAAAAGGGCGTATGCGTTTTTTCCTGAATATATTCAGGAAAAAACGCATACGCCCTTTTTGGCCAACCAAGCAACCTGGAAAGGCAAATCAGCGCTACAAAGAAGTCTCGCTTCCCATCGGTGAAAAGGGCCATGCTGCAAAAAGTGTCAAAACGAGAAATGCAGGACAGGCCATGGAGAAATGGCAGCCTTGCTACACTGATGGGTGGAATGTAAATTGCCAACAGCCACTCTGGAGAAGTGTACGTTGTGTCCTGAAACATCGAAAAAAAACAGCTTAGGGAGCATAGGGCACGTCCACTCATGGGCATATAAATTGGAAAAACTAAAAATCAGCAAGACACAGGCACCCGAAAGTTTAGGGCTGCTCTGTTGACAAGAACCTCCACTTCATGACACCTTAAATATCCCAGGAAAGAGAAAAATGGATAAAGAAGTTGTGGTCCTTATGTACAATGGAATATCACTCAGACATGAAATCAATGTTATAAGGCTAGTAGAAGCAAGATGAGTGGAGTTAGGTACGACGATTCTAAGTGAAATAAGTCACACAGAAAAAGACACTTATCATAAGCTATCACTTATAGAGGGAATGTAAAAACCGCTACTCTTGAACTGAATTACAAAAGAGAACAGAGTCACACGTTTAGAAAACACACTATGGCTGCTTAACGGGAAAGGTGAGGTGGGGTGATGCATAAAACAAGGGTTTCAAATTCGCTCAGATACCGTTCCATACACCCAATATGTAATAGACAAGACCTACTCCTTGCTCAGTGAACTGGACTCAACACCCCCTATTCACCGCACAAGAATATATGTGACTAGTAAGAATCTTAAAACCTATATATTGATATCTCTCTGGAAGTGAGTCAAGGGGGTGTAAAGCCGCATAAACAGAGCCATGAAAAGCAGCTAAACCCCATTATAAAAATAAATTACTTTTAAAAACCCGTAAAACAAAGACAGTGAAAGAGAGAGACATTCTTACAAAATTCGTTCAGAGGCTGTGATGCAACCTGGATTGACCATATCTAGACCCACAGCTGGATGAGACATAAGGGTGGACACTCTTGGGGCTGAGAGGTTGGGTGAGGTTGTGTGAGCAAACGCAGACCCTTTAAAGTAATACTGCGTGGTACCCATCCCATGGGTCCCAAATCTCCAGGTTCAAGGGCATCTTCCTACATCGAAAACATGCATGAGAAACCCAGAAGATGGTACACCATGTGATTTTGAAAGGTTTCTAAAACGCACCTCATTTCTCATCTCCTTGTGCTCGGGTTCGCCATTCCAGCTACTTTACTAGCAATCTCCCTACTTGGAGAATCAGCACCTTTAAGCTCCTGTTCCCTACAGGTTGCAATTTGTCCTGAGGATGAACGGGAAGAGGGGCAACCAATGAGAGACTAGATCTAGGTGTTGGGACAGGCACAGGTCACTCTATTTTCCCAACAGGAAGAAGAATTAACCACAGGCTCAGCCTGCCGCCCGGAACCAGAATAGGGCCTGAGGCAATCCCGTGCTTTTGCGGCCAGCTCCCAAAAAAGACAGTTGAAAAATGGAGCTCAGTGGCACTGCAATTCACAAACCTGCTGAGTTATAAATGATAACTCTCGTCCACAAATATATTGAGGGAAGGCAACGAAGAGGAATTCAAAGCAAGGCAGAATTGCAGGAAACAGATTTCAGGAGGTAGATACGAATCGCCTTTAAAGCACATGAAAAGCGGCAAAACGTCGACAATGATGCCCTTGGCCAAAAAGGGCGTATGCGTATTTTCCTGAATATATTCAGGAAAAAACGCATACGCCCTTTTTGGCCAACCAAGCAACCTGGAAAGGCAAATCAGCGCTACAAAGAAGTCTCGCTTCCCATCGGTGAAAAGGGCCATGCTGCAAAAAGTGTCAAAACGAGAAATGCAGGACAGGCCATGGAGAAATGGCAGCCTTGCTACACTGATGGGCGGGATGTAAATTGCCAACAGCCACTCTGGAGAAGTGTACGTTGTGTCCTGAAACATCGAAAAAAAACAGCTTAGGGAGCATAGGGCACGTCCACTCATGGGCATATAAATTGGAAAAACTAAAAATCAGCAAGACACAGGCACCCGAAAGTTTAGGGCTGCTCTGTTGACAAGAACCTCCACTTCATGACACCTTAAATATCCCAGGAAAGAGAAAAATGGATAAAGAAGTTGTGGTCCTTATGTACAATGGAATATCACTCAGACATGAAATCAATGTTATAAGGCTAGTAGAAGCAAGATGAGTGGAGTTAGGTACGACGATTCTAAGTGAAATAAGTCACACAGAAAAAGACACTTATCATAAGCTATCACTTATAGAGGGAATGTAAAAACCGCTACTCTTGAACTGAATTACAAAAGAGAACAGAGTCACACGTTTAGAAAACACACTATGGCTGCTTAACGGGAAAGGTGAGGTGGGGTGATGCATAAAACAAGGGTTTCAAATTCGCTCAGATACCGTTCCATACACCCAATATGTAATAGACAAGACCTACTCCTTGCTCAGTGAACTGGACTCAACACCCCCTATTCACCGCAGAAGAATATATGTGACTAGTAAGAATCTTAAAACCTATATATTGATATCTCTCTGGAAGTGAGTCAAGGGGGTGTAAAGCCGCATAAACAGAGCCATGAAAAGCAGCTAAACCCCATTATAAAAATAAATTACTTTTAAAAACCCGTAAAACAAAGACAGTGAAAGAGAGAGACATTCTTACAAAATTCGTTCAGAGGCTGTGATGCAACCTGGATTGACCATATCTAGACCCACAGCTGGATGAGACATAAGGGTGGACACTCTTGGGGCTGAGAGGTTGGGTGAGGTTGCGTGAGCAAACGCAGACCCTTTAAAGTAATACTGCGTGGTACCCATCCCATGGGTCCCAAATCTCCAGGTTCAAGGGCATCTTCCTACATCGAAAACATGCATGAGAAACCCAGAAGATGGTACACCATGTGATTTTGAAAGGTTTCTAAAACGCACCTCATTTCTCATCTCCTTGTGCTCGGGTTCGCCATTCCAGCTACTTTACTAGCAATCTCCCTACTTGGAGAATCAGCACCTTTAAGCTCCTGTTCCCTACAGGTTGCAATTTGTCCTGAGGATGAACGGGAAGAGGGGCAACCAATGAGAGACTAGATCTAGGTGTTGGGACAGGCACAGGTCACTCTATTTTCCCAACAGGAAGAAGAATTAACCACAGGCTCAGCCTGCCGCCCGGAACCAGAATAGGGCCTGAGGCAATCCCGTGCTTTTGCGGCCAGCTCCCAAAAAAGACAGTTGAAAAATGGAGCTCAGTGGCACTGCAATTCACAAACCTGCTGAGTTATAAATGATAACTCTCGTCCACAAATATATTGAGGGAAGGCAACGAAGAGGAATTCAAAGCAAGGCAGAATTGCAGGAAACAGATTTCAGGAGGTAGATACGAATCGCCTTTAAAGCACATGAAAAGCGGCTAAACGTCGACAATGATGCCCTTGGCCAAAAAGGGCGTATGCGTTTTTTCCTGAATATATTCAGGAAAAAACGCATACGCCCTTTTTGGCCAACCAAGCAACCTGGAAAGGCAAATCAGCGCTACAAAGAAGTCTCGCTTCCCATCGGTGAAAAGGGCCATGCTGCAAAAAGTGTCAAAACGAGAAATGCAGGACAGGCCATGGAGAAATGGCAGCCTTGCTACACTGATGGGCGGAATGTAAATTGCCAACAGCCACTCTGGAGAAGTGTACGTTGTGTCCTGAAACATCGAAAAAAAACAGCTTAGGGAGCATAGGGCACGTCCACTCATGGGCATATAAATTGGAAAAACTAAAAATCAGCAAGACACAGGCACCCGAAAGTTTAGGGCTGCTCTGTTGACAAGAACCTCCATTTCATGACACCTTAAATATCCCAGGAAAGAGAAAAATGGATAAAGAAGTTGTGGTCCTTATGTACAATGGAATATCACTCAGACATGAAATCAATGTTATAAGGCTAGTAGAAGCAAGATGAGTGGAGTTAGGTACGACGATTCTAAGTGAAATAAGTCACACAGAAAAAGACACTTATCATAAGCTATCACTTATAGAGGGAATGTAAAAACCGCTACTCTTGAACTGAATTACAAAAGAGAACAGAGTCACACGTTTAGAAAACACACTATGGCTGCTTAACGGGAAAGGTGAGGTGGGGTGATGCATAAAACAAGGGTTTCAAATTCGCTCAGATACCGTTCCATACACCCAATATGTAATAGACAAGACCTACTCCTTGCTCAGTGAACTGGACTCAACACCCCCTATTCACCGCACAAGAATATATGTGACTAGTAAGAATCTTAAAACCTATATATTGATATCTCTCTGGAAGTGAGTCAAGGGGGTGTAAAGCCGCATAAACAGAGCCATGAAAAGCAGCTAAACCCCATTATAAAAATAAATTACTTTTAAAAACCCGTAAAACAAAGACAGTGAAAGAGAGAGACATTCTTACAAAATTCGTTCAGAGGCTGTGATGCAACCTGGATTGACCATATCTAGACCCACAGCTGGATGAGACATAAGGGTGGACACTCTTGGGGCTGAGAGGTTGGGTGAGGTTGCGTGAGCAAACGCAGACCCTTTAAAGTAATACTGCGTGGTACCCATCCCATGGGTCCCAAATCTCCAGGTTCAAGGGCATCTTCCTACATCGAAAACATGCATGAGAAACCCAGAAGATGGTACACCATGTGATTTTGAAAGGTTTCTAAAACGCACCTCATTTCTCATCTCCTTGTGCTCGGGTTCGCCATTCCAGCTACTTTACTAGCAATCTCCCTACTTGGAGAATCAGCACCTTTAAGCTCCTGTTCCCTACAGGTTGCAATTTGTCCTGAGGATGAACGGGAAGAGGGGCAACCAATGAGAGACTAGATCTAGGTGTTGGGACAGGCACAGGTCACTCTATTTTCCCAACAGGAAGAAGAATTAACCACAGGCTCAGCCTGCCGCCCGGAACCAGAATAGGGCCTGAGGCAATCCCGTGCTTTTGCGGCCAGCTCCCAAAAAAGACAGTTGAAAAATGGAGCTCAGTGGCACTGCAATTCACAAACCTGCTGAGTTATAAATGATAACTCTCGTCCACAAATATATTGAGGGAAGGCAACGAAGAGGAATTCAAAGCAAGGCAGAATTGCAGGAAACAGATTTCAGGAGGTAGATACGAATCGCCTTTAAAGCACATGAAAAGCGGCAAAACGTCGACAATGATGCCCTTGGCCAAAAAGGGCGTATGCGTTTTTTCCTGAATATATTCAGGAAAAAACGCATACGCCCTTTTTGGCCAACCAAGCAACCTGGAAAGGCAAATCAGCGCTACAAAGAAGTCTCGCTTCCCATCGGTGAAAAGGGCCATGCTGCAAAAAGTGTCAAAACGAGAAATGCAGGACAGGCCATGGAGAAATGGCAGCCTTGCTACACTGATGGGCGGAACGTAAATTGCCAACAGCCACTCTGGAGAAGTGTACGTTGTGTCCTGAAACATCGAAAAAAAAACAGCTTAGGGAGCATAGGGCACGTCCACTCATGGGCATATAAATTGGAAAAACTAAAAATCAGCAAGACACAGGCACCCGAAAGTTTAGGGCTGCTCTGTTGACAAGAACCTCCACTTCATGACACCTTAAATATCCCAGGAAAGAGAAAAATGGATAAAGAAGTTGTGGTCCTTATGTACAATGGAATATCACTCAGACATGAAATCAATGTTATAAGGCAAGTAGAAGCAAGATGAGTGGAGTTAGGTACGACGATTCTAAGTGAAATAAGTCACACAGAAAAAGACACTTATCATAAGCTATCACTTATAGAGGGAATGTAAAAACCGCTACTCTTGAACTGAATTACAAAAGAGAACAGAGTCACACGTTTAGAAAACACACTATGGCTGCTTAACGGGAAAGGTGAGGTGGGGTGATGCATAAAACAAGGGTTTCAAATTCGCTCAGATACCGTTCCATACACCCAATATGTAATAGACAAGACCTACTCCTTGCTCAGTGAACTGGACTCAACACCCCCTATTCACCGCACAAGAATATATGTGACTAGTAAGAATCTTAAAACCTATATATTGATATCTCTCTGGAAGTGAGTCAAGGGGGTGTAAAGCCGCATAAACAGAGCCATGAAAAGCAGCTAAACCCCATTATAAAAATAAATTACTTTTAAAAACCCGTAAAACAAAGACAGTGAAAGAGAGAGACATTCTTACAAAATTCGTTCAGAGGCTGTGATGCAACCTGGATTGACCATATCTAGACCCACAGCTGGATGAGACATAAGGGTGGACACTCTTGGGGCTGAGAGGTTGGGTGAGGTTGCGTGAGCAAACGCAGACCCTTTAAAGTAATACTGCGTGGTACCCATCCCATGGGTCCCAAATCTCCAGGTTCAAGGGCATCTTCCTACATCGAAAACATGCATGAGAAACCCAGAAGATGGTACACCATGTGATTTTGAAAGGTTTCTAAAACGCACCTCATTTCTCATCTCCTTGTGCTCGGGTTCGCCATTCCAGCTACTTTACTAGCAATCTCCCTACTTGGAGAATCAGCACCTTTAAGCTCCTGTTCCCTACAGGTTGCAATTTGTCCTGAGGATGAACGGGAAGAGGGGCAACCAATGAGAGACTAGATCTAGGTGTTGGGACAGGCACAGGTCACTCTATTTTCCCAACAGGAAGAAGAATTAACCACAGGCTCAGCCTGCCGCCCGGAACCAGAATAGGGCCTGAGGCAATCCCGTGCTTTTGCGGCCAGCTCCCAAAAAAGACAGTTGAAAAATGGAGCTCAGTGGCACTGCAATTCACAAACCTGCTGAGTTATAAATGATAACTCTCGTCCACAAATATATTGAGGGAAGGCAACGAAGAGGAATTCAAAGCAAGGCAGAATTGCAGGAAACAGATTTCAGGAGGTAGATACGAATCGCCTTTAAAGCACATGAAAAGCGGCAAAACGTCGACAATGATGCCCTTGGCCAAAAAGGGCGTATGCGTTTTTTCCTGAATATATTCAGGAAAAAACGCATACGCCCTTTTTGGCCAACCAAGCAACCTGGAAAGGCAAATCAGCGCTACAAAGAAGTCTCGCTTCCCATCGGTGAAAAGGGCCATGCTGCAAAAAGTGTCAAAACGAGAAATGCAGGACAGGCCATGGAGAAATGGCAGCCTTGCTACACTGATGGGCGGAATGTAAATTGCCAACAGCCACTCTGGAGAAGTGTACGTTGTGTCCTGAAACATCGAAAAAAAACAGCTTAGGGAGCATAGGGCACGTCCACTCATGGGCATATAAATTGGAAAAACTAAAAATCAGCAAGACACAGGCACCCGAAAGTTTAGGGCTGCTCTGTTGACAAGAACCTCCACTTCATGACACCTTAAATATCCCAGGAAAGAGAAAAATGGATAAAGAAGTTGTGGTCCTTATGTACAATGGAATATCACTCAGACATGAAATCAATGTTATAAGGCTAGTAGAAGCAAGATGAGTGGAGTTAGGTACGACGATTCTAAGTGAAATAAGTCACACAGAAAAAGACACTTATCATAAGCTATCACTTATAGAGGGAATGTAAAAACCGCTACTCTTGAACTGAATTACAAAAGAGAACAGAGTCACACGTTTAGAAAACACACTATGGCTGCTTAACGGGAAAGGTGAGGTGGGGTGATGCATAAAACAAGGGTTTCAAATTCGCTCAGATACCGTTCCATACACCCAATATGTAATAGACAAGACCTACTCCTTGCTCAGTGAACTGGACTCAACACCCCCTATTCACCGCACAAGAATATATGTGACTAGTAAGAATCTTAAAACCTATATATTGATATCTCTCTGGAAGTGAGTCAAGGGGGTGTAAAGCCGCATAAACAGAGCCATGAAAAGCAGCTAAACCCCATTATAAAAATAAATTACTTTTAAAAACCCGTAAAACAAAGACAGTGAAAGAGAGAGACATTCTTACAAAATTCGTTCAGAGGCTGTGATGCAACCTGGATTGACCATATCTAGACCCACACTGGATGAGACATAAGGGTGGACACTCTTGGGGCTGAGAGGTTGGGTGAGGTTGCGTGAGCAAACGCAGACCCTTTAAAGTAATACTGCGTGGTACCCATCCCATGGGTCCCAAATCTCCAGGTTCAAGGGCATCTTCCTACATCGAAAACATGCATGAGAAACCCAGAAGATGGTACACCATGTGATTTTGAAAGGTTTCTAAAACGCACCTCATTTCTCATCTCCTTGTGCTCGGGTTCGCCATTCCAGCTACTTTACTAGCAATCTCCCTACTTGGAGAATCAGCACCTTTAAGCTCCTGTTCCCTACAGGTTGCAATTTGTCCTGAGGATGAACGGGAAGAGGGGCAACCAATGAGAGACTAGATCTAGGTGTTGGGACAGGCACAGGTCACTCTATTTTCCCAACAGGAAGAAGAATTAACCACAGGCTCAGCCTGCCGCCCGGAACCAGAATAGGGCCTGAGGCAATCCCGTGCTTTTGCGGCCAGCTCCCAAAAAAGACAGTTGAAAAATGGAGCTCAGTGGCACTGCAATTCACAAACCTGCTGAGTTATAAATGATAACTCTCGTCCACAAATATATTGAGGGAAGGCAACGAAGAGGAATTCAAAGCAAGGCAGAATTGCAGGAAACAGATTTCAGGAGGTAGATACGAATCGCCTTTAAAGCACATGAAAAGCGGCAAAACGTCGACAATGATGCCCTTGGCCAAAAAGGGCGTATGCGTTTTTTCCTGAATATATTCAGGAAAAAACGCATACGCCCTTTTTGGCCAACCAAGCAACCTGGAAAGGCAAATCAGCGCTACAAAGAAGTCTCGCTTCCCATCGGTGAAAAGGGCCATGCTGCAAAAAGTGTCAAAACGAGAAATGCAGGACAGGCCATGGAGAAATGGCAGCCTTGCTACACTGATGGGCGGAATGTAAATTGCCAACAGCCACTCTGGAGAAGTGTACGTTGTGTCCTGAAACATCGAAAAAAAACAGCTTAGGGAGCATAGGGCACGTCCACTCATGGGCATATAAATTGGAAAAAACTAAAAATCAGCAAGACACAGGCACCCGAAAGTTTAGGGCTGCTCTGTTGACAAGAACCTCCACTTCATGACACCTTAAATATCCCAGGAAAGAGAAAAATGGATAAAGAAGTTGTGGTCCTTATGTACAATGGAATATCACTCAGACATGAAATCAATGTTATAAGGCTAGTAGAAGCAAGATGAGTGGAGTTAGGTACGACGATTCTAAGTGAAATAAGTCACACAGAAAAAGACACTTATCATAAGCTATCACTTATAGAGGGAATGTAAAAACCGCTACTCTTGAACTGAATTACAAAAGAGAACAGAGTCACACGTTTAGAAAACACACTATGGCTGCTTAACGGGAAAGGTGAGGTGGGGTGATGCATAAAACAAGGGTTTCAAATTCGCTCAGATACCGTTCCATACACCCAATATGTAATAGACAAGACCTACTCCTTGCTCAGTGAACTGGACTCAACACCCCCTATTCACCGCACAAGAATATATGTGACTAGTAAGAATCTTAAAACCTATATATTGATATCTCTCTGGAAGTGAGTCAAGGGGGTGTAAAGCCGCATAAACAGAGCCATGAAAAGCAGCTAAACCCCATTATAAAAATAAATTACTTTTAAAAACCCGTAAAACAAAGACAGTGAAAGAGAGAGACATTCTTACAAAATTCGTTCAGAGGCTGTGATGCAACCTGGATTGACCATATCTAGACCCACAGCTGGATGAGACATAAGGGTGGACACTCTTGGGGCTGAGAGGTTGGGTGAGGTTGCGTGAGCAAACGCAGACCCTTTAAAGTAATACTGCGTGGTACCCATCCCATGGGTCCCAAATCTCCAGGTTCAAGGGCATCTTCCTACATCGAAAACATGCATGAGAAACCCAGAAGATGGTACACCATGTGATTTTGAAAGGTTTCTAAAACGCACCTCATTTCTCATCTCCTTGTGCTCGGGTTCGCCATTCCAGCTACTTTACTAGCAATCTCCCTACTTGGAGAATCAGCACCTTTAAGCTCCTGTTCCCTACAGGTTGCAATTTGTCCTGAGGATGAACGGGAAGAGGGGCAACCAATGAGAGACTAGATCTAGGTGTTGGGACAGGCACAGGTCACTCTATTTTCCCAACAGGAAGAAGAATTAACCACAGGCTCAGCCTGCCGCCCGGAACCAGAATAGGGCCTGAGGCAATCCCGTGCTTTTGCGGCCAGCTCCCAAAAAAGACAGTTGAAAAATGGAGCTCAGGGGCACTGCAATTCACAAACCTGCAGAGTTATAAATGATAACTCTCGTCCACAAATATAGTGAGGGAAGGCAACGAAGAGGAATTCAAAGCAAGGCAGAATTGCAGGAAACAGATTTCAGGAGGTAGATACGAATCACCTTTAAAGCACATGAAAAGTGGCAAAACGTCGACAATGATGCCCTTGGCCAAAAAGGGCGTATGCGTTTTTTCCTGAATATATTCAGGAAAAAACGCATACGCCCTTTTTGGCCAACCAAGCAACCTGGAAAGGCAAATCAGCGCTACAAAGAAGTCTCGCTTCCCATCGGTGAAAAGGGCCATGCTGCAAAAAGTGTCAAAACGAGAAATGCAGGACAGGCCATGGAGAAATGGCAGCCTTGCTACACTGATGGGCGGAATGTAAATTGCCAACAGCCACTCTGGACAAGTGTACGTTGTGTCCTGAAACATCGAAAAAAAACAGCTTAGGGAGCATAGGGCACGTCCACTCATGGGCATATAAATTGGAAAAACTAAAAATCAGCAAGACACAGGCACCCGAAAGTTTAGGGCTGCTCTGTTGACAAGAACCTCCACTTCATGACACCTTAAATATCCCAGGAAAGAGAAAAATGGATAAAGAAGTTGTGGTCCTTATGTACAATGGAATATCACTCAGACATGAAATCAATGTTATAAGGCTAGTAGAAGCAAGATGAGTGGAGTTAGGTACGACGATTCTAAGTGAAATAAGTCACACAGAAAAAGACACTTATCATAAGCTATCACTTATAGAGGGAATGTAAAAACCGCTACTCTTGAACTGAATTACAAAAGAGAACAGAGTCACACGTTTAGAAAACACACTATGGCTGCTTAACGGGAAAGGTGAGGTGGGGTGATGCATAAAACAAGGGTTTCAAATTCGCTCAGATACCGTTCCATACACCCAATATGTAATAGACAAGACCTACTCCTTGCTCAGTGAACTGGACTCAACACCCCCTATTCACCGCACAAGAATATATGTGACTAGTAAGAATCTTAAAACCTATATATTGATATCTCTCTGGAAGTGAGTCAAGGGGGTGTAAAGCCGCATAAACAGAGCCATGAAAAGCAGCTAAACCCCATTATAAAAATAAATTACTTTTAAAAACCCGTAAAACAAAGACAGTGAAAGAGAGAGACATTCTTACAAAATTCGTTCAGAGGCTGTGATGCAACCTGGATTGACCATATCTAGACCCACAGCTGGATGAGACATAAGGGTGGACACTCTTGGGGCTGAGAGGTTGGGTGAGGTTGCGTGAGCAAACGCAGACCCTTTAAAGTAATACTGCGTGGTACCCATCCCATGGGTCCCAAATCTCCAGGTTCAAGGGCATCTTCCTACATCGAAAACATGCATGAGAAACCCAGAAGATGGTACACCATGTGATTTTGAAAGGTTTCTAAAACGCACCTCATTTCTCAACTCCTTGTGCTCGGGTTCGCCATTCCAGCTACTTTACTAGCAATCTCCCTACTTGGAGAATCAGCACCTTTAAGCTCCTGTTCCCTACAGGTTGCAATTTGTCCTGAGGATGAACGGGAAGAGGGGCAACCAATGAGAGACTAGATCTAGGTGTTGGGACAGGCACAGGTCACTCTATTTTCCCAACAGGAAGAAGAATTAACCACAGGCTCAGCCTGCCGCCCGGAACCAGAATAGGGCCTGAGGCAATCCCGTGCTTTTGCGGCCAGCTCCCAAAAAAGACAGTTGAAAAATTGAGCTCAGGGGCACTGCAATTCACAAACCTGCAGAGTTATAAATGATAACTCTCGTCCACAAATATATTGAGGGAAGGCAACGAAGAGGAATTCAAAGCAAGGCAGAATTGCAGGAAACAGATTTCAGGAGGTAGATACGAATCGCCTTTAAAGCACATGAAAAGCGGCAAAACGTCGACAATGATGCCCTTGGCCAAAAAGGGCGTATGCGTTTTTTCCTGAATATATTCAGGAAAAAACGCATACGCCCTTTTTGGCCAACCAAGCAACCTGGAAAGGCAAATCAGCGCTACAAAGAAGTCTCGCTTCCCATCGGTGAAAAGGGCCATGCTGCAAAAAGTGTCAAAACGAGAAATGCAGGACAGGCCATGGAGAAATGGCAGCCTTGCTACACTGATGGGTGGAATGTAAATTGCCAACAGCCACTCTGGAGAAGTGTACGTTGTGTCCTGAAACATCGAAAAAAAACAGCTTAGGGAGCATAGGGCACGTCCACTCATGGGCATATAAATTGGAAAAACTAAAAATCAGCAAGACACAGGCACCCGAAAGTTTAGGGCTGCTCTGTTGACAAGAACCTCCACTTCATGACACCTTAAATATCCCAGGAGAGAGAAAAATGGATAAAGAAGTTGTGGTCCTTATGTACAATGGAATATCACTCAGACATGAAATCAATGTTATAAGGCTAGTAGAAGCAAGATGAGTGGAGTTAGGTACGACGATTCTAAGTGAAATAAGTCACACAGAAAAAGACACTTATCATAAGCTATCACTTATAGAGGGAATGTAAAAACCGCTACTCTTGAACTGAATTACAAAAGAGAACAGAGTCACACGTTTAGAAAACACACTATGGCTGCTTAACGGGAAAGGTGAGGTGGGGTGATGCATAAAACAAGGGTTTCAAATTCGCTCAGATACCGTTCCATACACCCAATATGTAATAGACAAGACCTACTCCTTGCTCAGTGAACTGGACTCAACACCCCCTATTCACCGCACAAGAATATATGTGACTAGTAAGAATCTTAAAACCTATATATTGATATCTCTCTGGAAGTGAGTCAAGGGGGTGTAAAGCCGCATAAACAGAGCCATGAAAAGCAGCTAAACCCCATTATAAAAATAAATTACTTTTAAAAACCCGTAAAACAAAGACAGTGAAAGAGAGAGACATTCTTACAAAATTCGTTCAGAGGCTGTGATGCAACCTGGATTGACCATATCTAGACCCACAGCTGGATGAGACATAAGGGTGGACACTCTTGGGGCTGAGAGGTTGGGTGAGGTTGCGTGAGCAAACGCAGACCCTTTAAAGTAATACTGCGTGGTACCCATCCCATGGGTCCCAAATCTCCAGGTTCAAGGGCATCTTCCTACATCGAAAACATGCATGAGAAACCCAGAAGATGGTACACCATGTGATTTTGAAAGGTTTCTAAAACGCACCTCATTTCTCATCTCCTTGTGCTCGGGTTCGCCATTCCAGCTACTTTACTAGCAATCTCCCTACTTGGAGAATCAGCACCTTTAAGCTCCTGATCCCTACAGGTTGCAATTTGTCCTGAGGATGAACGGGAAGAGGGGCAACCAATGAGAGACTAGATCTAGGTGTTGGGACAGGCACAGGTCACTCTATTTTCCCAACAGGAAGAAGAATTAACCACAGGCTCAGCCTGCCGCCCGGAACCAGAATAGGGCCTGAGGCAATCCCGTGCTTTTGCGGCCAGCTCCCAAAAAAGACAGTGGAAAAATGGAGCTCAGTGGCACTGCAATTCACAAACCTGCTGAGTTATAAATGATAACTCTCGTCCACAAATATATTGAGGGAAGGCAACGAAGAGGAATTCAAAGCAAGGCAGAATTGCAGGAAACAGATTTCAGGAGGTAGATACGAATCGCCTTTAAAGCACATGAAAAGCGGCAAAACGTCGACAATGATGCCCTTGGCCAAAAAGGGCGTATGCGTTTTTTCCTGAATATATTCAGGAAAAAACGCATACGCCCTTTTTGGCCAACCAAGCAACCTGGAAAGGCAAATCAGCGCTACAAAGAAGTCTCGCTTCCCATCGGTGAAAAGGGCCATGCTGCAAAAAGTGTCAAAACGAGAAATGCAGGACAGGCCATGGAGAAATGGCAGCCTTGCTACACTGATGGGCGGAATGTAAATTGCCAACAGCCACTCTGGAGAAGTGTACGTTGTGTCCTGAAACATCGAAAAAAAACAGCTTAGGGAGCATAGGGCACGTCCACTCATGGGCATATAAATTGGAAAAACTAAAAATCAGCAAGACACAGGCACCCGAAAGTTTAGGGCTGCTCTGTTGACAAGAACCTCCACTTCATGACACCTTAAATATCCCAGGAAAGAGAAAAATGGATAAAGAAGTTGTGGTCCTTATGTACAATGGAATATCACTCAGACATGAAATCAATGTTATAAGGCTAGTAGAAGCAAGATGAGTGGAGTTAGGTACGACGATTCTAAGTGAAATAAGTCACACAGAAGAAGACACTTATCATAAGCTATCACTTATAGAGGGAATGTAAAAACCGCTACTCTTGAACTGAATTACAAAAGAGAACAGAGTCACACGTTTAGAAAACACACTATGGCTGCTTAACGGGAAAGGTGAGGTGGGGTGATGCATAAAACAAGGGTTTCAAATTCGCTCAGATACCGTTCCATACACCCAATATGTAATAGACAAGACCTACTCCTTGCTCAGTGAACTGGACTCAACACCCCCTATTCACCGCACAAGAATATATGTGACTAGTAAGAATCTTAAAACCTATATATTGATATCTCTCTGGAAGTGAGTCAAGGGGGTGTAAAGCCGCATAAACAGAGCCATGAAAAGCAGCTAAACCCCATTATAAAAATAAATTACTTTTAAAAACCCGTAAAACAAAGACAGTGAAAGAGAGAGACATTCTTACAAAATTCGTTCAGAGGCTGTGATGCAACCTGGATTGACCATATCTAGACCCACAGCTGGATGAGACATAAGGGTGGACACTCTTGGGGCTGAGAGGTTGGGTGAGGTTGCGTGAGCAAACGCAGACCCTTTAAAGTAATACTGCGTGGTACCCATCCCATGGGTCCCAAATCTCCAGGTTCAAGGGCATCTTCCTACATCGAAAACATGCATGAGAAACCCAGAAGATGGTACACCATGTGATTTTGAAAGGTTTCTAAAACGCACCTCATTTCTCAACTCCTTGTGCTCGGGTTCGCCATTCCAGCTACTTTACTAGCAATCTCCCTACTTGGAGAATCAGCACCTTTAAGCTCCTGTTCCCTACAGGTTGCAATTTGTCCTGAGGATGAACGGGAAGAGGGGCAACCAATGAGAGACTAGATCTAGGTGTTGGGACAGGCACAGGTCACTCTATTTTCCCAACAGGAAGAAGAATTAACCACAGGCTCAGCCTGCCGCCCGGAACCAGAATAGGGCCTGAGGCAATCCCGTGCTTTTGCGGCCAGCTCCCAAAAAAGACAGTTGAAAAATTGAGCTCAGGGGCACTGCAATTCACAAACCTGCAGAGTTATAAATGATAACTCTCGTCCACAAATATATTGAGGGAAGGCAACGAAGAGGAATTCAAAGCAAGGCAGAATTGCAGGAAACAGATTTCAGGAGGTAGATACGAATCGCCTTTAAAGCACATGAAAAGCGGCAAAACGTCGACAATGATGCCCTTGGCCAAAAAGGGCGTATGCGTTTTTTCCTGAATATATTCAGGAAAAAACGCATACGCCCTTTTTGGCCAACCAAGCAACCTGGAAAGGCAAATCAGCGCTACAAAGAAGTCTCGCTTCCCATCGGTGAAAAGGGCCATGCTGCAAAAAGTGTCAAAACGAGAAATGCAGGACAGGCCATGGAGAAATGGCAGCCTTGCTACACTGATGGGTGGAATGTAAATTGCCAACAGCCACTCTGGAGAAGTGTACGTTGTGTCCTGAAACATCGAAAAAAAACAGCTTAGGGAGCATAGGGCACGTCCACTCATGGGCATATAAATTGGAAAAACTAAAAATCAGCAAGACACAGGCACCCGAAAGTTTAGGGCTGCTCTGTTGACAAGAACCTCCACTTCATGACACCTTAAATATCCCAGGAGAGAGAAAAATGGATAAAGAAGTTGTGGTCCTTATGTACAATGGAATATCACTCAGACATGAAATCAATGTTATAAGGCTAGTAGAAGCAAGATGAGTGGAGTTAGGTACGACGATTCTAAGTGAAATAAGTCACACAGAAAAAGACACTTATCATAAGCTATCACTTATAGAGGGAATGTAAAAACCGCTACTCTTGAACTGAATTACAAAAGAGAACAGAGTCACACGTTTAGAAAACACACTATGGCTGCTTAACGGGAAAGGTGAGGTGGGGTGATGCATAAAACAAGGGTTTCAAATTCGCTCAGATACCGTTCCATACACCCAATATGTAATAGACAAGACCTACTCCTTGCTCAGTGAACTGGACTCAACACCCCCTATTCACCGCACAAGAATATATGTGACTAGTAAGAATCTTAAAACCTATATATTGATATCTCTCTGGAAGTGAGTCAAGGGGGTGTAAAGCCGCATAAACAGAGCCATGAAAAGCAGCTAAACCCCATTATAAAAATAAATTACTTTTAAAAACCCGTAAAACAAAGACAGTGAAAGAGAGAGACATTCTTACAAAATTCGTTCAGAGGCTGTGATGCAACCTGGATTGACCATATCTAGACCCACAGCTGGATGAGACATAAGGGTGGACACTCTTGGGGCTGAGAGGTTGGGTGAGGTTGCGTGAGCAAACGCAGACCCTTTAAAGTAATACTGCGTGGTACCCATCCCATGGGTCCCAAATCTCCAGGTTCAAGGGCATCTTCCTACATCGAAAACATGCATGAGAAACCCAGAAGATGGTACACCATGTGATTTTGAAAGGTTTCTAAAACGCACCTCATTTCTCATCTCCTTGTGCTCGGGTTCGCCATTCCAGCTACTTTACTAGCAATCTCCCTACTTGGAGAATCAGCACCTTTAAGCTCCTGATCCCTACAGGTTGCAATTTGTCCTGAGGATGAACGGGAAGAGGGGCAACCAATGAGAGACTAGATCTAGGTGTTGGGACAGGCACAGGTCACTCTATTTTCCCAACAGGAAGAAGAATTAACCACAGGCTCAGCCTGCCGCCCGGAACCAGAATAGGGCCTGAGGCAATCCCGTGCTTTTGCGGCCAGCTCCCAAAAAAGACAGTGGAAAAATGGAGCTCAGTGGCACTGCAATTCACAAACCTGCTGAGTTATAAATGATAACTCTCGTCCACAAATATATTGAGGGAAGGCAACGAAGAGGAATTCAAAGCAAGGCAGAATTGCAGGAAACAGATTTCAGGAGGTAGATACGAATCGCCTTTAAAGCACATGAAAAGCGGCAAAACGTCGACAATGATGCCCTTGGCCAAAAAGGGCGTATGCGTTTTTTCCTGAATATATTCAGGAAAAAACGCATACGCCCTTTTTGGCCAACCAAGCAACCTGGAAAGGCAAATCAGCGCTACAAAGAAGTCTCGCTTCCCATCGGTGAAAAGGGCCATGCTGCAAAAAGTGTCAAAACGAGAAATGCAGGACAGGCCATGGAGAAATGGCAGCCTTGCTACACTGATGGGCGGAATGTAAATTGCCAACAGCCACTCTGGAGAAGTGTACGTTGTGTCCTGAAACATCGAAAAAAAACAGCTTAGGGAGCATAGGGCACGTCCACTCATGGGCATATAAATTGGAAAAACTAAAAATCAGCAAGACACAGGCACCCGAAAGTTTAGGGCTGCTCTGTTGACAAGAACCTCCACTTCATGACACCTTAAATATCCCAGGAAAGAGAAAAATGGATAAAGAAGTTGTGGTCCTTATGTACAATGGAATATCACTCAGACATGAAATCAATGTTATAAGGCTAGTAGAAGCAAGATGAGTGGAGTTAGGTACGACGATTCTAAGTGAAATAAGTCACACAGAAGAAGACACTTATCATAAGCTATCACTTATAGAGGGAATGTAAAAACCGCTACTCTTGAACTGAATTACAAAAGAGAACAGAGTCACACGTTTAGAAAACACACTATGGCTGCTTAACGGGAAAGGTGAGGTGGGGTGATGCATAAAACAAGGGTTTCAAATTCGCTCAGATACCGTTCCATACACCCAATATGTAATAGACAAGACCTACTCCTTGCTCAGTGAACTGGACTCAACACCCCCTATTCACCGCACAAGAATATATGTGACTAGTAAGAATCTTAAAACCTATATATTGATATCTCTCTGGAAGTGAGTCAAGGGGGTGTAAAGCCGCATAAACAGAGCCATGAAAAGCAGCTAAACCCCATTATAAAAATAAATTACTTTTAAAAACCCGTAAAACAAAGACAGTGAAAGAGAGAGACATTCTTACAAAATTCGTTCAGAGGCTGTGATGCAACCTGGATTGACCATATCTAGACCCACAGCTGGATGAGACATAAGGGTGGACACTCTTGGGGCTGAGAGGTTGGGTGAGGTTGCGTGAGCAAACGCAGACCCTTTAAAGTAATACTGCGTGGTACCCATCCCATGGGTCCCAAATCTCCAGGTTCAAGGGCATCTTCCTACATCGAAAACATGCATGAGAAACCCAGAAGATGGTACACCATGTGATTTTGAAAGGTTTCTAAAACGCACCTCATTTCTCATCTCCTTGTGCTCGGGTTCGCCATTCCAGCTACTTTACTAGCAATCTCCCTACTTGGAGAATCAGCACCTTTAAGCTCCTGTTCCCTACAGGTTGCAATTTGTCCTGAGGATGAACGGGAAGAGGGGCAACCAATGAGAGACTAGATCTAGGTGTTGGGACAGGCAAAGGTCACTCTATTTTCCCAACAGGAAGAAGAATTAACCACAGGCTCAGCCTGCCGCCCGGAACCAGAATAGGGCCTGAGGCAATCCCGTGCTTTTGCGGCCAGCTCCCAAAAAAGACAGTTGAAAAATGGAGCTCAGTGGCACTGCAATTCACAAACCTGCTGAGTTATAAATGATAACTCTCGTCCACAAATATATTGAGGGAAGGCAACGAAGAGGAATTCAAAGCAAGGCAGAATTGCAGGAAACAGATTTCAGGAGGTAGATACGAATCGCCTTTAAAGCACATGAAAAGCGGCAAAACGTCGACAATGATGCCCTTGGCCAAAAAGGGCGTATGCGTTTTTTCCTGAATATATTCAGGAAAAAACGCATACGCCCTTTTTGGCCAACCAAGCAACCTGGAAAGGCAAATCAGCGCTACAAAGAAGTCTCGCTTCCCATCGGTGAAAAGGGCCATGCTGCAAAAAGTGTCAAAACGAGAAATGCAGGACAGGCCATGGAGAAATGGCAGCCTTGCTACACTGATGGGCGGAATGTAAATTGCCAACAGCCACTCTGGACAAGTGTACGTTGTGTCCTGAAACATCGAAAAAAAACAGCTTAGGGAGCATAGGGCACGTCCACTCATGGGCATATAAATTGGAAAAACTAAAAATCAGCAAGACACAGGCACCCGAAAGTTTAGGGCTGCTCTGTTGACAAGAACCTCCACTTCATGACACCTTAAATATCCCAGGAAAGAGAAAAATGGATAAAGAAGTTGTGGTCCTTATGTACAATGGAATATCACTCAGACATGAAATCATTGTTATAAGGCTAGTAGAAGCAAGATGAGTGGAGTTAGGTACGACGATTCTAAGTGAAATAAGTCACACAGAAAAAGACACTTATCATAAGCTATCACTTATAGAGGGAATGTAAAAACCGCTACTCTTGAACTGAATTACAAAAGAGAACAGAGTCACACGTTTAGAAAACACACTATGGCTGCTTAACGGGAAAGGTGAGGTGGGGTGATGCATAAAACAAGGGTTTCAAATTCGCTCAGATACCGTTCCATACACCCAATATGTAATAGACAAGACCTACTCCTTGCTCAGTGAACTGGACTCAACACCCCCTATTCACCGCACAAGAATATATGTGACTAGTAAGAATCTTAAAACCTATATATTGATATCTCTCTGGAAGTGAGTCAAGGGGGTGTAAAGCCGCATAAACAGAGCCATGAAAAGCAGCTAAACCCCATTATAAAAATAAATTACTTTTAAAAACCCGTAAAACAAAGACAGTGAAAGAGAGAGACATTCTTACAAAATTCGTTCAGAGGCTGTGATGCAACCTGGATTGACCATATCTAGACCCACAGCTGGATGAGACATAAGGGTGGACACTCTTGGGGCTGAGAGGTTGGGTGAGGTTGCGTGAGCAAACGCAGACCCTTTAAAGTAATACTGCGTGGTACCCATCCCATGGGTCCCAAATCTCCAGGTTCAAGGGCATCTTCCTACATCGAAAACATGCATGAGAAACCCAGAAGATGGTACACCATGTGATTTTGAAAGGTTTCTAAAACGCACCTCATTTCTCATCTCCTTGTGCTCGGGTTCGCCATTCCAGCTACTTTACTAGCAATCTCCCTACTTGGAGAATCAGCACCTTTAAGCTCCTGTTCCCTACAGGTTGCAATTTGTCCTGAGGATGAACGGGAAGAGGGGCAACCAATGAGAGACTAGATCTAGGTGTTGGGACAGGCACAGGTCACTCTATTTTCCCAACAGGAAGAAGAATTAACCACAGGCTCAGCCTGCCGCCGGGAACCAGAATAGGGCCTGAGGCAATCCCGTGCTTTTGCGGCCAGCTCCCAAAAAAGACAGTTGAAAAATGGAGCTCAGTGGCACTGCAATTCACAAACCTGCTGAGTTATAAATGATAACTCTCGTCCACAAATATATTGAGGGAAGGCAACGAAGAGGAATTCAAAGCAAGGCAGAATTGCAGGAAACAGATTTCAGGAGGTAGATACGAATCGCCTTTAAAGCACATGAAAAGCGGCAAAACGTCGACAATGATGCCCTTGGCCAAAAAGGGCGTATGCGTTTTTTCCTGAATATATTCAGGAAAAAACGCATACGCCCTTTTTGGCCAACCAAGCAACCTGGAAAGGCAAATCAGCGCTACAAAGAAGTCTCGCTTCCCATCGGTGAAAAGGGCCATGCTGCAAAAAGTGTCAAAACGAGAAATGCAGGACAGGCCATGGAGAAATGGCAGCCTTGCTACACTGATGGGTGGGATGTAAATTGCCAACAGCCACTCTGGAGAAGTGTACGTTGTGTCCTGAAACATCGAAAAAAAACAGCTTAGGGAGCATAGGGCACGTCCACTCATGGGCATATAAATTGGGAAAACTAAAAATCAGCAAGACACAGGCACCCGAAAGTTTAGGGCTGCTCTGTTGACAAGAACCTCCACTTCATGACACCTTAAATATCCCAGGAAAGAGAAAAATGGATAAAGAAGTTGTGGTCCTTATGTACAATGGAATATCACTCAGACATGAAATCAATGTCATAAGGCTAGTAGATGCAAGATGAGTGGATTTAGGTACGACGATTCTAAGTGAAATAAGTCACACAGAAAAAGACACTTATCATAAGCTATCACTTATAGAGGGAATGTAAAAACCGCTACACTTGAACTGAATTACAAAACAGAACAGAGTCACACGTTTAGAAAACACACTATGGCTGCTTAACGGGAAAGGTGAGGTGGGGTGATGCATAAAAGAAGGGTTTCAAATTCGCTCAGATTCCGTTCCATACACCCAATATATAATAGACAAGACCTACTCCTTGCTCAGTGAACTGGACTCAACACCCCCTATTCACCGCACAAGAATATATGTGACTAGTAAGAATCTTAAAACCTATGTATTGATATCTGTCTGGAAGTGAGTCAAGTGGGTGTAAAGCCGCATAAACACAGCCGTGAAAAGCAGCTAAACCCCATTATAAAAATAAATTACTTTTAAAAACCCTTAAAATAAAGACAGTAAAAGAGAGAAATTCTTACAAAATTCGTTCAGAGGCTGTGATGCAACCTGAATTGACCATATCTAGACACACAGCTGGATGAGACATAAGGGTGGACACTCTTGGGGTTGAGAGTTTGGGTGAGCAAACGCAGACCCTTTAAAGTAATACTGCGTGGTACCCATCCCATGGGTCCCAAATCTCCAGGTTCAAGGGCATCTTCCTACATCGAAAACATGCATGAGAAAAACAGAAGATGGTACACCGTGTGATTTTGAAAGGTTTCTAAAACGCACCTCATTTCTCATCTCCTTGTGTTCGGGTTCGCCATTCCAGCTACTTTACTAACAATCTCCCTACTTGGAGAATCAGCACCTTTAACCTCCTGTTCCGTACAGGTTGCAATTTGTCCTGAGGATGAAAGGGAAGAGGGGCAACCAATGAGAGACTAGGTCTAGGTGTTGGGACAGGCACAGGTCACTCTATTTTCCCATCAGGAAGAAGAATTAACCACAGGCTCAGCCTGCCGCCGGGAAGCAGAATAGGGCCTGAGGCAATCCTGCGCTTTTGCGGCCAGCTCCCAAAAAGACAGTTGAAAAATGGAGCTAGGGGGCACTGCCATTCACATACCTGCTGAGTTATAAATGATAACTCTCGTCCACAAATATATTGAGGGAAGGCAACGAAGAGGATTTGAAAGCAAGGCAGAATTGCAGGAAACAGGTTTCAGGAGGTAGATTCGAATCGCCTTTAAAGCACATGAAAAGCGGCAAAACTTCGAAAATGATGCCCTTGGCCAAAAAGGGCGTATGCGTTTTTTCCTGAGTATATTCAGGAAAACACGCATACGCCCTTTTTGGCCAACCAAACAACCTGGAAAGGCAAATCAGCGCTACAAAGAAGTCTCGCTTCCCATCGGTCAAAAGGGTGATGCTGCAAAAAGTGTCAAAACCAGAAATGCAGGACAGTCCATGGAGAAATGGCAGCCCTGCTACGCTGATGGGCGGGATGTAAATTGCCAACAGCCACTCTGGAGAAGTGTAAGGTGTGTCCTGAAACATCGAAAAAACACAGCTTAGGGAGCATAGGGCACGTCCACTCATGGGCGTATAAATTGGGAAAACTAAAAATCAGCAAGACACAGGCACCCCAAAATTTAGGGCTGCTCTGTTGACAAGAACCTCCACTTCATGACACCTTAAATATCCCAGGAAAGAGAAAAATGGATAAAGAAGTTGTGGTCTTTATGTACAATGGAATATCACTCAGACATGAAATCAATGTCATAAGGCTAGTAGAAGCAAGATGAGTGGAGTTAGGTACGACGATTCTAAGTGAAATAAGTCACACAGAAAAAGACACTTATCATAAGCTATCACTTATAGAGGGAATGTAAAAACCGCTACACTTGAACTGAATTACAAAACAGAACAGAGTCACACGTTTAGAAAACACACTATGGCTGCTTAACGGGAAAGGTGATGTGGGGTGATGCATAAAACAAGGGTTTCAAATTCGCTCAGATACCGTTCCATACACCCAATATGTAATAGACAAGACCTACTCCTTGCTCAGTGAACTGGACTCAACACCCCCTATTCATCGCACAACAATATATCTGACTAGTAAGAAACTTAAAACCTATGTATTGATATCTATCTGGAAGTGAGTCAAGTGGGTGTAAAGACGCATAAACACAGCCGTGAAAAGCAGCTAAACCCCATTATGAAAATAAATTACTTTTAAAAACCCGTAAAACAAAGACAGTGAAAGAGAGAGAAATTCTTACAAAATTCGTTCAGGGACTCTGATGCAACCTGGATTGACCATATCTACACCCACAGCTGGATGAGACATAAGGGTGGTCACTCTTGGGGCTGAGAGGTTTGGTGAGGTAGGGTGAGCAAACGCAGACCCTTTAAAGTAATACTGCTTGGTACCCATCCCATGGGTCCCAAATCCCCAGGTTCAAGGGCATCTTCCTACATCGAAAACATGCATGAGAAACCCAGAAGATGGTACACCGTGTGATTTTGAAAGGTTTTTAAAATGCACCTCATTTCTCATCTCCTTGTGCTCGGGTTCGCCTTTCCAGCTACTTTACTAGCAATCTCCCTACTTGGAGAATCAGCACCATTAAGCTCCTGTTCCCTACATGTTACAATTTGTCCTGAGGATGAACGGGAAGAGGGGCAACCAATGAGAGACTAGATCTAGGTGTTGGGACAGGCACAGGTCACTCTATTTTCCCATCAGGAAGAAGAATTAACCACAGGCTCAGCCTGCCGCCCAGAAGCAGAATAAGGCCTGAGGCAATCCCGCGCTTTTGCGGCCAGCTCCCAAAAAAGAGAGTTGAAAAATGGAGATCAGGGACACTGCAATTCACAAACCCGCAGAGTTATAAATGATAACTCTCATCCACAGATGTATTGAGGGAAGGCAACGAAGAGGATTTGAAAACAAGGCAGAATTGCAGGGAACAGATTTCAGGAGGTAGATTCGAATCGCCTTGAAAGCACATGAAAAGCGGCAAAACGTCGACAATGATGCCCTTGGCCAAAAAGGGCTTATGCGTTTTTTCCTGAGTATATTCAGGAAAACACGTATACGCCCTTTTTGGCCAACCAAGCAACCTGGAAAGGCAAATCAGCGCTACAAAGAAGTCTCGCTTCCCATCGGTCAAAAGGGCCATGCTGCAAAAAGTGTCAAAACCAGAAATGCAGGACAGTCCATGGAGAAATGGCAGCCTTGCTACGCTGATGGGCGGGATGTAAATTGCCAACAGCCACTCTGGAGAAGTGTAAGGTGTGTCCTGAAACATCGAAAAAACACAGCTTAGGGAGCATAGGGCACGTCCACTCATGGGCGTATAAATTGGGAAAACTAAAAATCAGCAAGACACAGGCACCCGAAAGTTTAGGGCTGCTCTTTTGACAAGAACCTCCACTTCATGACACCTTAAATATCCCAGGAAAGAGAAAAATGGATAAAGAAGTTGTGGTCCTTATGTACAATGGAATATCACTCAGACATGAAATCAATGTCATAAGGCTAGTAGAAGCAAGATGAGTGGAGTTAGGTACGACGATTCTAAGTGAAATAAGTCACACAGAAAAAGACACTTATCATAAGCTATCACTTATAGAGGGAATGTAAAAACCGCTACACTTGAACTGAATTACAAAAGAGAACAGAGTCACACGTTTAGAAAACACACTATGGCTGCTTAACGGGAAAGGTGAGGTGGGGTGATGCATAAAAGAAGGGTTTCAAATTCGCTCAGATTCCGTTCCATACACCCAATATATAATAGACAAGACCTACTCCTTGCTCAGTGAACTGGACTCAACACCCCCTATTCACCGCACAAGAATATATGTGACTAGTAAGAATCTTAAAACCTATGTATTGATATCTGTCTGGAAGTGAGTCAAGTGGGTGTAAAGCCGCATAAACACAGCCGTGAAAAGCAGCTAAACCCCATTATAAAAATAAATTACTTTTAAAAACCCTTAAAATAAAGACAGTGAAAGAGAGAAATTCTTACAAAATTCGTTCAGAGGCTGTGATGCAACCTGAATTGACCATATCTAGACACACAGCTGGATGAGACATAAGGGTGGACACTCTTGGGGTTGAGAGTTTGGGTGAGCAAACGCAGACCCTTTAAAGTAATACTGCGTGGTACCCATCCCATGGGTCCCAAATCTCCAGGTTCAAGGGCATCTTCCTACATCGAAAACATGCATGAGAAAAACAGAAGATGGTACACCGTGTGATTTTGAAAGGTTTCTAAAACGCACCTCATTTCTCATCTCCTTGTGTTCGGGTTCGCCATTCCAGCTACTTTACTAACAATCTCCCTACTTGGAGAATCAGCACCTTTAACCTCCTGTTCCGTACAGGTTGCAATTTGTCCTGAGGATGAAAGGGAAGAGGGGCAACCAATGAGAGACTAGGTCTAGGTGTTGGGACAGGCACAGGTCACTCTATTTTCCCATCAGGAAGAAGAATTAACCACAGGCTCAGCCTGCCGCCGGGAACCAGAATAGGGCCTGAGGCAATCCTGCGCTTTTGCGGCCAGCTCCCAAAAAGACAGTTGAAAAATGGAGCTAGGGGGCACTGCCATTCACATACCTGCTGAGTTATAAATGATAACTCTCGTCCACAAATATATTGAGGGAAGGCAACGAAGAGGATTTGAAAGCAAGGCAGAATTGCAGGAAACAGGTTTCAGGAGGTAGATTCGAATCGCCTTGAAAGCACATGAAAAGCGGCAAAACTTCGAAAATGATGCCCTTGGCCAAAAAGGGCGTATGCGTTTTTTCCTGAGTATATTCAGGAAAACACGCATACGCCCTTTTTGGCCAACCAAACAACCTGGAAAGGCAAATCAGCGCTACAAAGAAGTCTCGCTTCCCATCGGTCAAAAGGGTGATGCTGCAAAAAGTGTCAAAACCAGAAATGCAGGACAGTCCATGGAGAAATGGCAGCCCTGCTACGCTGATGGGCGGGATGTAAATTGCCAACAGCCACTCTGGAGAAGTGTAAGGTGTGTCCTGAAACATCGAAAAAACACAGCTTAGGGAGCATAGGGCACGTCCACTCATGGGCGTATAAATTGGGAAAACTAAAAATCAGCAAGACACAGGCACCCCAAAATTTAGGGCTGCTCTGTTGACAAGAACCTCCACTTCATGACACCTTAAATATCCCAGGAAAGAGAAAAATGGATAAAGAAGTTGTGGTCTTTATGTACAATGGAATATCACTCAGACATGAAATCAATGTCATAAGGCTAGTAGAAGCAAGATGAGTGGAGTTAGGTACGACGATTCTAAGTGAAATAAGTCACACAGAAAAAGACACTTATCATAAGCTATCACTTATAGAGGGAATGTAAAAACCGCTACACTTGAACTGAATTACAAAACAGAACAGAGTCACACGTTTAGAAAACACACTATGGCTGCTTAACGGGAAAGGTGAGGTGGGGTGATGCATAAAACAAGGGTTTCAAATTCGCTCAGATACCGTTCCATACACCCAATATGTAATAGACAAGACCTACTCCTTGCTCAGTGAACTGGACTCAACACCCCCTATTCATCGCACAACAATATATCTGACTAGTAAGAAACTTAAAACCTATGTATTGATATCTATCTGGAAGTGAGTCAAGTGGGTGTAAAGACGCATAAACACAGCCGTGAAAAGCAGCTAAACCCCATTATGAAAATAAATTACTTTTAAAAACCCGTAAAACAAAGACAGTGAAAGAGAGAGAAATTCTTACAAAATTCGTTCAGGGGCTCTGATGCAACCTGGATTGACCATATCTACACCCACAGCTGGATGAGACATAAGGGTGGTCACTCTTGGGGCTGAGAGGTTTGGTGAGGTAGGGTGAGCAAACGCAGACCCTTTAAAGTAATACTGCTTGGTACCCATCCCATGGGTCCCAAATCCCCAGGTTCAAGGGCATCTTCCTACATCGAAAACATGCATGAGAAACCCAGAAGATGGTACACCGTGTGATTTTGAAAGGTTTTTAAAATGCACCTCATTTCTCATCTCCTTGTGCTCGGGTTCGCCTTTCCAGCTACTTTACTAGCAATCTCCCTACTTGGAGAATCAGCACCATTAAGCTCCTGTTCCCTACAGGTTACAATTTGTCCTGAGGATGAACGGGAAGAGGGGCAACCAATGAGAGACTAGATCTAGGTGTTGGGACAGGCACAGGTCACTCTATTTTCCCATCAGGAAGAAGAATTAACCACAGGCTCAGCCTGCCGCCCAGAAGCAGAATAAGGCCTGAGGCAATCCCGCGCTTTTGCGGCCAGCTCCCAAAAAAGAGAGTTGAAAAATGGAGATCAGGGACACTGCAATTCACAAACCCGCAGAGTTATAAATGATAACTCTCATCCACAGATGTATTGAGGGAAGGCAACGAAGAGGATTTGAAAACAAGGCAGAATTGCAGGGAACAGATTTCAGGAGGTAGATTCGAATCGCCTTGAAAGCACATGAAAAGCGGCAAAACGTCGACAATGATGCCCTTGGCCAAAAAGGGCTTATGCGTTTTTTCCTGAGTATATTCAGGAAAACACGTATACGCCCTTTTTGGCCAACCAAGCAACCTGGAAAGGCAAATCAGCGCTACAAAGAAGTCTCGCTTCCCATCGGTCAAAAGGGCCATGCTGCAAAAAGTGTCAAAACCAGAAATGCAGGACAGTCCATGGAGAAATGGCAGCCTTGCTACGCTGATGGGCGGGATGTAAATTGCCAACAGCCACTCTGGAGAAGTGTAAGGTGTGTCCTGAAACATCGAAAAAACACAGCTTAGGGAGCATAGGGCACGTCCACTCATGGGCGTATAAATTGGGAAAAATAAAAATCAGCAAGACACAGGCACCCCAAAGTTTAGGGCTCCTCTGTTGACAAGAACCTCCACTTCATGACACCTTAAATATCCCAGGAAAGAGAAAAATGGATAAAGAAGTTGTGGTCCTTATGTACAATGGAATATCACTCAGACATGAAATCAATGTCATAAGGCTAGTAGAAGCAAGATGAGTGGAGTTAGGTACGACGATTCTAAGTGAAATAAGTCACACAGAAAAAGACACTTATCATAAGCTATCACTTATAGAGGGAATGTAAAAACCGCTACACTTGAACTGAATTACAAAAGAGAACAGAGTCACACGTTTAGAAAACACACTATGGCTGCTTAACGGGAAAGGTGAGGTGGGGTGATGCATAAAAGAAGGGTTTCAAATTCGCTCAGATACCGTTCCATACACCCAATATATAATAGACAAGACCTACTCCTTGCTCAGTGAACTGGACTCAACACCCCCTATTCACCGCACAAGAATATATGTGACTAGTAAGAATCTTAAAACCTATGTATTGATATCTGTCTGGAAGTGAGTCAAGTGGGTGTAAAGCCGCATAAACACAGCCGTGAAAAGCAGCTAAACCCCATTATAAAAATAAATTACTTTTAAAAACCCTTAAAATAAAGACAGTGAAAGAGAGAAATTCTTACAAAATTCGTTCAGAGGCTGTGATGCAACCTGAATTGACCATATCTAGACACACAGCTGGATGAGACATAAGGGTGGACACTCTTGGGGTTGAGAGTTTGGGTGAGCAAACGCAGACCCTTTAAAGTAATACTGCGTGGTACCCATCCCATGGGTCCCAAATCTCCAGGTTCAAGGGCATCTTCCTACATCGAAAACATGCATGAGAAAAACAGAAGATGGTACACCGTGTGATTTTGAAAGGTTTCTAAAACGCACCTCATTTCTCATCTCCTTGTGTTCGGGTTCGCCATTCCAGCTACTTTACTAACAATCTCCCTACTTGGAGAATCAGCACCTTTAACCTCCTGTTCCGTACAGGTTGCAATTTGTCCTGAGGATGAAAGGGAAGAGGGGCAACCAATGAGAGACTAGGTCTAGGTGTTGGGACAGGCACAGGTCACTCTATTTTCCCATCAGGAAGAAGAATTAACCACAGGCTCAGCCTGCCGCCGGGAAGCAGAATAGGGCCTGAGGCAATCCTGCGCTTTTGCGGCCAGCTCCCAAAAAGACAGTTGAAAAATGGAGCTAGGGGGCACTGCCATTCACATACCTGCTGAGTTATAAATGATAACTCTCGTCCACAAATATATTGAGGGAAGGCAACGAAGAGGATTTGAAAGCAAGGCAGAATTGCAGGAAACAGGTTTCAGGAGGTAGATTCGAATCGCCTTGAAAGCACATGAAAAGCGGCAAAACTTCGAAAATGATGCCCTTGGCCAAAAAGGGCGTATGCGTTTTTTCCTGAGTATATTCAGGAAAACACGCATACGCCCTTTTTGGCCAACCAAACAACCTGGAAAGGCAAATCAGCGCTACAAAGAAGTCTCGCTTCCCATCGGTCAAAAGGGTGATGCTGCAAAAAGTGTCAAAACCAGAAATGCAGGACAGTCCATGGAGAAATGGCAGCCCTGCTACGCTGATGGGCGGGATGTAAATTGCCAACAGCCACTCTGGAGAAGTGTAAGGTGTGTCCTGAAACATCGAAAAAACACAGCTTAGGGAGCATAGGGCACGTCCACTCATGGGCGTATAAATTGGGAAAACTAAAAATCAGCAAGACACAGGCAACCCAAAATTTAGGGCTGCTCTGTTGACAAGAACCTCCACTTCATGACACCTTAAATATCCCAGGAAAGAGAAAAATGGATAAAGAAGTTGTGGTCTTTATGTACAATGGAATATCACTCAGACATGAAATCAATGTCATAAGGCTAGTAGAAGCAAGATGAGTGGAGTTAGGTACGACGATTCTAAGTGAAATAAGTCACACAGAAAAAGACACTTATCATAAGCTATCACTTATAGAGGGAATGTAAAAACCGCTACACATGAACTGAATTACAAAACAGAACAGAGTCACACGTTTAGAAAACACACTATGGCTGCTTAACGGGAAAGGTGAGGTGGGGTGATGCATAAAACAAGGGTTTCAAATTCGCTCAGATACCGTTCCATACACCCAATATGTAATAGACAAGACCTACTCCTTGCTCAGTGAACTGGACTCAACACCCCCTATTCACCGCACAACAATATATCTGACTAGTAAGAAACTTAAAACCTATGTATTGATATCTATCTGGAAGTGAGTCAAGTGGGTGTAAAGACGCATAAACACAGCCGTGAAAAGCAGCTAAACCCCATTATGAAAATAAATTACTTTTAAAAACCCATAAAACAAAGACAGTGAAAGAGAGAGAAATTCTTACAAAATTCGTTCAGGGGCTCTGATGCAACCTGGATTGACCATATCTACACCCACAGCTGGATGAGACATAAGGGTGGTCACTCTTGGGGCTGAGAGGTTTGGTGAGGTTGGGTGAGCAAACGCAGACCCTTTAAAGTAATACTGCTTGGTACCCATCCCATGGGTCCCAAATCCCCAGGTTCAAGGGCATCTTCCTACATCGAAAACATGCATGAGAAACCCAGAAGATGGTACACCGTGTGATTTTGAAAGGTTTTTAAAATGCACCTCATTTCTCATCTCCTTGTGCTCGGGTTCGCCTTTCCAGCTACTTTACTAGCAATCTCCCTACTTGGAGAATCAGCACCATTAAGCTCCTGTTCCCTACAGGTTACAATTTGTCCTGAGGATGAACGGGAAGAGGGGCAACCAATGAGAGACTAGATCTAGGTGTTGGGACAGGCACAGGTCACTCTATTTTCCCATCAGGAAGAAGAATTAACCACAGGCTCAGCCTGCCGCCCAGAAGCAGAATAAGGCCTGAGGCAATCCCGCACTTTTGCGGCCAGCTCCCAAAAAAGAGAGTTGAAAAATGGAGATAAGGGACACTGCAATTCACAAACCCGCAGAGTTATAAATGATAACTCTCATCCACAGATGTATTGAGGGAAGGCAACGAAGAGGATTTGAAAACAAGGCAGAATTGCAGGGAACAGATTTCAGGAGGTAGATTCGAATCGCCTTGAAAGCACATGAAAAGCGGCAAAACGTCGACAATGATGCCCTTGGCCAAAAAGGGCTTATGCGTTTTTTCCTGAGTATATTCAGGAAAACACGCATACGCCCTTTTTGGCCAACCAAGCAACCTGGAAAGGCAAATCAGCGCTACAAAGAAGTCTCGCTTCCCATCGGTCAAAAGGGCCATGCTGCAAAAAGTGTCAAAACCAGAAATGCAGGACAGTCCATGGAGAAATGGCAGCCTTGCTACGCTGATGGGCGGGATGTAAATTGCCAACAGCCACTCTGGAGAAGTGTAAGGTGTGTCCTGAAACATCGAAAAAACACAGCTTAGGGAGCATAGGGCACGTCCACTCATGGGCGTATAAATTGGGAAAAATAAAAATCAGCAAGACACAGGCACCCCAAAGTTTAGGGCTCCTCTGTTGACAAGAACCTCCACTTCATGACACCTTAAATATCCCAGGAAAGAGAAAAATGGATAAAGAAGTTGTGGTCCTTATGTACAATGGAATATCACTCAGACATGAAATCAATGTCATAAGGCTAGTAGAAGCAAGATGAGTGGAGTTAGGTACGACGATTCTAAGTGAAATAAGTCACACAGAAAAAGACACTTATCATAAGCTATCACTTATAGAGGGAATGTAAAAACCGCTACACTTGAACTGAATTACAAAAGAGAACAGAGTCACACGTTTAGAAAACACACTATGGCTGCTTAACGGGAAAGGTGAGGTGGGGTGATGCATAAAAGAAGGGTTTCAAATTCGCTCAGATACCGTTCCATACACCCAATATATAATAGACAAGACCTACTCCTTGCTCAGTGAACTGGACTCAACACCCCCTATTCACCGCACAAGAATATATGTGACTAGTAAGAATCTTAAAACCTATGTATTGATATCTGTCTGGAAGTGAGTCAAGTGGGTGTAAAGCCGCATAAACACAGCCGTGAAAAGCAGCTAAACCCCATTATAAAAATAAATTACTTTTAAAAACCCTTAAAATAAAGACAGTGAAAGAGAGAAATTCTTACAAAATTCGTTCAGAGGCTGTGATGCAACCTGAATTGACCATATCTAGACACACAGCTGGATGAGACATAAGGGTGGACACTCTAGGGGTTGAGAGTTTGGGTGAGCAAACGCAGACCCTTTAAAGTAATACTGCGTGGTACCCATCCCATGGGTCCCAAATCTCCAGGTTCAAGGGCATCTTCCTACATCGAAAACATGCATGAGAAAAACAGAAGATGGTACACCGTGTGATTTTGAAAGGTTTCTAAAACGCACCTCATTTCTCATCTCCTTGTGTTCGGGTTCGCCATTCCAGCTACTTTACTAACAATCTCCCTACTTGGAGAATCAGCACCTTTAACCTCCTGTTCCGTACAGGTTGCAATTTGTCCTGAGGATGAAAGGGAAGAGGGGCAACCAATGAGAGACTAGGTCTAGGTGTTGGGACAGGCACAGGTCACTCTATTTTCCCATCTGGAACAAGTATTAACCACAGGCTCAGCCTGCCGCCGGGAACCAGAATAGGGCCTGAGGCAATCCTGCGCTTTTGCGGCCAGCTCCCAAAAAGACAGTTGAAAAATGGAGCTAGGGGGCACTGCCATTCACATACCTGCTGAGTTATAAATGATAACTCTCGTCCACAAATATATTGAGGGAAGGCAACGAAGAGGATTTGAAAGCAAGGCAGAATTGCAGGAAACAGGTTTCAGGAGGTAGATTCGAATCGCCTTGAAAGCACATGAAAAGCGGCAAAACTTCGAAAATGATGCCCTTGGCCAAAAAGGGCGTATGCGTTTTTTCCTGAGTATATTCAGGAAAACACGCATACGCCCTTTTTGGCCAACCAAGCAACCTGGAAAGGCAAATCAGCGCTACAAAGAAGTCTCGCTTCCCATCGGTCAAAAGGGTGATGCTGCAAAAAGTGTCAAAACCAGAAATGCAGGACAGTCCATGGAGAAATGGCAGCCTTGCTACGCTGATGGGCGGGATGTAAATTGCCAACAGCCACTCTGGAGAAGTGTAAGGTGTGTCCTGAAACATCGAAAAAACACAGCTTAGGGAGCATAGGGCACGTCCACTCATGGGCGTATAAATTGGGAAAAATAAAAATCAGCAAGACACAGGCACCCCAAAGTTTAGGGCTCCTCTGTTGACAAGAACCTCCACTTCATGACACCTTAAATATCCCAGGAAAGAGAAAAATGGATAAAGAAGTTGTGGTCCTTATGTACAATGGAATATCACTCAGACATGAAATCAATGTCATAAGGCTAGTAGAAGCAAGATGAGTGGAGTTAGGTACGACGATTCTAAGTGAAATAAGTCACACAGAAAAAGACACTTATCATAAGCTATCACTTATAGAGGGAATGTAAAAACCGCTACACTTGAACTGAATTACAAAAGAGAACAGAGTCACACGTTTAGAAAACACACTATGGCTGCTTAACGGGAAAGGTGAGGTGGGGTGATGCATAAAAGAAGGGTTTCAAATTCGCTCAGATACCGTTCCATACACCCAATATATAATAGACAAGACCTACTCCTTGCTCAGTGAACTGGACTCAACACCCCCTATTCACCGCACAAGAATATATGTGACTAGTAAGAATCTTAAAACCTATGTATTGATATCTGTCTGGAAGTGAGTCAAGTGGGTGTAAAGCCGCATAAACACAGCCGTGAAAAGCAGCTAAACCCCATTATAAAAATAAATTACTTTTAAAAACCCTTAAAATAAAGACAGTGAAAGAGAGAAATTCTTACAAAATTCGTTCAGAGGCTGTGATGCAACCTGAATTGACCATATCTAGACACACAGCTGGATGAGACATAAGGGTGGACACTCTTGGGGTTGAGAGTTTGGGTGAGCAAACGCAGACCCTTTAAAGTAATACTGCGTGGTACCCATCCCATGGGTCCCAAATCTCCAGGTTCAAGGGCATCTTCCTACATCGAAAACATGCATGAGAAAAACAGAAGATGGTACACCGTGTGATTTTGAAAGGTTTCTAAAACGCACCTCATTTCTCATCTCCTTGTGTTCGGGTTCGCCATTCCAGCTACTTTACTAACAATCTCCCTACTTGGAGAATCAGCACCTTTAACCTCCTGTTCCGTACAGGTTGCAATTTGTCCTGAGGATGAAAGGGAAGAGGGGCAACCAATGAGAGACTAGGTCTAGGTGTTGGGACAGGCACAGGTCACTCTATTTTCCCATCAGGAAGAAGAATTAACCACAGGCTCAGCCTGCCGCCGGGAAGCAGAATAGGGCCTGAGGCAATCCTGCGCTTTTGCGGCCAGCTCCCAAAAAGACAGTTGAAAAATGGAGCTAGGGGGCACTGCCATTCACATACCTGCTGAGTTATAAATGATAACTCTCGTCCACAAATATATTGAGGGAAGGCAACGAAGAGGATTTGAAAGCAAGGCAGAATTGCAGGAAACAGGTTTCAGGAGGTAGATTCGAATCGCCTTGAAAGCACATGAAAAGCGGCAAAACTTCGAAAATGATGCCCTTGGCCAAAAAGGGCGTATGCGTTTTTTCCTGAGTATATTCAGGAAAACACGCATACGCCCTTTTTGGCCAACCAAACAACCTGGAAAGGCAAATCAGCGCTACAAAGAAGTCTCGCTTCCCATCGGTCAAAAGGGTGATGCTGCAAAAAGTGTCAAAACCAGAAATGCAGGACAGTCCATGGAGAAATGGCAGCCCTGCTACGCTGATGGGCGGGATGTAAATTGCCAACAGCCACTCTGGAGAAGTGTAAGGTGTGTCCTGAAACATCGAAAAAACACAGCTTAGGGAGCATAGGGCACGTCCACTCATGGGCGTATAAATTGGGAAAACTAAAAATCAGCAAGACACAGGCAACCCAAAATTTAGGGCTGCTCTGTTGACAAGAACCTCCACTTCATGACACCTTAAATATCCCAGGAAAGAGAAAAATGGATAAAGAAGTTGTGGTCTTTATGTACAATGGAATATCACTCAGACATGAAATCAATGTCATAAGGCTAGTAGAAGCAAGATGAGTGGAGTTAGGTACGACGATTCTAAGTGAAATAAGTCACACAGAAAAAGACACTTATCATAAGCTATCACTTATAGAGGGAATGTAAAAACCGCTACACTTGAACTGAATTACAAAACAGAACAGAGTCACACGTTTAGAAAACACACTATGGCTGCTTAACGGGAAAGGTGAGGTGGGGTGATGCATAAAACAAGGGTTTCAAATTCGCTCAGATACCGTTCCATACACCCAATATGTAATAGACAAGACCTACTCCTTGCTCAGTGAACTGGACTCAACACCCCCTATTCACCGCACAACAATATATCTGACTAGTAAGAAACTTAAAACCTATGTATTGATATCTATCTGGAAGTGAGTCAAGTGGGTGTAAAGACGCATAAACACAGCCGTGAAAAGCAGCTAAACCCCATTATGAAAATAAATTACTTTTAAAAACCCGTAAAACAAAGACAGTGAAAGAGAGAGAAACTCTTACAAAATTCGTTCAGGGGCTCTGATGCAACCTGGATTGACCATATCTACACCCACAGCTGGATGAGACATAAGGGTGGTCACTCTTGGGGCTGAGAGGTTTGGTGAGGTTGGGTGAGCAAACGCAGACCCTTTAAAGTAATACTGCTTGGTACCCATCCCATGGGTCCCAAATCCCCAGGTTCAAGGGCATCTTCCTACATCGAAAACATGCATGAGAAACCCAGAAGATGGTACACCGTGTGATTTTGAAAGGTTTTTAAAATGCACCTCATTTCTCATCTCCTTGTGCTCGGGTTCGCCTTTCCAGCTACTTTACTAGCAATCTCCCTACTTGGAGAATCAGCACCATTAAGCTCCTGTTCCCTACAGGTTACAATTTGTCCTGAGGATGAACGGGAAGAGGGGCAACCAATGAGAGACTAGATCTAGGTGTTGGGACAGGCACAGGTCACTCTATTTTCCCATCAGGAAGAAGAATTAACCACAGGCTCAGCCTGCCGCCCAGAAGCAGAATAAGGCCTGAGGCAATCCCGCACTTTTGCGGCCAGCTCCCAAAAAAGAGAGTTGAAAAATGGAGATCAGGGACACTGCAATTCACAAACCCGCAGAGTTATAAATGATAACTCTCATCCACAGATGTATTGAGGGAAGGCAACGAAGAGGATTTGAAAACAAGGCAGAATTGCAGGGAACAGATTTCAGGAGGTAGATTCGAATCGCCTTGAAAGCACATGAAAAGCGGCAAAACGTCGACAATGATGCCCTTGGCCAAAAAGGGCTTATGCGTTTTTTCCTGAGTATATTCAGGAAAACACGCATACGCCCTTTTTGGCCAACCAAGCAACCTGGAAAGGCAAATCAGCGCTACAAAGAAGTCTCGCTTCCCATCGGTCAAAAGGGCCATGCTGCAAAAAGTGTCAAAACCAGAAATGCAGGACAGTCCATGGAGAAATGGCAGCCTTGCTACGCTGATGGGCGGGATGTAAATTGCCAACAGCCACTCTGGAGAAGTGTAAGGTGTGTCCTGAAACATCGAAAAAACACAGCTTAGGGAGCATAGGGCACGTCCACTCATGGGCGTATAAATTGGGAAAAATAAAAATCAGCAAGACACAGGCACCCCAAAGTTTAGGGCTCCTCTGTTGACAAGAACCTCCACTTCATGACACCTTAAATATCCCAGGAAAGAGAAAAATGGATAAAGAAGTTGTGGTCCTTATGTACAATGGAATATCACTCAGACATGAAATCAATGTCATAAGGCTAGTAGAAGCAAGATGAGTGGAGTTAGGTACGACGATTCTAAGTGAAATAAGTCACACAGAAAAAGACACTTATCATAAGCTATCACTTATAGAGGGAATGTAAAAACCGCTACACTTGAACTGAATTACAAAAGAGAACAGAGTCACACGTTTAGAAAACACACTATGGCTGCTTAACGGGAAAGGTGAGGTGGGGTGATGCATAAAAGAAGGGTTTCAAATTCGCTCAGATACCGTTCCATACACCCAATATATAATAGACAAGACCTACTCCTTGCTCAGTGAACTGGACTCAACACCCCCTATTCACCGCACAAGAATATATGTGACTAGTAAGAATCTTAAAACCTATGTATTGATATCTGTCTGGAAGTGAGTCAAGTGGGTGTAAAGCCGCATAAACACAGCCGTGAAAAGCAGCTAAACCCCATTATAAAAATAAATTACTTTTAAAAACCCTTAAAATAAAGACAGTGAAAGAGAGAAATTCTTACAAAATTCGTTCAGAGGCTGTGATGCAACCTGAATTGACCATATCTAGACACACAGCTGGATGAGACATAAGGGTGGACACTCTTGGGGTTGAGAGTTTGGGTGAGCAAACGCAGACCCTTTAAAGTAATACTGCGTGGTACCCATCCCATGGGTCCCAAATCTCCAGGTTCAAGGGCATCTTCCTACATCGAAAACATGCATGAGAAAAACAGAAGATGGTACACCGTGTGATTTTGAAAGGTTTCTAAAACGCACCTCATTTCTCATCTCCTTGTGTTCGGGTTCGCCATTCCAGCTACTTTACTAACAATCTCCCTACTTGGAGAATCAGCACCTTTAACCTCCTGTTCCGTACAGGTTGCAATTTGTCCTGAGGATGAAAGGGAAGAGGGGCAACCAATGAGAGACTAGGTCTAGGTGTTGGGACAGGCACAGGTCACTCTATTTTCCCATCTGGAACAAGTATTAACCACAGGCTCAGCCTGCCGCCGGGAACCAGAATAGGGCCTGAGGCAATCCTGCGCTTTTGCGGCCAGCTCCCAAAAAGACAGTTGAAAAATGGAGCTAGGGGGCACTGCCATTCACATACCTGCTGAGTTATAAATGATAACTCTCGTCCACAAATATATTGAGGGAAGGCAACGAAGAGGATTTGAAAGCAAGGCAGAATTGCAGGAAACAGGTTTCAGGAGGTAGATTCGAATCGCCTTGAAAGCACATGAAAAGCGGCAAAACTTCGAAAATGATGCCCTTGGCCAAAAAGGGCATATGCGTTTTTTCCTGAGTATATTCAGGAAAACACGCATACGCCCTTTTTGGCCAACCAAGCAACCTGGAAAGGCAAATCAGCGCTACAAAGAAGTCTCGCTTCCCATCGGTCAAAAGGGTGATGCTGCAAAAAGTGTCAAAACCAGAAATGCAGGACAGTCCATGGAGAAATGGCAGCCTTGCTACACTGATGGGCGGGATGTAAATTGCCAACAGCCACTCTGGAGAAGTGTAAGGTGTGTCCTGAAACATCGAAAAAACACAGCTTAGGGAGCATAGGGCACGTCCACTCATGGGCGTATAAATTGGGAAAACTAAAAATCAGCAAGACACAGGCACCCCAAAGTTTAGGGCTGCTCTGTTGACAAGAACCTCCACTTCATGACACCTTAAATATCCCAGGAAAGAGAAAAATGGATAAAGAAGTTGTGGTCCTTATGTACAATGGAATATCACTCAGACATGAAATCAATGTCATAAGGCTAGTAGAAGCAAGATGAGTGGAGTTAGGTACGATGATTCTAAGTGAAATAAGTCACACAGAAAAAGACACTTATCATAAGCTATCACTTATAGAGGGAATGTAAAAACCGCTACACTTGAACTGAATTACAAAAGAGAACAGAGTCACACGTTTAGAAAACACACTATGGCTGCTTAACGGGAAAGGTGAGGTGGGGTGATGCATAAAACAAGGGTTTCAAATTCGCTCAGATACCGTTCCATACACCCAATATGTAATAGACAAGACCTACTCCTTGCTCAGTGAACTGGACTCAACACCCCCTATTCACCGCACAAGAATATATGTGACTAGTAAGAATCTTAAAACCTATGTATTGATATCTGTCTGGAAGTGAGTCAAGTGGGTGTAAAGCCGCATAAACACAGCCGTGAAAAGCAGCTAAACCCCATTATAAAAATAAATTACTTTTAAAAACCCTTAAAATAAAGACAGTGAAAGAGAGAAATTCTTACAAAATTCGTTCAGAGGCTGTGATGCAACCTGAATTGACCATATCTAGACACACAGCTGGATGAGACATAAGGGTGGACACTCTTGGGGTTGAGAGTTTGGGTGAGCAAACGCAGACCCTTTAAAGTAATACTGCGTGGTACCCATCCCATGGGTCCCAAATCTCCAGGTTCAAGGGCATCTTCCTACATCGAAAACATGCATGAGAAAAACAGAAGATGGTACACCGTGTGATTTTGAAAGGTTTCTAAAACACACCTCATTTCTCATCTCCTTGTGTTCGGGTTCGCCATTCCAGCTACTTTACTAACAATCTCCCTACTTGGAGAATCAGCACCTTTAACCTCCTGTTCCGTACAGGTTGCAATTTGTCCTGAGGATGAAAGGGAAGAGGGGCAACCAATGAGAGACTAGGTCTAGGTGTTGGGACAGGCACAGGTCACTCTATTTTCCCATCAGGAAGAAGAATTAACCACAGGCTCAGCCTGCCGCCGGGAAGCAGAATAGGGCCTGAGGCAATCCTGCACTTTTGCGGCCAGCTCCCAAAAAGACAGTTGAAAAATGGAGCTAGGGGGCACTGCCATTCATATACCTGCTGAGTTATAAATGATAACTCTCGTCCACAAATATATTGAGGGAAGGCAACGAAGAGGATTTGAAAGCAAGGCAGAATTGCAGGAAACAGGTTTCAGGAGGTAGATTCGAATCGCCTTGAAAGCACATGAAAAGCGGCAAAACTTCGAAAATGATGCCCTTGGCCAAAAAGGGCGTATGCGTTTTTTCCTGAGTATATTCAGGAAAACACGCATACGCCCTTTTTGGCCAACCAAGCAACCTGGAAAGGCAAATCAGCGCTACAAAGAAGTCTCGCTTCCCATCGGTCAAAAGGGTGATGCTGCAAAAAGTGTCAAAACCAGAAATGCAGGACAGTCCATGGAGAAATGGCAGCCTTGCTACGCTGATGGGCGGGATGTAAATTGCCAACAGCCACTCTGGAGAAGTGTAAGGTGTGTCCTGAAACATCGAAAAAACACAGCTTAGGGAGCATAGGGCACGTCCACTCATGGGCGTATAAATTGGGAAAACTAAAAATCAGCAAGACACAGGCACCCCAAAGTTTAGGGCTGCTCTGTTGACAAGAACCTCCACTTCATGACACCTTAAATATCCCAGGAAAGAGAAAAATGGATAAAGAAGTTGTGGTCCTTATGTACAATGGAATATCACTCAGACATGAAATCAATGTCATAAGGCTAGTAGAAGCAAGATGAGTGGAGTTAGGTACGATGATTCTAAGTGAAATAAGTCACACAGAAAAAGACACTTATCATAAGCTATCACTTATAGAGGGAATGTAAAAACCGCTACACTTGAACTGAATTACAAAAGAGAACAGAGTCACACGTTTAGAAAACACACTATGGCTGCTTAACGGGAAAGGTGAGGTGGGGTGATGCATAAAACAAGGGTTTCAAATTCGCTCAGATACCGTTCCATACACCCAATATATAATAGACAAGACCTACTCCTTGCTCAGTGAACTGGACTCAACACCCCCTATTCACCGCACAAGAATATATGTGACTAGTAAGAATCTTAAAACCTATGTATTGATATCTGTCTGGAAGTGAGTCAAGTGGGTGTAAAGCCGCATAAACACAGCCGTGAAAAGCAGCTAAACCCCATTATAAAAATAAATTACTTTTAAAAACCCTTAAAATAAAGACAGTGAAAGAGAGAAATTCTTACAAAATTCGTTCAGAGGCTGTGATGCAACCTGAATTGACCATATCTAGACACACAGCTGGATGAGACATAAGGGTGGACACTCTTGGGGTTGAGACTTTGGGTGAGCAAACGCAGACCCTTTAAAGTAATACTGCGTGGTACCCATCCCATGGGTCCCAAATCTCCAGGTTCAAGGGCATCTTCCTACATCGAAAACATGCATGAGAAAAACAGAAGATGGTACACCGTGTGATTTTGAAAGGTTTCTAAAACACACCTCATTTCTCATCTCCTTGTGTTCGGGTTCGCCATTCCAGCTACTTTACTAACAATCTCCCTACTTGGAGAAACAGCACCTTTAACCTCCTGTTCCGTACAGGTTGCAATTTGTCCTGAGGATGAAAGGGAAGAGGGGCAACCAATGAGAGACTAGGTCTAGGTGTTGGGACAGGCACAGGTCACTCTATTTTCCCATCAGGAAGAAGAATTAACCACAGGCTCAGCCTGCCGCCGGGAAGCAGAATAGGGCCTGAGGCAATCCTGCACTTTTGCGGCCAGCTCCCAAAAAGACAGTTGAAAAATGGAGCTAGGGGGCACTGCCATTCATATACCTGCTGAGTTATAAATGATAACTCTCGTCCACAAATATATTGAGGGAAGGCAACGAAGAGGATTTGAAAGCAAGGCAGAATTGCAGGAAACAGGTTTCAGGAGGTAGATTCGAATCGCCTTGAAAGCACATGAAAAGCGGCAAAACTTCGAAAATGATGCCCTTGGCCAAAAAGGGCGTATGCGTTTTTTCCTGAGTATATTCAGGAAAACACGCATACGCCCTTTTTGGCCAACCAAGCAACCTGGAAAGGCAAATCAGCGCTACAAAGAAGTCTCGCTTCCCATCGGTCAAAAGGGTGATGCTGCAAAAAGTGTCAAAACCAGAAATGCAGGACAGTCCATGGAGAAATGGCAGCCTTGCTACGCTGATGGGCGGGATGTAAATTGCCAACAGCCACTCTGGAGAAGTGTAAGGTGTGTCCTGAAACATCGAAAAAACACAGCTTAGGGAGCATAGGGCACGTCCACTCATGGGCGTATAAATTGGGAAAACTAAAAATCAGCAAGACACAGGCACCCCAAAGTTTAGGGCTGCTCTGTTGACAAGAACCTCCACTTCATGACACCTTAAATATCCCAGGAAAGAGAAAAATGGATAAAGAAGTTGTGGTCCTTATGTACAATGGAATATCACTCAGACATGAAATCAATGTCATAAGGCTAGTAGAAGCAAGATGAGTGGAGTTAGGTACGACGATTCTAAGTGAAATAAGTCACACAGAAAAAGACACTTATCATAAGCTATCACTTATAGAGGGAATGTAAAAACCGCTACACTTGAACTGAATTACAAAAGAGAACAGAGTCACACGTTTAGAAAACACACTATGGCTGCTTAACGGGAAAGGTGAGGTGGGGTGATGCATAAAACAAGGGTTTCAAATTCGCTCAGATACCGTTCCATACACCCAATATATAATAGACAAGACCTACTCCTTGCTCAGTGAACTGGACTCAACACCCCCTATTCACCGCACAAGAATATATGTGACTAGTAAGAATCTTAAAACCTATGTATTGATATCTGTCTGGAAGTGAGTCAAGTGGGTGTAAAGCCGCATAAACACAGCCGTGAAAAGCAGCTAAACCCCATTATAAAAATAAATTACTTTTAAAAACCCTTAAAATAAAGACAGTGAAAGAGAGAAATTCTTACAAAATTCGTTCAGAGGCTGTGATGCAACCTGAATTGACCATATCTAGACACACAGCTGGATGAGACATAAGGGTGGACACTCTTGGGGTTGAGAGTTTGGGTGAGCAAACGCAGACCCTTTAAAGTAATACTGCGTGGTACCCATCCCATGGGTCCCAAATCTCCAGGTTCAAGGGCATCTTCCTACATCGAAAACATGCATGAGAAAAACAGAAGATGGTACACCGTGTGATTTTGAAAGGTTTCTAAAACACACCTCATTTCTCATCTCCTTGTGTTCGGGTTCGCCATTCCAGCTACTTTACTAACAATCTCCCTACTTGGAGAATCAGCACCTTTAACCTCCTGTTCCGTACAGGTTGCAATTTGTCCTGAGGATGAAAGGGAAGAGGGGCAACCAATGAGAGACTAGGTCTAGGTGTTGGGACAGGCACAGGTCACTCTATTTTCCCATCAGGAAGAAGAATTAACCACAGGCTCAGCCTGCCGCCGGGAAGCAGAATAGGGCCTGAGGCAATCCTGCACTTTTGCGGCCAGCTCCCAAAAAGACAGTTGAAAAATGGAGCTAGGGGGCACTGCCATTCATATACCTGCTGAGTTATAAATGATAACTCTCGTCCACAAATATATTGAGGGAAGGCAACGAAGAGGATTTGAAAGCAAGGCAGAATTGCAGGAAACAGGTTTCAGGAGGTAGATTCGAATCGCCTTGAAAGCACATGAAAAGCGGCAAAACTTCGAAAATGATGCCCTTGGCCAAAAAGGGCGTATGCGTTTTTTCCTGAGTATATTCAGGAAAACACGCATACGCCCTTTTTGGCCAACCAAGCAACCTGGAAAGGCAAATCAGCGCTACAAAGAAGTCTCGCTTCCCATCGGTCAAAAGGGTGATGCTGCAAAAAGTGTCAAAACCAGAAATGCAGGACAGTCCATGGAGAAATGGCAGCCTTGCTACGCTGATGGGCGGGATGTAAATTGCCAACAGCCACTCTGGAGAAGTGTAAGGTGTGTCCTGAAACATCGAAAAAACACAGCTTAGGGAGCATAGGGCACGTCCACTCATGGGCGTATAAATTGGGAAAACTAAAAATCAGCAAGACACAGGCACCCCAAAGTTTAGGGCTGCTCTGTTGACAAGAACCTCCACTTCATGACACCTTAAATATCCCAGGAAAGAGAAAAATGGATAAAGAAGTTGTGGTCCTTATGTACAATGGAATATCACTCAGACATGAAATCAATGTCATAAGGCTAGTAGAAGCAAGATGAGTGGAGTTAGGTACGACGATTCTAAGTGAAATAAGTCACACAGAAAAAGACACTTATCATAAGCTATCACTTATAGAGGGAATGTAAAAACCGCTACACTTGAACTGAATTACAAAAGAGAACAGAGTCACACGTTTAGAAAACACACTATGGCTGCTTAACGGGAAAGGTGAGGTGGGGTGATGCATAAAAGAAGGGTTTCAAATTCGCTCAGATACCGTTCCATACACCCAATATATAATAGACAAGACCTACTCCTTGCTCAGTGAACTGGACTCAACACCCCCTATTCACCGCACAAGAATATATGTGACTAGTAAGAATCTTAAAACCTATGTATTGATATCTGTCTGGAAGTGAGTCAAGTGGGTGTAAAGCCGCATAAACACAGCCGTGAAAAGCAGCTAAACCCCATTATAAAAATAAATTACTTTTAAAAACCCTTAAAATAAAGACAGTGAAAGAGAGAAATTCTTACAAAATTCGTTCGAGGCTGTGATGCAACCTGAATTGACCATATCTAGACACACAGCTGGATGAGACATAAGGGTGGACACTCTTGGGGTTGAGAGTTTGGGTGAGCAAACGCAGACCCTTTAAAGTAATACTGCGTGGTACCCATCCCATGGGTCCCAAATCTCCAGGTTCAAGGGCATCTTCCTACATCGAAAACATGCATGAGAAAAACAGAAGATGGTACACCGTGTGATTTTGAAAGGTTTCTAAAACGCACCTCATTTCTCATCTCCTTGTGTTCGGGTTCGCCATTCCAGCTACTTTACTAACAATCTCCCTACTTGGAGAATCAGCACCTTTAACCTCCTGTTCCGTACAGGTTGCAATTTGTCCTGAGGATGAAAGGGAAGAGGGGCAACCAATGAGAGACTAGGTCTAGGTGTTGGGACAGTCACAGGTCACTCTATTTTCCCATCTGGAAGAAGAATTAACCACAGGCTCAGCCTGCCGCCGGGAACCAGAATAGGGCCTGAGGCAATCCTGCGCTTTTGCGGCCAGCTCCCAAAAAGACAGTTGAAAAATGGAGCTAGGGGGCACTGCCATTCACATACCTGCTGAGTTATAAATGATAACTCTCGTCCACAAATATATTGAGGGAAGGCAACGAAGAGGATTTGAAAGCAAGGCAGAATTGCAGGAAACAGGTTTCAGGAGGTAGATTCGAATCGCCTTGAAAGCACATGAAAAGCGGCAAAACTTCGAAAATGATGCCCTTGGCCAAAAAGGGCGTATGCGTTTTTTCCTGAGTATATTCAGGAAAACACGCATACGCCCTTTTTGGCCAACCAAGCAACCTGGAAAGGCAAATCAGCGCTACAAAGAAGTCTCGCTTCCCATCGGTCAAAAGGGTGATGCTGCAAAAAGTGTCAAAACCAGAAATGCAGGACAGTCCATGGAGAAATGGCAGCCTTGCTACGCTGATGGGCGGGATGTAAATTGCCAACAGCCACTCTGGAGAAGTGTAAGGTGTGTCCTGAAACATCGAAAAAACACAGCTTAGGGAGCATAGGGCACGTCCACTCATGGGCGTATAAATTGGGAAAACTAAAAATCAGCAAGACACAGGCACCCCAAAGTTTAGGGCTGCTCTGTTGACAAGAACCTCCACTTCATGACACCTTAAATATCCCAGGAAAGAGAAAAATGGATAAAGAAGTTGTGGTCCTTATGTACAATGGAATATCACTCAGACATGAAATCAATGTCATAAGGCTAGTAGAAGCAAGATGAGTGGAGTTAGGTACGACGATTCTAAGTGAAATAAGTCACACAGAAAAAGACACTTATCATAAGCTATCACTTATAGAGGGAATGTAAAAACCGCTACACTTGAACTGAATTACAAAAGAGAACAGAGTCACACGTTTAGAAAACACACTATGGCTGCTTAACGGGAAAGGTGAGGTGGGGTGATGCATAAAACAAGGGTTTCAAATTCGCTCAGATACCGTTCCATACACCCAATATATAATAGACAAGACCTACTCCTTGCTCAGTGAACTGGACTCAACACCCCCTATTCACCGCACAAGAATATATGTGACTAGTAAGAATCTTAAAACCTATGTATTGATATCTGTCTGGAAGTGAGTCAAGTGGGTGTAAAGCCGCATAAACACAGCCGTGAAAAGCAGCTAAACCCCATTATAAAAATAAATTACTTTTAAAAACCCTTAAAATAAAGACAGTGAAAGAGAGAAATTCTTACAAAATTCGTTCAGAGGCTGTGATGCAACCTGAATTGACCATATCTAGACACACAGCTGGATGAGACATAAGGGTGGACACTCTTGGGGTTGAGAGTTTGGGTGAGCAAACGCAGACCCTTTAAAGTAATACTGCGTGGTACCCATCCCATGGGTCCCAAATCTCCAGGTTCAAGGGCATCTTCCTACATCGAAAACATGCATGAGAAAAACAGAAGATGGTACACCGTGTGATTTTGAAAGGTTTCTAAAACACACCTCATTTCTCATCTCCTTGTGTTCGGGTTCGCCATTCCAGCTACTTTACTAACAATCTCCCTACTTGGAGAATCAGCACCTTTAACCTCCTGTTCCGTACAGGTTGCAATTTGTCCTGAGGATGAAAGGGAAGAGGGGCAACCAATGAGAGACTAGGTCTAGGTGTTGGGACAGGCACAGGTCACTCTATTTTCCCATCAGGAAGAAGAATTAACCACAGGCTCAGCCTGCCGCCGGGAAGCAGAATAGGGCCTGAGGCAATCCTGCACTTTTGCGGCCAGCTCCCAAAAAGACAGTTGAAAAATGGAGCTAGGGGGCACTGCCATTCATATACCTGCTGAGTTATAAATGATAACTCTCGTCCACAAATATATTGAGGGAAGGCAACGAAGAGGATTTGAAAGCAAGGCAGAATTGCAGGAAACAGGTTTCAGGAGGTAGATTCGAATCGCCTTGAAAGCACATGAAAAGCGGCAAAACTTCGAAAATGATGCCCTTGGCCAAAAAGGGCGTATGCGTTTTTTCCTGAGTATATTCAGGAAAACACGCATACGCCCTTTTTGGCCAACCAAGCAACCTGGAAAGGCAAATCAGCGCTACAAAGAAGTCTCGCTTCCCATCGGTCAAAAGGGTGATGCTGCAAAAAGTGTCAAAACCAGAAATGCAGGACAGTCCATGGAGAAATGGCAGCCTTGCTACGCTGATGGGCGGGATGTAAATTGCCAACAGCCACTCTGGAGAAGTGTAAGGTGTGTCCTGAAACATCGAAAAAACACAGCTTAGGGAGCATAGGGCACGTCCACTCATGGGCGTATAAATTGGGAAAACTAAAAATCAGCAAGACACAGGCACCCCAAAGTTTAGGGCTGCTCTGTTGACAAGAACCTCCACTTCATGACACCTTAAATATCCCAGGAAAGAGAAAAATGGATAAAGAAGTTGTGGTCCTTATGTACAATGGAATATCACTCAGACATGAAATCAATGTCATAAGGCTAGTAGAAGCAAGATGAGTGGAGTTAGGTACGATGATTCTAAGTGAAATAAGTCACACAGAAAAAGACACTTATCATAAGCTATCACTTATAGAGGGAATGTAAAAACCGCTACACTTGAACTGAATTACAAAAGAGAACAGAGTCACACGTTTAGAAAACACACTATGGCTGCTTAACGGGAAAGGTGAGGTGGGGTGATGCATAAAACAAGGGTTTCAAATTCGCTCAGATACCGTTCCATACACCCAATATATAATAGACAAGACCTACTCCTTGCTCAGTGAACTGGACTCAACACCCCCTATTCACCGCACAAGAATATATGTGACTAGTAAGAATCTTAAAACCTATGTATTGATATCTGTCTGGAAGTGAGTCAAGTGGGTGTAAAGCCGCATAAACACAGCCGTGAAAAGCAGCTAAACCCCATTATAAAAATAAATTACTTTTAAAAACCCTTAAAATAAAGACAGTGAAAGAGAGAAATTCTTACAAAATTCGTTCAGAGGCTGTGAAGCAACCTGAATTGACCATATCTAGACACACAGCTGGATGAGACATAAGGGTGGACACTCTTGGGGTTGAGACTTTGGGTGAGCAAACGCAGACCCTTTAAAGTAATACTGCGTGGTACCCATCCCATGGGTCCCAAATCTCCAGGTTCAAGGGCATCTTCCTACATCGAAAACATGCATGAGAAAAACAGAAGATGGTACACCGTGTGATTTTGAAAGGTTTCTAAAACACACCTCATTTCTCATCTCCTTGTGTTCGGGTTCGCCATTCCAGCTACTTTACTAACAATCTCCCTACTTGGAGAAACAGCACCTTTAACCTCCTGTTCCGTACAGGTTGCAATTTGTCCTGAGGATGAAAGGGAAGAGGGGCAACCAATGAGAGACTAGGTCTAGGTGTTGGGACAGGCACAGGTCACTCTATTTTCCCATCAGGAAGAAGAATTAACCACAGGCTCAGCCTGCCGCCGGGAAGCAGAATAGGGCCTGAGGCAATCCTGCACTTTTGCGGCCAGCTCCCAAAAAGACAGTTGAAAAATGGAGCTAGGGGGCACTGCCATTCATATACCTGCTGAGTTATAAATGATAACTCTCGTCCACAAATATATTGAGGGAAGGCAACGAAGAGGATTTGAAAGCAAGGCAGAATTGCAGGAAACAGGTTTCAGGAGGTAGATTCGAATCGCCTTGAAAGCACATGAAAAGCGGCAAAACTTCGAAAATGATGCCCTTGGCCAAAAAGGGCGTATGCGTTTTTTCCTGAGTATATTCAGGAAAACACGCATACGCCCTTTTTGGCCAACCAAGCAACCTGGAAAGGCAAATCAGCGCTACAAAGAAGTCTCGCTTCCCATCGGTCAAAAGGGTGATGCTGCAAAAAGTGTCAAAACCAGAAATGCAGGACAGTCCATGGAGAAATGGCAGCCTTGCTACGCTGATGGGCGGGATGTAAATTGCCAACAGCCACTCTGGAGAAGTGTAAGGTGTGTCCTGAAACATCGAAAAAACACAGCTTAGGGAGCATAGGGCACGTCCACTCATGGGCGTATAAATTGGGAAAACTAAAAATCAGCAAGACACAGGCACCCCAAAGTTTAGGGCTGCTCTGTTGACAAGAACCTCCACTTCATGACACCTTAAATATCCCAGGAAAGAGAAAAATGGATAAAGAAGTTGTGGTCCTTATGTACAATGGAATATCACTCAGACATGAAATCAATGTCATAAGGCTAGTAGAAGCAAGATGAGTGGAGTTAGGTACGACGATTCTAAGTGAAATAAGTCACACAGAAAAAGACACTTATCATAAGCTATCACTTATAGAGGGAATGTAAAAACCGCTACACTTGAACTGAATTACAAAAGAGAACAGAGTCACACGTTTAGAAAACACACTATGGCTGCTTAACGGGAAAGGTGAGGTGGGGTGATGCATAAAAGAAGGGTTTCAAATTCGCTCAGATACCGTTCCATACACCCAATATATAATAGACAAGACCTACTCCTTGCTCAGTGAACTGGACTCAACACCCCCTATTCACCGCACAAGAATATATGTGACTAGTAAGAATCTTAAAACCTATGTATTGATATCTGTCTGGAAGTGAGTCAAGTGGGTGTAAAGCCGCATAAACACAGCCGTGAAAAGCAGCTAAACCCCATTATAAAAATAAATTACTTTTAAAAACCCTTAAAATAAAGACAGTGAAAGAGAGAAATTCTTACAAAATTCGTTCGAGGCTGTGATGCAACCTGAATTGACCATATCTAGACACACAGCTGGATGAGACATAAGGGTGGACACTCTTGGGGTTGAGAGTTTGGGTGAGCAAACGCAGACCCTTTAAAGTAATACTGCGTGGTACCCATCCCATGGGTCCCAAATCTCCAGGTTCAAGGGCATCTTCCTACATCGAAAACATGCATGAGAAAAACAGAAGATGGTACACCGTGTGATTTTGAAAGGTTTCTAAAACGCACCTCATTTCTCATTTCCTTGTGTTCGGGTTCGCCATTCCAGCTACTTTACTAACAATCTCCCTACTTGGAGAATCAGCACCTTTAACCTCCTGTTCCGTACAGGTTGCAATTTGTCCTGAGGATGAAAGGGAAGAGGGGCAACCAATGAGAGACTAGGTCTAGGTGTTGGGACAGTCACAGGTCACTCTATTTTCCCATCTGGAAGAAGAATTAACCACAGGCTCAGCCTGCCGCCGGGAACCAGAATAGGGCCTGAGGCAATCCTGCGCTTTTGCGGCCAGCTCCCAAAAAGACAGTTGAAAAATGGAGCTAGGGGGCACTGCCATTCACATACCTGCTGAGTTATAAATGATAACTCTCGTCCACAAATATATTGAGGGAAGGCAACGAAGAGGATTTGAAAGCAAGGCAGAATTGCAGGAAACAGGTTTCAGGAGGTAGATTCGAATCGCCTTGAAAGCACATGAAAAGCGGCAAAACTTCGAAAATGATGCCCTTGGCCAAAAAGGGCGTATGCGTTTTTTCCTGAGTATATTCAGGAAAACACGCATACGCCCTTTTTGGCCAACCAAGCAACCTGGAAAGGCAAATCAGCGCTACAAAGAAGTCTCGCTTCCCATCGGTCAAAAGGGTGATGCTGCAAAAAGTGTCAAAACCAGAAATGCAGGACAGTCCATGGAGAAATGGCAGCCTTGCTACGCTGATGGGCGGGATGTAAATTGCCAACAGCCACTCTGGAGAAGTGTAAGGTGTGTCCTGAAACATCGAAAAAACACAGCTTAGGGAGCATAGGGCACGTCCACTCATGGGCGTATAAATTGGGAAAACTAAAAATCAGCAAGACACAGGCACCCCAAAGTTTAGGGCTGCTCTGTTGACAAGAACCTCCACTTCATGACACCTTAAATATCCCAGGAAAGAGAAAAATGGATAAAGAAGTTGTGGTCCTTATGTACAATGGAATATCACTCAGACATGAAATCAATGTCATAAGGCTAGTAGAAGCAAGATGAGTGGAGTTAGGTACGACGATTCTAAGTGAAATAAGTCACACAGAAAAAGACACTTATCATAAGCTATCACTTATAGAGGGAATGTAAAAACCGCTACACTTGAACTGAATTACAAAAGAGAACAGAGTCACACGTTTAGAAAACACACTATGGCTGCTTAACGGGAAAGGTGAGGTGGGGTGATGCATAAAACAAGGGTTTCAAATTCGCTCAGATACCGTTCCATACACCCAATATATAATAGACAAGACCTACTCCTTGCTCAGTGAACTGGACTCAACACCCCCTATTCACCGCACAAGAATATATGTGACTAGTAAGAATCTTAAAACCTATGTATTGATATCTGTCTGGAAGTGAGTCAAGTGGGTGTAAAGCCGCATAAACACAGCCGTGAAAAGCAGCTAAACCCCATTATAAAAATAAATTACTTTTAAAAACCCTTAAAATAAAGACAGTGAAAGAGAGAAATTCTTACAAAATTCGTTCAGAGGCTGTGATGCAACCTGAATTGACCATATCTAGACACACAGCTGGATGAGACATAAGGGTGGACACTCTTGGGGTTGAGAGTTTGGGTGAGCAAACGCAGACCCTTTAAAGTAATACTGCGTGGTACCCATCCCATGGGTCCCAAATCTCCAGGTTCAAGGGCATCTTCCTACATCGAAAACATGCATGAGAAAAACAGAAGATGGTACACCGTGTGATTTTGAAAGGTTTCTAAAACACACCTCATTTCTCATCTCCTTGTGTTCGGGTTCGCCATTCCAGCTACTTTACTAACAATCTCCCTACTTGGAGAATCAGCACCTTTAACCTCCTGTTCCGTACAGGTTGCAATTTGTCCTGAGGATGAAAGGGAAGAGGGGCAACCAATGAGAGACTAGGTCTAGGTGTTGGGACAGGCACAGGTCACTCTATTTTCCCATCAGGAAGAAGAATTAACCACAGGCTCAGCCTGCCGCCGGGAAGCAGAATAGGGCCTGAGGCAATCCTGCACTTTTGCGGCCAGCTCCCAAAAAGACAGTTGAAAAATGGAGCTAGGGGGCACTGCCATTCATATACCTGCTGAGTTATAAATGATAACTCTCGTCCACAAATATATTGAGGGAAGGCAACGAAGAGGATTTGAAAGCAAGGCAGAATTGCAGGAAACAGGTTTCAGGAGGTAGATTCGAATCGCCTTGAAAGCACATGAAAAGCGGCAAAACGTCGAAAATGATGCCCTTGGCCAAAAAGGGCGTATGCGTTTTTTCCTGAGTATATTCAGGAAAACACGCATACGCCCTTTTTGGCCAACCAAGCAACCTGGAAAGGCAAATCAGCGCTACAAAGAAGTCTCGCTTCCCATCGGTCAAAAGGGTGATGCTGCAAAAAGTGTCAAAACCAGAAATGCAGGACAGTCCATGGAGAAATGGCAGCCTTGCTACGCTGATGGGCGGGATGTAAATTGCCAACAGCCACTCTGGAGAAGTGTAAGGTGTGTCCTGAAACATCGAAAAAACACAGCTTAGGGAGCAAAGGGCACGTCCACTCATGGGCGTATAAATTGGGAAAACTAAAAATCAGCAAGACACAGGCACCCCAAAGTTTAGGGCTGCTCTGTTGACAAGAACCTCCACTTCATGACACCTTAAATATCCCAGGAAAGAGAAAAATGGATAAAGAAGTTGTGGTCCTTATGTACAATGGAATATCACTCAGACATGAAATCAATGTCATAAGGCTAGTAGAAGCAAGATGAGTGGAGTTAGGTACGACGATTCTAAGTGAAATAAGTCACACAGAAAAAGACACTTATCATAAGCTATCACTTATAGAGGGAATGTAAAAACCGCTACACTTGAACTGAATTACAAAACAGAACAGAGTCACACGTTTAGAAAACACACTATGGCTGCTTAACGGGAAAGGTGAGGTGGGGTGATGCATAAAACAAGGGTTTCAAATTCGCTCAGTTACCGTTCCATACACCCAATATGTAATAGACAAGACCTACTCCTTGCTCAGTGAACTGGAATCAACACCCCCTATTCACCACACAACAATATATCTGACTAGTAAGAAACTTAAAACCTATGTATTGATATCTATCTGGAAGTGAGTCAAGTGGGTGTAAAGACGCATAAACACAGCCGTGAAAAGCAGCTAAACCCCATTATGAAAATAAATTACTTTTAAAAACCCGTAAAACAAAGACAGTGAAAGAGAGAGAAATTCTTACAAAATTCGTTCAGGGGCTGTGATGCAACCTGGATTGACCATATCTACACCCACATCTGGATGAGACATAAGGGTGGTCACTCTTGGGGCTGAGAGGTTTGGTGAGGTTGGGTGAGCAAACGCAGACCCTTTAAAGTAATACTGCTTGGTACCCATCCCATGGGTCCCAAATCCCCAGGTTCAAGGGCATCTTCCTACATCGAAAACATGCATGAGAAACCCAGAAGATGGTACACCGTGTGATTTTGAAAGGTTTTTAAAATGCACCTCATTTCTCATCTCCTTGTGCTCGGGTTGGCCTTTCCAGCTACTTTACTAGCAATCTCCCTACTTGGAGAATCAGCACCATTAAGCTCCTGTTCCCTACAGGTTACAATTTGTCCAGAGGATGAACGGGAAGAGGGGCAACCAATGAGAGACTAGATCTAGGTGTTGGGACAGGCACAGGTCACTCGATTTTCCCATCAGGAAGAATTAACCACAGGCTCAGCCTGCCGCCCAGAAGCAGAATATGGCCTGAGGCAATCCCGCGCTTTTGCGGCCAGCTCCCAAAAAAGAGAGTTGAAAAATGGAGATCAGGGACACTGCAATTCACAAACCCGCAGAGTTATAAATGATAACTCTCATCCACAGATGTATTGAGGGAAGGTAACGAAGAGGATTTGAAAACAAGGCAGAATTGCAGGGAACAGATTTCAGGAGGTAGATTCGAATCGCCTTGAAAGCACATGAAAAGCGGCAAAACGTCGACAATGATGCCCTTGGCCAAAAAGGGCGTATGCGTTTTTTCCTGAATATATTCAGGAAAAAACGCATACGCCCTTTTTGGCCAACCAAGCAACCTGGAAAGGCAAATCAGCGCTACAAAGAAGTATCGCTTCCCATCGGTCAAAAGGGCCATGCTGCAAAAAGTGTCAAAACCAGAAATGCAGGACAGTCCATGGAGAAATGGCAGCCTTGCTACGCTGATGGGCGGGATGTAAATTGCCAACAGCCACTCTGGAGAAGTGTAAGGTGTGTCCTGAAACATCGAAAAAACACAGCTTAGGGAGCATAGGGCACGTCCACTCATGGGCGTATAAATTGGGAAAACTAAAAATCAGCAAGACACAGGCACCCCAAAGTTTAGGGCTGCTCTGTTGACAAGAACCTCCACTTCATGACACCTTAAATATCCCAGGAAAGAGAAAAATGGATAAAGAAGTTGTGGTCCTTATGTACAATGGAATATCACTCAGACATGAAATCAATGTCATAAGGCTAGTAGAAGCAAGATGAGTGGAGTTAGGTACGACGATTCTAAGTGAAATATGTCACACAGAAAAAGACACTTATCATAAGCTATCACTTATAGAGGGAATGTAAAAACCGCTACACTTGAACTGAATTAAAAAACAGAACAGAGTCACACGTTTAGAAAACACACTATGGCTGCTTAACGGGAAAGGTGGGGTGGGGTGATGCATAAAACAAGGGTTTCAAATTCGCTCAGATACCGTTCCATACACCCAATATATAATAGACAAGACCTACTCCTTGCTCAGTGAACTGGACTCAACACCCCCTATTCACCGCACAAGAATATATGTGACTAGTAAGAATCTTAAAACCTATGTATTGATATCTGTATGGAAGTGAGTCAAGTGGGTGTAAAGCCGCATAAACACAGCCGTGAAAAGCAGCTAAACCCCATTATAAAAATAAATTACTTTTAAAAACCCTTAAAATAAAGACAGTGAAAGAGAGAAATTCTTACAAAATTCGTTCAGAGGCTGTGATGCAACCTGAATTGACCATATCTAGACACACAGCTGGATGAGACATAAGGGTGGACACTCTTGGGGTTGAGAGTTTGGGTGAGCAAACGCAGACCCTTTAAAGTAATACTGCGTGGTACCCATCCCATGGGTCCCAAATCTCCAGGTTCAAGGGCATCTTCCTACATCGAAAACATGCATGAGAAAAACAGAAGATGGTACACCGTGTGATTTTGAAAGGTTTCTAAAACGCACCTCATTTCTCATCTCCTTGTGCTCGGGTTCGCCATTCCAGCTACTTTACTAGCAATCTCCCTACTTGGAGAATCAGCACCTTTAAGCTCCTGTTCCCTACAGGTTGCAATTTGTCCTGAGGATGAACGGGAAGAGGGGCAACCAATGAGAGACTAGATCTAGGTGTTGGGACAGGCACAGGTCACTCTATTTTCCCAACAGGAAGAAGAATTAACCACAGGCTCAGCCTGCCGCCCGAACCAGAATAGGGCCTGAGGCAATCCCGTGCTTTTGCGGCCAGCTCCCAAAAAAGACAGTTGAAAAATGGAGCTCAGGGGCACTGCAATTCACAAACCTGCTGAGTTATAAATGATAACTCTCGTCCACAAATATATTGAGGGAAGGCAACGAAGAGGAATTCAAAGCAAGGCAGAATTGCAGGAAACAGATTTCAGGAGGTAGATACGAATCGCCTTTAAAGCACATGAAAAGCGGCAAAACGTCGACAATGATGCCCTTGGCCAAAAAGGGCGTATGCGTTTTTTCCTGAATATATTCAGGAAAAAACGCATACGCCCTTTTTGGCCAACCAAGCAACCTGGAAAGGCAAATCAGCGCTACAAAGAAGTCTCGCTTCCCATCGGTGAAAAGGGCCATGCTGCAAAAAGTGTCAAAACGAGAAATGCAGGACAGGCCATGGAGAAATGGCAGCCTTGCTACACTGATGGGCGGAATGTAAATTGCCAACAGCCACTCTGGACAAGTGTACGTTGTGTCCTGAAACATCGAAAAAAAACTGCTTAGGGAGCATAGGGCACGTCCACTCATGGGCATATAAATTGGAAAAACTAAAAATCAGCAAGACACAGGCACCCGAAAGTTTAGGGCTGCTCTGTTGACAAGAACCTCCACTTCATGACACCTTAAATATCCCAGGAAAGAGAAAAATGGATAAAGAAGTTGTGGTCCTTATGTACAATGGAATATCACTCAGACATGAAATCAATGTTATAAGGCTAGTAGAAGCAAGATGAGTGGAGTTAGGTACGACGATTCTAAGTGAAATAAGTCACACAGAAAAAGACACTTATCATAAGCTATCACTTATAGAGGGAATGTAAAAACCGCTACTCTTGAACTGAATTACAAAAGAGAACAGAGTCACACGTTTAGAAAACACACTATGGCTGCTTAACGGGAAAGGTGAGGTGGGGTGATGCATAAAACAAGGGTTTCAAATTCGCTCAGATACCGTTCCATACACCCAATATGTAATAGACAAGACCTACTCCTTGCTCAGTGAACTGGACTCAACACCCCCTATTCACCGCACAAGAATATATGTGACTAGTAAGAATCTTAAAACCTATATATTGATATCTCTCTGGAAGTGAGTCAAGGGGGTGTAAAGCCGCATAAACAGAGCCATGAAAAGCAGCTAAACCCCATTATAAAAATAAATTACTTTTAAAAACCCGTAAAACAAAGACAGTGAAAGAGAGAGACATTCTTACAAAATTCGTTCAGAGGCTGTGATGCAACCTGGATTGACCATATCTAGACCCACAGCTGGATGAGACATAAGGGTGGACACTCTTGGGGCTGAGAGGTTGGGTGAGGTTGCGTGAGCAAACGCAGACCCTTTAAAGTAATACTGCGTGGTACCCATCCCATGGGTCCCAAATCTCCAGGTTCAAGGGCATCTTCCTACATCGAAAACATGCATGAGAAACCCAGAAGATGGTACACCATGTGATTTTGAAAGGTTTCTAAAACGCACCTCATTTCTCATCTCCTTGTGCTCGGGTTCGCCATTCCAGCTACTTTACTAGCAATCTCCCTACTTGGAGAATCAGCACCTTTAACCTCCTGTTCCCTACAGGTTGCAATTTGTCCTGAGGATGAACGGGAAGAGGGGCAACCAATGAGAGACTAGATCTAGGTGTTGGGACAGGCACAGGTCACTCTATTTTCCCAACAGGAAGAAGAATTAACCACAGGCTCAGCCTGCCGCCCGGAACCAGAATAGGGCCTGAGGCAATCCCGTGCTTTTGCGGCCAGCTCCCAAAAAAGACAGTTGAAAAATGGAGCTCAGTGGCACTGCAATTCACAAACCTGCTGAGTTATAAATGATAACTCTCGTCCACAAATATATTGAGGGAAGGCAACGAAGAGGAATTCAAAGCAAGGCAGAATTGCAGGAAACAGATTTCAGGAGGTAGATACGAATCGCCTTTAAAGCACATGAAAAGCGGCAAAACGTCGACAATGATGCCCTTGGCCAAAAAGGGCGTATGCGTTTTTTCCTGAATATATTCAGGAAAAAACGCATACGCCCTTTTTGGCCAACCAAGCAACCTGGAAAGGCAAATCAGCGCTACAAAGAAGTCTCGCTTCCCATCGGTGAAAAGGGCCATGCTGCAAAAAGTGTCAAAACGAGAAATGCAGGACAGGCCATGGAGAAATGGCAGCCTTGCTACACTGATGGGCGGAATGTAAATTGCCAACAGCCACTCTGGAGAAGTGTACGTTGTGTCCTGAAACATCGAAAAAAAACAGCTTAGGGAGCATAGGGCACGTCCACTCATGGGCATATAAATTGGAAAAACTAAAAATCAGCAAGACACAGGCACCCGAAAGTTTAGGGCTGCTCTGTTGACAAGAACCTCCACTTCATGACACCTTAAATATCCCAGGAAAGAGAAAAATGGATAAAGAAGTTGTGGTCCTTATGTACAATGGAATATCACTCAGACATGAAATCAATGTTATAAGGCTAGTAGAAGCAAGATGAGTGGAGTTAGGTACGACGATTCTAAGTGAAATAAGTCACACAGAAAAAGACACTTATCATAAGCTATCACTTATAGAGGGAATGTAAAAACCGCTACTCTTGAACTGAATTACAAAAGAGAACAGAGTCACACGTTTAGAAAACACACTATGGCTGCTTAACGGGAAAGGTGAGTTGGGGTGATGCATAAAACAAGGGTTTCAAATTCGCTCAGATACCGTTCCATACACCCAATATGTAATAGACAAGACCTACTCCTTGCTCAGTGAACTGGACTCAACACCCCCTATTCACCGCACAAGAATATATGTGACTAGTAAGAATCTTAAAACCTATATATTGATATCTCTCTGGAAGTGAGTCAAGGGGGTGTAAAGCCGCATAAACAGAGCCATGAAAAGCAGCTAAACCCCATTATAAAAATAAATTACTTTTAAAAACCCGTAAAACAAAGACAGTGAAAGAGAGAGACATTCTTACAAAATTCGTTCAGAGGCTGTGATGCAACCTGGATTGACCATATCTAGACCCACAGCTGGATGAGACATAAGGGTGGACACTCTTGGGGCTGAGAGGTTGGGTGAGGTTGCGTGAGCAAACGCAGACCCTTTAAAGTAATACTGCGTGGTACCCATCCCATGGGTCCCAAATCTCCAGGTTCAAGGGCATCTTCCTACATCGAAAACATGCATGAGAAACCCAGAAGATGGTACACCATGTGATTTTGAAAGGTTTCTAAAACGCACCTCATTTCTCATCTCCTTGTGCTCGGGTTCGCCATTCCAGCTACTTTACTAGCAATCTCCCTACTTGGAGAATCAGCACCTTTAAGCTCCTGTTCCCTACAGGTTGCAATTTGTCCTGAGGATGAACGGGAAGAGGGGCAACCAATGAGAGACTAGATCTAGGTGTTGGGACAGGCACAGGTCACTCTATTTTCCCAACAGGAAGAAGAATTAACCACAGGCTCAGCCTGCCGCCTGGAACCAGAATAGGGCCTGAGGCAATCCCGTGCTTTTGCGGCCAGCTCCCAAAAAAGACAGTTGAAAAATGGAGCTCAGTGGCACTGCAATTCACAAACCTGCTGAGTTATAAATGATAACTCTCGTCCACAAATATATTGAGGGAAGGCAACGAAGAGGAATTCAAAGCAAGGCAGAATTGCAGGAAACAGATTTCAGGAGGTAGATACGAATCGCCTTTAAAGCACATGAAAAGCGGCAAAACGTCGACAATGATGCCCTTGGCCAAAAAGGGCGTATGCGTTTTTTCCTGAATATATTCAGGAAAAAACGCATACGCCCTTTTTGGCCAACCAAGCAACCTGGAAAGGCAAATCAGCGCTACAAAGAAGTCTCGCTTCCCATCGGTGAAAAGGGCCATGCTGCAAAAAGTGTCAAAACGAGAAATGCAGGACAGGCCATGGAGAAATGGCAGCCTTGCTACACTGATGGGCGGAATGTAAATTGCCAACAGCCACTCTGGAGAAGTGTACGTTGTGTCCTGAAACATCGAAAAAAAACAGCTTAGGGAGCATAGGGCACGTCCACTCATGGGCATATAAATTGGAAAAACTAAAAATCAGCAAGACACAGGCACCCGAAAGTTTAGGGCTGCTCTGTTGACAAGAACCTCCACTTCATGACACCTTAAATATCCCAGGAAAGAGAAAAATGGATAAAGAAGTTGTGGTCCTTATGTACAATGGAATATCACTCAGACATGAAATCAATGTTATAAGGCTAGTAGAAGCAAGATGAGTGGAGTTAGGTACGACGATTCTAAGTGAAATAAGTCACACAGAAAAAGACACTTATCATAAGCTATCACTTATAGAGGGAATGTAAAAACCGCTACTCTTGAACTGAATTACAAAAGAGAACAGAGTCACACGTTTAGAAAACACACTATGGCTGCTTAACGGGAAAGGTGAGGTGGGGTGATGCATAAAACAAGGGTTTCAAATTCGCTCAGATACCGTTCCATACACCCAATATGTAATAGACAAGACCTACTCCTTGCTCAGTGAACTGGACTCAACACCCCCTATTCACCGCACAAGAATATATGTGACTAGTAAGAATCTTAAAACCTATATATTGATATCTCTCTGGAAGTGAGTCAAGGGGGTGTAAAGCCGCATAAACAGAGCCATGAAAAGCAGCTAAACCCCATTATAAAAATAAATTACTTTTAAAAACCCGTAAAACAAAGACAGTGAAAGAGAGAGACATTCTTACAAAATTCGTTCAGAGGCTGTGATGCAACCTGGATTGACCATATCTAGACCCACAGCTGGATGAGACATAAGGGTGGACACTCTTGGGGCTGAGAGGTTGGGTGAGGTTGCGTGAGCAAACGCAGACCCTTTAAAGTAATACTGCGTGGTACCCATCCCATGGGTCCCAAATCTCCAGGTTCAAGGGCATCTTCCTACATCGAAAACATGCATGAGAAACCCAGAAGATGGTACACCATGTGATTTTGAAAGGTTTCTAAAACGCACCTCATTTCTCATCTCCTTGTGCTCGGGTTCGCCATTCCAGCTACTTTACTAGCAATCTCCCTACTTGGAGAATCAGCACCTTTAAGCTCCTGTTCCCTACAGGTTGCAATTTGTCCTGAGGATGAACGGGAAGAGGGGCAACCAATGAGAGACTAGATCTAGGTGTTGGGACAGGCACAGGTCACTCTATTTTCCCAACAGGAAGAAGAATTAACCACAGGCTCAGCCTGCCGCCCGGAACCAGAATAGGGCCTGAGGCAATCCCGTGCTTTTGCGGCCAGCTCCCAAAAAAGACAGTTGAAAAATGGAGCTCAGGGGCACTGCAATTCACAAACCTGCAGAGTTATAAATGATAACTCTCGTCCACAAATATATTGAGGGAAGGCAACGAAGAGGAATTCAAAGCAAGGCAGAATTGCAGGAAACAGATTTCAGGAGGTAGATACGAATCGCCTTTAAAGCACATGAAAAGCGGCAAAACGTCGACAATGATGCCCTTGGCCAAAAAGGGCGTATGCGTTTTTTCCTGAATATATTCAGGAAAAAACGCATACGCCCTTTTTGGCCAACCAAGCAACCTGGAAAGGCAAATCAGCGCTACAAAGAAGTCTCGCTTCCCATCGGTGAAAAGGGCCATGCTGCAAAAAGTGTCAAAACGAGAAATGCAGGACAGGCCATGGAGAAATGGCAGCCTTGCTACACTGATGGGTGGAATGTAAATTGCCAACAGCCACTCTGGAGAAGTGTACGTTGTGTCCTGAAACATCGAAAAAAAACAGCTTAGGGAGCATAGGGCACGTCCACTCATGGGCATATAAATTGGAAAAACTAAAAATCAGCAAGACACAGGCACCCGAAAGTTTAGGGCTGCTCTGTTGACAAGAACCTCCACTTCATGACACCTTAAATATCCCAGGAAAGAGAAAAATGGATAAAGAAGTTGTGGTCCTTATGTACAATGGAATATCACTCAGACATGAAATCAATGTTATAAGGCTAGTAGAAGCAAGATGAGTGGAGTTAGGTACGACGATTCTAAGTGAAATAAGTCACACAGAAAAAGACACTTATCATAAGCTATCACTTATAGAGGGAATGTAAAAACCGCTACTCTTGAACTGAATTACAAAAGAGAACAGAGTCACACGTTTAGAAAACACACTATGGCTGCTTAACGGGAAAGGTGAGGTGGGGTGATGCATAAAACAAGGGTTTCAAATTCGCTCAGATACCGTTCCATACACCCAATATGTAATAGACAAGACCTACTCCTTGCTCAGTGAACTGGACTCAACACCCCCTATTCACCGCACAAGAATATATGTGACTAGTAAGAATCTTAAAACCTATATATTGATATCTCTCTGGAAGTGAGTCAAGGGGGTGTAAAGCCGCATAAACAGAGCCATGAAAAGCAGCTAAACCCCATTATAAAAATAAATTACTTTTAAAAACCCGTAAAACAAAGACAGTGAAAGAGAGAGACATTCTTACAAAATTCGTTCAGAGGCTGTGATGCAACCTGGATTGACCATATCTAGACCCACAGCTGGATGAGACATAAGGGTGGACACTCTTGGGGCTGAGAGGTTGGGTGAGGTTGCGTGAGCAAACGCAGACCCTTTAAAGTAATACTGCGTGGTACCCATCCCATGGGTCCCAAATCTCCAGGTTCAAGGGCATCTTCCTACATCGAAAACATGCATGAGAAACCCAGAAGATGGTACACCATGTGATTTTGAAAGGTTTCTAAAACGCACCTCATTTCTCATCTCCTTGTGCTCGGGTTCGCCATTCCAGCTACTTTACTAGCAATCTCCCTACTTGGAGAATCAGCACCTTTAAGCTCCTGTTCCCTACAGGTTGCAATTTGTCCTGAGGATGAACGGGAAGAGGGGCAACCAATGAGAGACTAGATCTAGGTGTTGAGACAGGCACAGGTCACTCTATTTTCCCAACAGGAAGAAGAATTAACCACAGGCTCAGCCTGCCGCCCGGAACCAGAATAGGGCCTGAGGCAATCCCGTGCTTTTGCGGCCAGCTCCAAAAAAAGACAGTTGAAAAATGGAGCTCAGTGGCACTGCAATTCACAAACCTGCTGAGTTATAAATGATAACTCTCGTCCACAAATATATTGAGGGAAGGCAACGAAGAGGAATTCAAAGCAAGGCAGAATTGCAGGAAACAGATTTCAGGAGGTAGATACGAATCGCCTTTAAAGCACATGAAAAGCGGCAAAACGTCGACAATGATGCCCTTGGCCAAAAAGGGCGTATGCGTTTTTTCCTGAATATATTCAGGAAAAAACGCATACGCCCTTTTTGGCCAACCAAGCAACCTGGAAAGGCAAATCAGCGCTACAAAGAAGTCTCGCTTCCCATCGGTGAAAAGGGCCATGCTGCAAAAAGTGTCAAAACGAGAAATGCAGGACAGGCCATGGAGAAATGGCAGCCTTGCTACACTGATGGGTGGAATGTAAATTGCCAACAGCCACTCTGGAGAAGTGTACGTTGTGTCCTGAAACATCGAAAAAAAACAGCTTAGGGAGCATAGGGCACGTCCACTCATGGGCATATAAATTGGAAAAAACTAAAAATCAGCAAGACACAGGCACCCGAAAGTTTAGGGCTGCTCTGTTGACAAGAACCTCCACTTCATGACACCTTAAATATCCCAGGAAAGAGAAAAATGGATAAAGAAGTTGTGGTCCTTATGTACAATGGAATATCACTCAGACATGAAATCAATGTTATAAGGCTAGTAGAAGCAAGATGAGTGGAGTTAGGTACGACGATTCTAAGTGAAATAACTCACACAGAAAAAGACACTTATCATAAGCTATCACTTATAGAGGGAATGTAAAAACCGCTACTCTTGAACTGAATTACAAAAGAGAACAGAGTCACACGTTTAGAAAACACACTATGGCTGCTTAACGGGAAAGGTGAGGTGGGGTGATGCATAAAACAAGGGTTTCAAATTCGCTCAGATACCGTTCCATACACCCAATATGTAATAGACAAGACCTACTCCTTGCTCAGTGAACTGGACTCAACACCCCCTATTCACCGCACAAGAATATATGTGACTAGTAAGAATCTTAAAACCTATATATTGATATCTCTCTGGAAGTGAGTCAAGGGGGTGTAAAGCCGCATAAACAGAGCCATGAAAAGCAGCTAAACCCCATTATAAAAATAAATTACTTTTAAAAACCCGTAAAACAAAGACAGTGAAAGAGAGAGACATTCTTACAAAATTCGTTCAGAGGCTGTGATGCAACCTGGATTGACCATATCTAGACCCACAGCTGGATGAGACATAAGGGTGGACACTCTTGGGGCTGAGAGGTTGGGTGAGGTTGCGTGAGCAAACGCAGACCCTTTAAAGTAATACTGCGTGGTACCCATCCCATGGGTCCCAAATCTCCAGGTTCAAGGGCATCTTCCTACATCGAAAACATGCATGAGAAACCCAGAAGATGGTACACCATGTGATTTTGAAAGGTTTCTAAAACGCACCTCATTTCTCATCTCCTTGTGCTCGGGTTCGCCATTCCAGCTACTTTACTAGCAATCTCCCTACTTGGAGAATCAGCACCTTTAAGCTCCTGTTCCCTACAGGTTGCAATTTGTCCTGAGGATGAACGGGAAGAGGGGCAACCAATGAGAGACTAGATCTAGGTGTTGGGACAGGCACAGGTCACTCTATTTTCCCAACAGGAAGAAGAATTAACCACAGGCTCAGCCTGCCGCCCGGAACCAGAATAGGGCCTGAGGCAATCCCGTGCTTTTGCGGCCAGCTCCCAAAAAAGACAGTTGAAAAATGGAGCTCAGGGGCACTGCAATTCACAAACCTGCAGAGTTATAAATGATAACTCTCGTCCACAAATATATTGAGGGAAGGCAACGAAGAGGAATTCAAAGCAAGGCAGAATTGCAGGAAACAGATTTCAGGAGGTAGATACGAATCGCCTTTAAAGCACATGAAAAGCGGCAAAACGTCGACAATGATGCCCTTGGCCAAAAAGGGCGTATGCGTTTTTTCCTGAATATATTCAGGAAAAAACGCATACGCCCTTTTTGGCCAACCAAGCAACCTGGAAAGGCAAATCAGCGCTACAAAGAAGTCTCGCTTCCCATCGGTGAAAAGGGCCATGCTGCAAAAAGTGTCAAAACGAGAAATGCAGGACAGGCCATGGAGAAATGGCAGCCTTGCTACACTGATGGGTGGAATGTAAATTGCCAACAGCCACTCTGGAGAAGTGTACGTTGTGTCCTGAAACATCGAAAAAAAACAGCTTAGGGAGCATAGGGCACGTCCACTCATGGGCATATAAATTGGAAAAACTAAAAATCAGCAAGACACAGGCACCCGAAAGTTTAGGGCTGCTCTGTTGACAAGAACCTCCACTTCATGACACCTTAAATATCCCAGGAAAGAGAAAAATGGATAAAGAAGTTGTGGTCCTTATGTACAATGGAATATCACTCAGACATGAAATCAATGTTATAAGGCTAGTAGAAGCAAGATGAGTGGAGTTAGGTACGACGATTCTAAGTGAAATAAGTCACACAGAAAAAGACACTTATCATAAGCTATCACTTATAGAGGGAATGTAAAAACCGCTACTCTTGAACTGAATTACAAAAGAGAACAGAGTCACACGTTTAGAAAACACACTATGGCTGCTTAACGGGAAAGGTGAGGTGGGGTGATGCATAAAACAAGGGTTTCAAATTCGCTCAGATACCGTTCCATACACCCAATATGTAATAGACAAGACCTACTCCTTGCTCAGTGAACTGGACTCAACACCCCCTATTCACCGCACAAGAATATATGTGACTAGTAAGAATCTTAAAACCTATATATTGATATCTCTCTGGAAGTGAGTCAAGGGGGTGTAAAGCCGCATAAACAGAGCCATGAAAAGCAGCTAAACCCCATTATAAAAATAAATTACTTTTAAAAACCCGTAAAACAAAGACAGTGAAAGAGAGAGACATTCTTACAAAATTCGTTCAGAGGCTGTGATGCAACCTGGATTGACCATATCTAGACCCACAGCTGGATGAGACATAAGGGTGGACACTCTTGGGGCTGAGAGGTTGGGTGAGGTTGCGTGAGCAAACGCAGACCCTTTAAAGTAATACTGCGTGGTACCCATCCCATGGGTCCCAAATCTCCAGGTTCAAGGGCATCTTCCTACATCGAAAACATGCATGAGAAACCCAGAAGATGGTACACCATGTGATTTTGAAAGGTTTCTAAAACGCACCTCATTTCTCATCTCCTTGTGCTCGGGTTCGCCATTCCAGCTACTTTACTAGCAATCTCCCTACTTGGAGAATCAGCACCTTTAAGCTCCTGTTCCCTACAGGTTGCAATTTGTCCTGAGGATGAACGGGAAGAGGGGCAACCAATGAGAGACTAGATCTAGGTGTTGGGACAGGCACAGGTCACTCTATTTTCCCAACAGGAAGAAGAATTAACCACAGGCTCAGCCTGCCGCCCGGAACCAGAATAGGGCCTGAGGCAATCCCGTGCTTTTGCGGCCAGCTCCAAAAAAAGACAGTTGAAAAATGGAGCTCAGTGGCACTGCAATTCACAAACCTGCTGAGTTATAAATGATAACTCTCGTCCACAAATATATTGAGGGAAGGCAACGAAGAGGAATTCAAAGCAAGGCAGAATTGCAGGAAACAGATTTCAGGAGGTAGATACGAATCGCCTTTAAAGCACATGAAAAGCGGCAAAACGTCGACAATGATGCCCTTGGCCAAAAAGGGCGTATGCGTTTTTTCCTGAATATATTCAGGAAAAAACGCATACGCCCTTTTTGGCCAACCAAGCAACCTGGAAAGGCAAATCAGCGCTACAAAGAAGTCTCGCTTCCCATCGGTGAAAAGGGCCATGCTGCAAAAAGTGTCAAAACGAGAAATGCAGGACAGGCCATGGAGAAATGGCAGCCTTGCTACACTGATGGGCGGAATGTAAATTGCCAACAGCCACTCTGGAGAAGTGTACGTTGTGTCCTGAAACATCGAAAAAAAACAGCTTAGGGAGCATAGGGCACGTCCACTCATGGGCATATAAATTGGAAAAAACTAAAAATCAGCAAGACACAGGCACCCGAAAGTTTAGGGCTGCTCTGTTGACAAGAACCTCCACTTCATGACACCTTAAATATCCCAGGAAAGAGAAAAATGGATAAAGAAGTTGTGGTCCTTATGTACAATGGAATATCACTCAGACATGAAATCAATGTTATAAGGCTAGTAGAAGCAAGATGAGTGGAGTTAGGTACGACGATTCTAAGTGAAATAACTCACACAGAAAAAGACACTTATCATAAGCTATCACTTATAGAGGGAATGTAAAAACCGCTACTCTTGAACTGAATTACAAAAGAGAACAGAGTCACACGTTTAGAAAACACACTATGGCTGCTTAACGGGAAAGGTGAGGTGGGGTGATGCATAAAACAAGGGTTTCAAATTCGCTCAGATACCGTTCCATACACCCAATATGTAATAGACAAGACCTACTCCTTGCTCAGTGAACTGGACTCAACACCCCCTATTCACCGCACAAGAATATATGTGACTAGTAAGAATCTTAAAACCTATATATTGATATCTCTCTGGAAGTGAGTCAAGGGGGTGTAAAGCCGCATAAACAGAGCCATGAAAAGCAGCTAAACCCCATTATAAAAATAAATTACTTTTAAAAACCCGTAAAACAAAGACAGTGAAAGAGAGAGACATTCTTACAAAATTCGTTCAGAGGCTGTGATGCAACCTGGATTGACCATATCTAGACCCACAGCTGGATGAGACATAAGGGTGGACACTCTTGGGGCTGAGAGGTTGGGTGAGGTTGCGTGAGCAAACGCAGACCCTTTAAAGTAATACTGCGTGGTACCCATCCCATGGGTCCCAAATCTCCAGGTTCAAGGGCATCTTCCTACATCGAAAACATGCATGAGAAACCCAGAAGATGGTACACCATGTGATTTTGAAAGGTTTCTAAAACGCACCTCATTTCTCATCTCCTTGTGCTCGGGTTCGCCATTCCAGCTACTTTACTAGCAATCTCCCTACTTGGAGAATCAGCACCTTTAAGCTCCTGTTCCCTACAGGTTGCAATTTGTCCTGAGGATGAACGGGATGAGGGGCAACCAATGAGAGACTAGATCTAGGTGTTGGGACAGGCACAGGTCACTCTATTTTCCCAACAGGAAGAAGAATTAACCACAGGCTCAGCCTGCCGCCCGGAACCAGAATAGGGCCTGAGGCAATCCCGTGCTTTTGCGGCCAGCTCCCAAAAAAGACAGTTGAAAAATGGAGCTCAGTGGCACTGCAATTCACAAACCTGCTGAGTTATAATTGATAACTCTCGTCCACAAATATATTGAGGGAAGGCAACGAAGAGGAATTCAAAGCAAGGCAGAATTGCAGGAAACAGATTTCAGGAGGTAGATACGAATCGCCTTTAAAGCACATGAAAAGCGGCAAAACGTCGACAATGATGCCCTTGGCCAAAAAGGGCGTATGCGTTTTTTCCTGAATATATTCAGGAAAAAACGCATACGCCCTTTTTGGCCAACCAAGCAACCTGGAAAGGCAAATCAGCGCTACAAAGAAGTCTCGCTTCCCATCGGTGAAAAGGGCCATGCTGCAAAAAGTGTCAAAACGAGAAATGCAGGACAGGCCATGGAGAAATGGCAGCCTTGCTACACTGATGGGCGGAATGTAAATTGCCAACAGCCACTCTGGAGAAGTGTACGTTGTGTCCTGAAACATCGAAAAAAAACAGCTTAGGGAGCATAGGGCACGTCCACTCATGGGCATATAAATTGGAAAAACTAAAAATCAGCAAGACACAGGCACCCGAAAGTTTAGGGCTGCTCTGTTGACAAGAACCTCCACTTCACGACACCTTAAATATCCCAGGAAAGAGAAAAATGGATAAAGAAGTTGTGGTCCTTATGTACAATGGAATATCACTCAGACATGAAATCAATGTTATAAGGCTAGTAGAAGCAAGATGAGTGGAGTTAGGTACGACGATTCTAAGTGAAATAAGTCACACAGAAAAAGACACTTATCATAAGCTATCACTTATAGAGGGAATGTAAAAACCGCTACTCTTGAACTGAATTACAAAAGAGAACAGAGTCACACGTTTAGAAAACACACTATGGCTGCTTAACGGGAAAGGTGAGGTGGGGTGATGCATAAAACAAGGGTTTCAAATTCGCTCAGATACCGTTCCATACACCCAATATGTAATAGACAAGACCTACTCCTTGCTCAGTGAACTGGACTCAACACCCCCTATTCACCGCACAAGAATATATGTGACTAGTAAGAATCTTAAAACCTATATATTGATATCTCTCTGGAAGTGAGTCAAGGGGGTGTAAAGCCGCATAAACAGAGCCATGAAAAGCAGCTAAACCCCATTATAAAAATAAATTACTTTTAAAAACCCGTAAAACAAAGACAGTGAAAGAGAGAGACATTCTTACAAAATTCGTTCAGAGGCTGTGATGCAACCTGGATTGACCATATCTAGACCCACAGCTGGATGAGACATAAGGGTGGACACTCTTGGGGCTGAGAGGTTGGGTGAGGTTGCGTGAGCAAACGCAGACCCTTTAAAGTAATACTGCGTGGTACCCATCCCATGGGTCCCAAATCTCCAGGTTCAAGGGCATCTTCCTACATCGAAAACATGCATGAGAAACCCAGAAGATGGTACACCATGTGATTTTGAAAGGTTTCTAAAATGCACCTCATTTCTCATCTCCTTGTGCTCGGGTTCGCCATTCCAGCTACTTTACTAGCAATCTCCCTACTTGGAGAATCAGCACCTTTAAGCTCCTGTTCCCTACAGGTTGCAATTTGTCCTGAGGATGAACGGGAAGAGGGGCAACCAATGAGAGACTAGATCTAGGTGTTGGGACAGGCACAGGTCACTCTATTTTCCCAACAGGAAGAAGAATTAACCACAGGCTCAGCCTGCCGCCCGGAACCAGAATAGGGCCTGAGGCAATCCCGTGCTTTTGCGGCCAGCTCCCAAAAAAGACAGTTGAAAAATGGAGCTCAGTGGCACTGCAATTCACAAACCTGCTGAGTTATAAATGATAACTCTCGTCCACAAATATATTGAGGGAAGGCAACGAAGAGGAATTCAAAGCAAGGCAGAATTGCAGGAAACAGATTTCAGGAGGTAGATACGAATCGCCTTTAAAGCACATGAAAAGCGGCAAAACGTCGACAATGATGCCCTTGGCCAAAAAGGGCGTATGCGTTTTTTCCTGAATATATTCAGGAAAAAACGCATACGCCCTTTTTGGCCAACCAAGCAACCTGGAAAGGCAAATCAGCGCTACAAAGAAGTCTCGCTTCCCATCGGTGAAAAGGGCCATGCTGCAAAAAGTGTCAAAACGAGAAATGCAGGACAGGCCATGGAGAAATGGCAGCCTTGCTACACTGATGGGCGGAATGTAAATTGCCAACAGCCACTCTGGAGAAGTGTACGTTGTGTCCTGAAACATCGAAAAAAAACAGCTTAGGGAGCATAGGGCACGTCCACTCATGGGCATATAAATTGGAAAAAACTAAAAATCAGCAAGACACAGGCACCCGAAAGTTTAGGGCTGCTCTGTTGACAAGAACCTCCACTTCATGACACCTTAAATATCCCAGGAAAGAGAAAAATGGATAAAGAAGTTGTGGTCCTTATGTACAATGGAATATCACTCAGACATGAAATCAATGTTATAAGGCTAGTAGAAGCAAGATGAGTGGAGTTAGGTACGACGATTCTAAGTGAAATAACTCACACAGAAAAAGACACTTATCATAAGCTATCACTTATAGAGGGAATGTAAAAACCGCTACTCTTGAACTGAATTACAAAAGAGAACAGAGTCACACGTTTAGAAAACACACTATGGCTGCTTAACGGGAAAGGTGAGGTGGGGTGATGCATAAAACAAGGGTTTCAAATTCGCTCAGATACCGTTCCATACACCCAATATGTAATAGACAAGACCTACTCCTTGCTCAGTGAACTGGACTCAACACCCCCTATTCACCGCACAAGAATATATGTGACTAGTAAGAATCTTAAAACCTATATATTGATATCTCTCTGGAAGTGAGTCAAGGGGGTGTAAAGCCGCATAAACAGAGCCATGAAAAGCAGCTAAACCCCATTATAAAAATAAATTACTTTTAAAAACCCGTAAAACAAAGACAGTGAAAGAGAGAGACATTCTTACAAAATTCGTTCAGAGGCTGTGATGCAACCTGGATTGACCATATCTAGACCCACAGCTGGATGAGACATAAGGGTGGACACTCTTGGGGCTGAGAGGTTGGGTGAGGTTGCGTGAGCAAACGCAGACCCTTTAAAGTAATACTGCGTGGTACCCATCCCATGGGTCCCAAATCTCCAGGTTCAAGGGCATCTTCCTACATCGAAAACATGCATGAGAAACCCAGAAGATGGTACACCATGTGATTTTGAAAGGTTTCTAAAACGCACCTCATTTCTCATCTCCTTGTGCTCGGGTTCGCCATTCCAGCTACTTTACTAGCAATCTCCCTACTTGGAGAATCAGCACCTTTAAGCTCCTGTTCCCTACAGGTTGCAATTTGTCCTGAGGATGAACGGGAAGAGGGGCAACCAATGAGAGACTAGATCTAGGTGTTGGGACAGGCACAGGTCACTCTATTTTCCCAACAGGAAGAAGAATTAACCACAGGCTCAGCCTGCCGCCCGGAACCAGAATAGGGCCTGAGGCAATCCCGTGCTTTTGCGGCCAGCTCCCAAAAAAGACAGTTGAAAAATGGAGCTCAGTGGCACTGCAATTCACAAACCTGCTGAGTTATAAATGATAACTCTCGTCCACAAATATATTGAGGGAAGGCAACGAAGAGGAATTCAAAGCAAGGCAGAATTGCAGGAAACAGATTTCAGGAGGTAGATACGAATCGCCTTTAAAGCACATGAAAAGCGGCAAAACGTCGACAATGATGCCCTTGGCCAAAAAGGGCGTATGCGTTTTTTCCTGAATATATTCAGGAAAAAACGCATACGCCCTTTTTGGCCAACCAAGCAACCTGGAAAGGCAAATCAGCGCTACAAAGAAGTCTCGCTTCCCATCGGTGAAAAGGGCCATGCTGCAAAAAGTGTCAAAACGAGAAATGCAGGACAGGCCATGGAGAAATGGCAGCCTTGCTACACTGATGGGCGGAATGTAAATTGCCAACAGCCACTCTGGAGAAGTGTACGTTGTGTCCTGAAACATCGAAAAAAAACAGCTTAGGGAGCATAGGGCACGTCCACTCATGGGCATATAAATTGGAAAAACTAAAAATCAGCAAGACACAGGCACCCGAAAGTTTAGGGCTGCTCTGTTGACAAGAACCTCCACTTCATGACACCTTAAATATCCCAGGAAAGAGAAAAATGGATAAAGAAGTTGTGGTCCTTATGTACAATGGAATATCACTCAGACATGAAATCAATGTTATAAGGCTAGTAGAAGCAAGATGAGTGGAGTTAGGTACGACGATTCTAAGTGAAATAAGTCACACAGAAAAAGACACTTATCATAAGCTATCACTTATAGAGGGAATGTAAAAACCGCTACTCTTGAACTGAATTACAAAAGAGAACAGAGTCACACGTTTAGAAAACACACTATGGCTGCTTAACGGGAAAGGTGAGGTGGGGTGATGCATAAAACAAGGGTTTCAAATTCGCTCAGATACCGTTCCATACACCCAATATGTAATAGACAAGACCTACTCCTTGCTCAGTGAACTGGACTCAACACCCCCTATTCACCGCACAAGAATATATGTGACTAGTAAGAATCTTAAAACCTATATATTGATATCTCTCTGGAAGTGAGTCAAGGGGGTGTAAAGCCGCATAAACAGAGCCATGAAAAGCAGCTAAACCCCATTATAAAAATAAATTACTTTTAAAAACCCGTAAAACAAAGACAGTGAAAGAGAGAGACATTCTTACAAAATTCGTTCAGAGGCTGTGATGCAACCTGGATTGACCATATCTAGACCCACAGCTGGATGAGACATAAGGGTGGACACTCTTGGGGCTGAGAGGTTGGGTGAGGTTGCGTGAGCAAACGCAGACCCTTTAAAGTAATACTGCGTGGTACCCATCCCATGGGTCCCAAATCTCCAGGTTCAAGGGCATCTTCCTACATCGAAAACATGCATGAGAAACCCAGAAGATGGTACACCATGTGATTTTGAAAGGTTTCTAAAACGCACCTCATTTCTCATCTCCTTGTGCTCGGGTTCGCCATTCCAGCTACTTTACTAGCAATCTCCCTACTTGGAGAATCAGCACCTTTAAGCTCCTGTTCCCTACAGGTTGCAATTTGTCCTGAGGATGAACGGGAAGAGGGGCAACCAATGAGAGACTAGATCTAGGTGTTGGGACAGGCACAGGTCACTCTATTTTCCCAACAGGAAGAAGAATTAACCACAGGCTCAGCCTGCCGCCCGGAACCAGAATAGGGCCTGAGGCAATCCCGTGCTTTTGCGGCCAGCTCCCAAAAAAGACAGTTGAAAAATGGAGCTCAGTGGCACTGCAATTCACAAACCTGCTGAGTTATAAATGATAACTCTCGTCCACAAATATATTGAGGGAAGGCAACGAAGAGGAATTCAAAGCAAGGCAGAATTGCAGGAAACAGATTTCAGGAGGTAGATACGAATCGCCTTTAAAGCACATGAAAAGCGGCAAAACGTCGACAATGATGCCCTTGGCCAAAAAGGGCGTATGCGTTTTTTCCTGAATATATTCAGGAAAAAACGCATACGCCCTTTTTGGCCAACCAAGCAACCTGGAAAGGCAAATCAGCGCTACAAAGAAGTCTCGCTTCCCATCGGTGAAAAGGGCCATGCTGCAAAAAGTGTCAAAACGAGAAATGCAGGACAGGCCATGGAGAAATGGCAGCCTTGCTACACTGATGGGCGGAATGTAAATTGCCAACAGCCACTCTGGAGAAGTGTACGTTGTGTCCTGAAACATCGAAAAAAAACAGCTTAGGGAGCATAGGGCACGTCCACTCATGGGCATATAAATTGGAAAAACTAAAAATCAGCAAGACACAGGCACCCGAAAGTTTAGGGCTGCTCTGTTGACAAGAACCTCCACTTCATGACACCTTAAATATCCCAGGAAAGAGAAAAATGGATAAAGAAGTTGTGGTCCTTATGTACAATGGAATATCACTCAGACATGAAATCAATGTTATAAGGCTAGTAGAAGCAATATGAGTGGAGTTAGGTACGACGATTCTAAGTGAAATAAGTCACACAGAAAAAGACACTTATCATAAGCTATCACTTATAGAGGGAATGTAAAAACCGCTACTCTTGAACTGAATTACAAAAGAGAACAGAGTCACACGTTTAGAAAACACACTATGGCTGCTTAACGGGAAAGGTGAGGTGGGGTGATGCATAAAACAAGGGTTTCAAATTCGCTCAGATACCGTTCCATACACCCAATATGTAATAGACAAGACCTACTCCTTGCTCAGTGAACTGGACTCAACACCCCCTATTCACCGCACAAGAATATATGTGACTAGTAAGAATCTTAAAACCTATATATTGATATCTCTCTGGAAGTGAGTCAAGGGGGTGTAAAGCCGCATAAACAGAGCCATGAAAAGCAGCTAAACCCCATTATAAAAATAAATTACTTTTAAAAACCCGTAAAACAAAGACAGTGAAAGAGAGAGACATTCTTACAAAATTCGTTCAGAGGCTGTGATGCAACCTGGATTGACCATATCTAGACCCACAGCTGGATGAGACATAAGGGTGGACACTCTTGGGGCTGAGAGGTTGGGTGAGGTTGCGTGAGCAAACGCAGACCCTTTAAAGTAATACTGCGTGGTACCCATCCCATGGGTCCCAAATCTCCAGGTTCAAGGGCATCTTCCTACATCGAAAACATGCATGAGAAACCCAGAAGATGGTACACCATGTGATTTTGAAAGGTTTCTAAAACGCACCTCATTTCTCATCTCCTTGTGCTCGGGTTCGCCATTCCAGCTACTTTACTAGCAATCTCCCTACTTGGAGAATCAGCACCTTTAAGCTCCTGTTCCCTACAGGTTGCAATTTGTCCTGAGGATGAACGGGAAGAGGGGCAACCAATGAGAGACTAGATCTAGGTGTTGGGACAGGCACAGGTCACTCTATTTTCCCAACATGAAGAAGAATTAACCACAGGCTCAGCCTGCCGCCCGGAACCAGAATAGGGCCTGAGGCAATCCCGTGCTTTTGCGGCCAGCTCCCAAAAAAGACAGTTGAAAAATGGAGCTCAGTGGCACTGCAATTCACAAACCTGCTGAGTTATAAATGATAACTCTCGTCCACAAATATATTGAGGGAAGGCAACGAAGAGGAATTCAAAGCAAGGCAGAATTGCAGGAAACAGATTTCAGGAGGTAGATACAAATCGCCTTTAAAGCACATGAAAAGCGGCAAAACGTCGACAATGATGCCCTTGGCCAAAAAGGGCGTATGCGTTTTTTCCTGAATATATTCAGGAAAAAACGCATACGCCCTTTTTGGCCAACCAAGCAACCTGGAAAGGCAAATCAGCGCTACAAAGAAGTCTCGCTTCCCATCGGTGAAAAGGGCCATGCTGCAAAAAGTGTCAAAACGAGAAATGCAGGACAGGCCATGGAGAAATGGCAGGCTTGCTACACTGATGGGCGGAATGTAAATTGCCAACAGCCACTCTGGACAAGTGTACGTTGTGTCCTGAAACATCGAAAAAAAACAGCTTAGGGAGCATAGGGCACGTCCACTCATGGGCATATAAATTGGAAAAACTAAAAATCAGCAAGACACAGGCACCCGAAAGTTTAGGGCTGCTCTGTTGACAAGAACCTCCACTTCATGACACCTTAAAAATCCCAGGAAAGAGAAAAATGGATAAAGAAGTTGTGGTCCTTATGTACAATGGAATATCACTCAGACATGAAATCAATGTCTCATAAGGCTAGTAGAAGCAAGATGAGTGGAGTTAGGTACGACGATTCTAAGTGAAATAAGTCACACAGAAAAAGACACTTATCATAAGCTATCACTTATAGAGGGAATGTAAAAACCGCTACTCTTGAACTGAATTACAAAAGAGAACAGAGTCACACGTTTAGAAAACACACTATGGCTGCTTAACGGGAAAGGTGAGGTGGGGTGATGCATAAAACAAGGGTTTCAAATTCGCTCAGATACCGTTCCATACACCCAATATGTAATAGACAAGACCTACTCCTTGCTCAGTGAACTGGACTCAACACCCCTTATTCACCGCACAAGAATATATGTGACTAGTAAGAATCTTAAAACCTATATATTGATATCTCTCTGGAAGTGAGTCAAGGGGGTGTAAAGCCGCATAAACAGAGCCATGAAAAGCAGCTAAACCCCATTATAAAAATAAATTACTTTTAAAAACCCGTAAAACAAAGACAGTGAAAGAGAGAGACATTCTTACAAAATTCGTTCAGAGGCTGTGATGCAACCTGGATTGACCATATCTAGACCCACAGCTGGATGAGACATAAGGGTGGACACTCTTGGGGCTGAGAGGTTGGGTGAGGTTGCGTGAGCAAACGCAGACCCTTTAAAGTAATACTGCGTGGTACCCATCCCATGGGTCCCAAATCTCCAGGTTCAAGGGCATCTTCCTACATCGAAAACATGCATGAGAAACCCAGAAGATGGTACACCATGTGATTTTGAAAGGTTTCTAAAACGCACCTCATTTCTCATCTCCTTGTGCTCGGGTTCGCCATTCCAGCTACTTTACTAGCAATCTCCCTACTTGGAGAATCAGCACCTTTAAGCTCCTGTTCCCTACAGGTTGCAATTTGTCCTGAGGATGAACGGGAAGAGGGGCAACCAATGAGAGACTAGATCTAGGTGTTGGGACAGGCACAGGTCACTCTATTTTCCCAACAGGAAGAAGAATTAACCACAGGCTCAGCCTGCCGCCCGGAACCAGAATAGGGCCTGAGGCAATCCCGTGCTTTTGCGGCCAGCTCCCAAAAAAGACAGTTGAAAAATGGAGCTCAGGGGCACTGCAATTCACAAACCTGCAGAGTTATAAATGATAACTCTCGTCCACAAATATATTGAGGGAAGGCAACGAAGAGGAATTCAAAGCAAGGCAGAATTGCAGGAAACAGATTTCAGGAGGTAGATACGAATCACCTTTAAAGCACATGAAAAGCGGCAAAACGTCGACAATGATGCCCTTGGCCAAAAAGGGCGTATGCGTTTTTTCCTGAATATATTCAGGAAAAAACGCATACGCCCTTTTTGGCCAACCAAGCAACCTGGAAAGGCAAATCAGCGCTACAAAGAAGTCTCGCTTCCCATCGGTGAAAAGGGCCATGCTGCAAAAAGTGTCAAAACGAGAAATGCAGGACAGGCCATGGAGAAATGGCAGCCTTGCTACACTGATGGGCGGAATGTAAATTGCCAACAGCCACTCTGGACAAGTGTACGTTGTGTCCTGAAACATCGAAAAAAAACAGCTTAGGGAGCATAGGGCACGTCCACTCATGGGCATATAAATTGGAAAAACTAAAAATCAGCAAGACACAGGCACCCGAAAGTTTAGGGCTGCTCTGTTGACAAGAACCTCCACTTCATGACACCTTAAATATCCCAGGAAAGAGAAAAATGGATAAAGAAGTTGTGGTCCTTATGTACAATGGAATATCACTCAGACATGAAATCAATGTTATAAGGCTAGTAGAAGCAAGATGAGTGGAGTTAGGTACGACGATTCTAAGTGAAATAAGTCACACAGAAAAAGACACTTATCATAAGCTATCACTTATAGAGGGAATGTAAAAAACCGCTACTCTTGAACTGAATTACAAAAGAGAACAGAGTCACACGTTTAGAAAACACACTATGGCTGCTTAACGGGAAAGGTGAGGTGGGGTGATGCATAAAACAAGGGTTTCAAATTCGCTCAGATACCGTTCCATACACCCAATATGTAATAGACAAGACCTACTCCTTGCTCAGTGAACTGGACTCAACACCCCCTATTCACCGCACAAGAATATATGTGACTAGTAAGAATCTTAAAACCTATATATTGATATCTCTCTGGAAGTGAGTCAAGGGGGTGTAAAGCCGCATAAACAGAGCCATGAAAAGCAGCTAAACCCCATTATAAAAATAAATTACTTTTAAAAACCCGTAAAACAAAGACAGTGAAAGAGAGAGACATTCTTACAAAATTCGTTCAGAGGCTGTGATGCAACCTGGATTGACCATATCTAGACCCACAGCTGGATGAGACATAAGGGTGGACACTCTTGGGGCTGAGAGGTTGGGTGAGGTTGCGTGAGCAAACGCAGACCCTTTAAAGTAATACTGCGTGGTACCCATCCCATGGGTCCCAAATCTCCAGGTTCAAGGGCATCTTCCTACATCGAAAACATGCATGAGAAACCCAGAAGATGGTACACCATGTGATTTTGAAAGGTTTCTAAAACGCACCTCATTTCTCATCTCCTTGTGCTCGGGTTCGCCATTCCAGCTACTTTACTAGCAATCTCCCTACTTGGAGAATCAGCACCTTTAAGCTCCTGTTCCCTACAGGTTGCAATTTGTCCTGAGGATGAACGGGAAGAGGGGCAACCAATGAGAGACTAGATCTAGGTGTTGGGACAGGCACAGGTCACTCTATTTTCCCAACAGGAAGAAGAATTAACCACAGGCTCAGCCTGCCGCCCGGAACCAGAATAGGGCCTGAGGCAATCCCGTGCTTTTGCGGCCAGCTCCCAAAAAAGACAGTTGAAAAAGGGAGCTCAGGGGCACTGCAATTCACAAACCTGCAGAGTTATAAATGATAACTCTCGTCCACAAATATATTGAGGGAAGGCAACGAAGAGGAATTCAAAGCAAGGCAGAATTGCAGGAAACAGATTTCAGGAGGTAGATACGAATCGCCTTTAAAGCACATGAAAAGCGGCAAAACGTCGACAATGATGCCCTTGGCCAAAAAGGGCGTATGCGTTTTTTCCTGAATATATTCAGGAAAAAACGCATACGCCCTTTTTGGCCAACCAAGCAACCTGGAAAGGCAAATCAGCGCTACAAAGAAGTCTCGCTTCCCATCGGTGAAAAGGGCCATGCTGCAAAAAGTGTCAAAACGAGAAATGCAGGACAGGCCATGGAGAAATGGCAGCCTTGCTACACTGATGGGTGGAATGTAAATTGCCAACAGCCACTCTGGAGAAGTGTACGTTGTGTCCTGAAACATCGAAAAAAAACAGCTTAGGGAGCATAGGGCACGTCCACTCATGGGCATATAAATTGGAAAAACTAAAAATCAGCAAGACACAGGCACCCGAATGTTTAGGGCTGCTCTGTTGACAAGAACCTCCACTTCATGACACCTTAAATATCCCAGGAAAGAGAAAAATGGATAAAGAAGTTGTGGTCCTTATGTACAATGGAATATCACTCAGACATGAAATCAATGTCATAAGGCTAGTAGAAGCAAGATGAGTGGATTTAGGTACGACGATTCTAAGTGAAATAAGTCACACAGAAAAAGACACTTATCATAAGCTATCACTTATAGAGGGAATGTAAAAACCGCTACACTTGAACTGAATTACAAAACAGAACAGAGTCACACGTTTAGAAAACACACTATGGCTGCTTAACGGGAAAGGTGAGGTGGGGTGATGCATAAAACAAGGGTTTCAAATTCGCTCAGATACCGTTCCATACACCCAATATATAATAGACAAGACCTACTCCTTGCTCAGTGAACTGGACTCAACACCCCCTATTCACCGCACAAGAATATATGTGACTAGTAAGTATCTTAATACCTATGTATTGATATCTGTCTCAAAGTGAGTCAAGTGGGTGTAAAGCCGCATAAACACAGCCGTGAAAAGCAGCTAAACCCCATTATAAAAATAAATTACTTTTAAAAACCCTTAAAATAAAGACAGTGAAAGAGAGAAATTCTTACAAAATTCGTTCAGAGGCTGTGATGCAACCTGAATTGACCATATCTAGACACACAGCTGGATGAGACATAAGGGTGGACACTCTTGGGGTTGAGAGTTTGGGTGAGCAAACGCAGACCCTTTAAAGTAATACTGCGTGGTACCCATCCCATGGGTCCCAAATCTCCAGGTTCAAGGGCATCTTCCTACATCGAAAACATGCATGAGAAAAACAGAAGATGGTACACCGTGTGATTTTGAAAGGTTTCTAAAACGCACCTCATTTCTCATCTCCTTGTGTTCGGGTTCGCCATTCCAGCTACTTTACTAACAATCTCCCTACTTGGAGAATCAGCACCTTTAACCTCCTGTTCCGTACAGGTTGCAATTTGTCCTGAGGATGAAAGGGAAGAGGGGCAACCAATGAGAGACTAGGTCTAGGTGTTGGGACAGGCACAGGTCACTCTATTTTCCCATCAGGAAGAAGAATTAACCACAGGCTCAGCCTGCCGCCGGGAAGCAGAATAGGGCCTGAGGCAATCCTGCGCTTTTGCGGCCAGCTCCCAAAAAGACAGTTGAAAAATGGAGCTAGGGGGCACTGCCATTCACATACCTGCTGAGTTATAAATGATAACTCTCGTCCACAAATATATTGAGGGAAGGCAACGAAGAGGATTTGAAAGCAAGGCAGAATTGCAGGAAACAGGTTTCAGGAGGTAGATTCGAATCGCCTTGAAAGCACATGAAAAGCGGCAAAACTTCGAAAATGATGCCCATGGCCAAAAAGGGCGTATGCGTTTTTTCCTGAGTATATTCAGGAAAACACGCATACGCCCTTTTTGGCCAACCAAACAACCTGGAAAGGCAAATCAGCGCTACAAAGAAGTCTCGCTTCCCATCGGTCAAAAGGGTGATGCTGCAAAAAGTGTCAAAACCAGAAATGCAGGACAGTCCATGGAGAAATGGCAGCCCTGCTACGCTGATGGGCGGGATGTAAATTGCCAACAGCCACTCTGGAGAAGTGTAAGGTGTGTCCTGAAACATCGAAAAAACACAGCTTAGGGAGCATAGGGCACGTCCACTCATGGGCGTATAAATTGGGAAAACTAAAAATCACCAAGACACAGGCACCCCAAAGTTTAGGGCTGCTCTGTTGACAAGAACCTCCACTTCATGACACCTTAAATATCCCAGGAAAGAGAAAAATGGATAAAGAAGTTGTGGTCTTTATGTACAATGGAATATCACTCAGACATGAAATCAATGTCATAAGGCTAGTAGAAGCAAGATGAGTGGAGTTAGGTACGACGATTCTAAGTGAAATAAGTCACACAGAAAAAGACACTTATCATAAGCTATCACTTATAGAGGGAATGTAAAAACCGCTACACTTGAACTGAATTACAAAACAGAACAGAGTCACACGTTTAGAAAACACACTATGGCTGCTTAACGGGAAAGGTGAGGTGGGGTGATGCATAAAACAAGGGTTTCAAATTCGCTCAGATACCGTTCCATACACCCAATATGTAATAGACAAGACCTACTCCTTGCTCAGTGAACTGGACTCAACACCCCCTATTCATCGCACAACAATATATCTGACTAGTAAGAAACTTAAAACCTATGTATTGATATCTATCTGGAAGTGAGTCAAGTGGGTGTAAAGACGCATAAACACAGCCGTGAAAAGCAGCTAAACCCCATTATGAAAATAAATTACTTTTAAAAACCCGTAAAACAAAGACAGTGAAAGAGAGAGAAATTCTTACAAAATTCGTTCAGGGGCTCTGATGCAACCTGGATTGACCATATCTACACCCACAGCTGGATGAGACATAAGGGTGGTCACTCTTGGGGCTGAGAGGTTTGGTGAGGTAGGGTGAGCAAACGCAGACCCTTTAAAGTAATACTGCTTGGTACCCATCCCATGGGTCCCAAATCCCCAGGTTCAAGTGCATCTTCCTACATCGAAAACATGCATGAGAAACCCAGAAGATGGTACACCGTGTGATTTTGAAAGGTTTTTAAAATGCACCTCATTTCTCATCTCCTTGTGCTCGGGTTCGCCTTTCCAGCTACTTTACTAGCAATCTCCCTACTTGGAGAATCAGCACCATTAAGCTCCTGTTCCCTACAGGTTACAATTTGTCCTGAGGATGAACGGGAAGAGGGGCAACCAATGAGAGACTAGATCTAGGTGTTGGGACAGGCACAGGTCACTCTATTTTCCCATCAGGAAGAAGAATTAACCACAGGCTCAGCCTGCCGCCCAGAAGCAGAATAAGGCCTGAGGCAATCCCGCGCTTTTGTGGCCAGCTCCCAAAAAAGAGAGTTGAAAAATGGAGATCAGGGACACTGCAATTCACAAACCCGCAGAGTTATAAATGATAACTCTCATCCACAGATGTATTGAGGGAAGGCAACGAAGAGGATTTGAAAACAAGGCAGAATTGCAGGGAACAGATTTCAGGAGGTAGATTCGAATCGCCTTGAAAGCACATGAAAAGCGGCAAAACGTCGACAATGATGCCCTTGGCCAAAAAGGGCTTATGCGTTTTTTCCTGAGTATATTCAGGAAAACACGCATACGCCCTTTTTGGCCAACCAAGCAACCTGGAAAGGCAAATCAGCGCTACAAAGAAGTCTCGCTTCCCATCGGTCAAAAGGGCCATGCTGCAAAAAGTGTCAAAACCAGAAATGCAGGACAGTCCATGGAGAAATGGCAGCCTTGCTACGCTGATGGGCGGGATGTAAATTGCCAACAGCCACTCTGGAGAAGTGTAAGGTGTGTCCTGAAACATCGAAAAAACACAGCTTAGGGAGCATAGGGCACGTCCACTCATGGGCGTATAAATTGGGAAAAATAAAAATCAGCAAGACACAGGCACCCCAAAGTTTAGGGCTCCTCTGTTGACAAGAACCTCCACTTCATGACACCTTAAATATCCCAGGAAAGAGAAAAATGGATAAAGAAGTTGTGGTCCTTATGTACAATGGAATATCACTCAGACATGAAATCAATGTCATAAGGCTAGTAGAAGCAAGATGAGTGGAGTTAGGTACGACGATTCTAAGTGAAATAAGTCACACAGAAAAAGACACTTATCATAAGCTATCACTTATAGAGGGAATGTAAAAACCGCTACACTTGAACTGAATTACAAAACAGAACAGAGTCACACGTTTAGAAAACACACTATGGCTGCTTAACGGGAAAGGTGAGGTGGGGTGATGCATAAAACAAGGGTTTCAAATTCGCTCAGATACCGTTCCATACACCCAATATATAATAGACAAGACCTACTCCTTGCTCAGTGAACTGGACTCAACACCCCCTATTCACCGCACAAGAATATATGTGACTAGTAAGAATCTTAAAACCTATGTATTGATATCTGTCTGGAAGTGAGTCAAGTGGGTGTAAAGCCGCATAAACACAGCCGTGAAAAGCAGCTAAACCCCATTATAAAAATAAATTACTTTTAAAAACCCTTAAAATAAAGACAGTGAAAGAGAGAAATTCTTACAAAATTCGTTCAGAGGCTGTGATGCAACCTGAATTGACCATATCTAGACACACAGCTGGATGAGACATAAGGGTGGACACTCTTGGGGTTGAGAGTTTGGGTGAGCAAACGCAGACCCTTTAAAGTAATACTGCGTGGTACCCATCCCATGGGTCCCAAATCTCCAGGTTCAAGGGCATCTTCCTACATCGAAAACATGCATGAGAAAAACAGAAGATGGTACACCGTGTGATTTTGAAAGGTTTCTAAAACGCACCTCATTTCTCATCTCCTTGTGTTCGGGTTCGCCATTCCAGCTACTTTACTAACAATCTCCCTACTTGGAGAATCAGCACCTTTAACCTCCTGTTCCGTACAGGTTGCAATTTGTCCTGAGGATGAAAGGGAAGAGGGGCAACCAATGAGAGACTAGGTCTAGGTGTTGGGACAGGCACAGGTCACTCTATTTTCCCATCAGGAAGAAGAATTAACCACAGGCTCAGCCTGCCACCGGGAAGCAGAATAGGGCCTGAGGCAATCCTGCGCTTTTGCGGTCAGCTCCCAAAAAGACAGTTGAAAAATGGAGCTAGGGGGCACTGCCATTCACATACCTGCTGAGTTATAAATGATAACTCTCGTCCACAAATATATTGAGGGAAGGCAACGAAGAGGATTTGAAAGCAAGGCAGAATTGCAGGAAACAGGTTTCAGGAGGTAGATTCGAATCGCCTTGAAAGCACATGAAAAGCGGCAAAACTTCGAAAATGATGCCCTTGGCCAAAAAGGGCGTATGCGTTTTTTCCTGAGTATATTCAGGAAAACACGCATACGCCCTTTTTGGCCAACCAAACAACCTGGAAAGGCAAATCAGCGCTACAAAGAAGTCTCGCTTCCCATCGGTCAAAAGGGTGATGCTGCAAAAAGTGTCAAAACCAGAAATGCAGGACAGTCCATGGAGAAATGGCAGCCCTGCTACGCTGATGGGCGGGATGTAAATTGCCAACAGCCACTCTGGAGAAGTGTAAGGTGTGTCCTGAAACATCGAAAAAACACAGCTTAGGGAGCATAGGGCACGTCCACTCATGGGCGTATAAATTGGGAAAACTAAAAATCAGCAAGACACAGGCACCCCAAAATTTAGGGCTGCTCTGTTGACAAGAACCTCCACTTCATGACACCTTAAATATCCCAGGAAAGAGAAAAATGGATAAAGAAGTTGTGGTCTTTATGTACAATGGAATATCACTCAGACATGAAATCAATGTCATAAGGCTAGTAGAAGCAAGATGAGTGGAGTTAGGTACGACGATTCTAAGTGAAATAAGTCACACAGAAAAAGACACTTATCATAAGCTATCACTTATAGAGGGAATGTAAAAACCGCTACACTTGAACTGAATTACAAAACAGAACAGAGTCACACGTTTAGAAAACACACTATGGCTGCTTAACGGGAAAGGTGAGGTGGGGTGATGCATAAAACAAGGGTTTCAAATTCGCTCAGATACCGTTCCATACACCCAATATGTAATAGACAAGACCTACTCCTTGCTCAGTGAACTGGACTCAACACCCCCTATTCACCGCACAAGAATATATGTGACTAGTAAGAATCTTAAAACCTATATATTGATATCTCTCTGGAAGTGAGTCAAGGGGGTGTAAAGCCGCATAAACAGAGCCATGAAAAGCAGCTAAACCCCATTATAAAAATAAATTACTTTTAAAAACCCGTAAAACAAAGACAGTGAAAGAGAGAGACATTCTTACAAAATTCGTTCAGAGGCTGTGATGCAACCTGGATTGACCATATCTAGACCCACAGCTGGATGAGACATAAGGGTGGACACTCTTGGGGCTGAGAGGTTGGGTGAGGTTGCGTGAGCAAACGCAGACCCTTTAAAGTAATACTGCGTGGTACCCATCCCATGGGTCCCAAATCTCCAGGTTCAAGGGCATCTTCCTACATCGAAAACATGCATGAGAAACCCAGAAGATGGTACACCATGTGATTTTGAAAGGTTTCTAAAACGCACCTCATTTCTCATCTCCTTGTGCTCGGGTTCGCCATTCCAGCTACTTTACTAGCAATCTCCCTACTTGGAGAATCAGCACCTTTAAGCTCCTGTTCCCTACAGGTTGCAATTTGTCCTGAGGATGAACGGGAAGAGGGGCAACCAATGAGAGACTAGATCTAGGTGTTGGGACAGGCACAGGTCACTCTATTTTCCCAACAGGAAGAAGAATTAACCACAGGCTCAGCCTGCCGCCCGGAACCAGAATAGGGCCTGAGGCAATCCCGTGCTTTTGCGGCCAGCTCCCAAAAAAGAGAGTTGAAAAATGGAGCTCAGTGGCACTGCAATTCACAAACCTGCTGAGTTATAAATGATAACTCTCGTCCACAAATATATTGAGGGAAGGCAACGAAGAGGAATTCAAAGCAAGGCAGAATTGCAGGAAACAGATTTCAGGAGGTAGATACGAATCGCCTTTAAAGCACATGAAAAGCGGCAAAACGTCGACAATGATGCCCTTGGCCAAAAAGGGCGTATGCGTTTTTTCCTGAATATATTCAGGAAAAAACGCATACGCCCTTTTTGGCCAACCAAGCAACCTGGAAAGGCAAATCAGCGCTACAAAGAAGTCTCGCTTCCCATCGGTGAAAAGGGCCATGCTGCAAAAAGTGTCAAAACGAGAAATGCAGGACAGGCCATGGAGAAATGGCAGCCTTGCTACACTGATGGGCGGGATGTAAATTGCCAACAGCCACTCTGGAGAAGTGTACGTTGTGTCCTGAAACATCGAAAAAAAACAGCTTAGGGAGCATAGGGCACGTCCACTCATGGGAATATAAATTGGAAAAACTAAAAATCAGCAAGACACAGGCACCCGAAAGTTTAGGGCTGCTCTGTTGACAAGAACCTCCACTTCATGACACCTTAAATATCCCAGGAAAGAGAAAAATGGATAAAGAAGTTGTGGTCCTTATGTACAATGGAATATCACTCAGACATGAAATCAATGTCATAAGGCTAGTAGAAGCAAGATGAGTGGATTTAGGTACGACGATTCTAAGTGAAATAAGTCACACAGAAAAAGACACTTATCATAAGCTATCACTTATAGAGGGAATGTAAAAACCGCTACACTTGAACTGAATTACAAAACAGAACAGAGTCACACGTTTAGAAAACACACTATGGCTGCTTAACGGGAAAGGTGAGGTGGGGTGATGCATAAAACAAGGGTTTCAAATTCGCTCAGATACCGTTCCATACACCCAATATATAATAGACAAGACCTACTCCTTGCTCAGTGAACTGGACTCAACACCCCCTATTCACCGCACAAGAATATATGTGACTAGTAAGTATCTTAATACCTATGTATTGATATCTGTCTCGAAGTGAGTCAAGTGGGTGTAAAGCCGCATAAACACAGCCGTGAAAAGCAGCTAAACCCCATTATAAAAATAAATTACTTTTAAAAAACCTTAAAATAAAGACAGTGAAAGAGAGAAATTCTTACAAAATTCGTTCAGAGGCTGTGATGCAACCTGAATTGACCATATCTAGACACACAGCTGGATGAGACATAAGGGTGGACACTCTTGGGGTTGAGAGTTTGGGTGAGCAAACGCAGACCCTTTAAAGTAATACTGCGTGGTACCCATCCCATGGGTCCCAAATCTCCAGGTTCAAGGGCATCTTCCTACATCGAAAACATGCATGAGAAAAACAGAAGATGGTACACCGTGTGATTTTGAAAGGTTTCTAAAACGCACCTCATTTCTCATCTCCTTGTGTTCGGGTTCGCCATTCCAGCTACTTTACTAACAATCTCCCTACTTGGAGAATCAGCACCTTTAACCTCCTGTTCCGTACAGGTTGCAATTTGTCCTGAGGATGAAAGGGAAGAGGGGCAACCAATGAGAGACTAGGTCTAGGTGTTGGGACAGGCACAGGTCACTCTATTTTCCCATCAGGAAGAAGAATTAACCACAGGCTCAGCCTGCCGCCGGGAAGCAGATTAGGGCCTGAAGCAATCCTGCGCTTTTGCGGCCAGCTCCCAAAAAGACAGTTGAAAAATGGAGCTAGGGGGCACTGCCATTCACATACCTGCTGAGTTATAAATGATAACTCTCGTCCACAAATATATTGAGGGAAGGCAACGAAGAGGATTTGAAAGCAAGGCAGAATTGCAGGAAACAGGTTTCAGGAGGTAGATTCGAATCGCCTTGAAAGCACATGAAAAGCGGCAAAACTTCGAAAATGATGCCCTTGGCCAAAAAGGGCGTATGCGTTTTTTCCTGAGTATATTCAGGAAAACACGCATACGCCCTTTTTGGCCAACCAAACAACCTGGAAAGGCAAATCAGCGCTACAAAGAAGTCTCGCTTCCCATCGGTCAAAAGGGTGATGCTGCAAAAAGTGTCAAAACCAGAAATGCAGGACAGTCCATGGAGAAATGGCAGCCCTGCTACGGTGATGGGCGGGATGTAAATTGCCAACAGCCACTCTGGAGAAGTGTAAGGTGTGTCCTGAAACATCGAAAAAACACAGCTTAGGGAGCATAGGGCACGTCCACTCATGGGCGTATAAATTGGGAAAACTAAAAATCAGCAAGACACAGGCACCCCAAAGTTTAGGGCTGCTCTGTTGACAAGAACCTCCACTTCATGACACCTTAAATATCCCAGGAAAGAGAAAAATGGATAAAGAAGTTGTGGTCTTTATGTACAATGGAATATCACTCAGACATGAAATCAATGTCATAAGGCTAGTAGAAGCAAGATGAGTGGAGTTAGGTACGACGATTCTAAGTGAAATAAGTCACACAGAAAAAGACACTTATCATAAGCTATCACTTATAGAGGGAATGTAAAAACCCCTACACTTGAACTGAATTACAAAACAGAACAGAGTCACACGTTTAGAAAACACACTATGGCTGCTTAACGGGAAAGGTGAGGTGGGGTGATGCATAAAACAAGGGTTTCAAATTCGCTCAGATACCGTTCCATACACCCAATATGTAATAGACAAGACCTACTCCTTGCTCAGTGAACTGGACTCAACACCCCCTATTCACCGCACAACAATATATCTGACTAGTAAGAAACTTAAAACCTATGTATTGATATCTATCTGGAAGTGAGTCAAGTGGGTATAAAGACGCATAAACACAGCCGTGAAAAGCAGCTAAACCCCATTATGAAAATAAATTACTTTTAAAAACCCGTAAAACAAAGACAGTGAAAGAGAGAGAAATTCTTACAAAATTCGTTCAGGGGCTCTGATGCAACCTGGATTGACCATATCTACACCCACAGCTGGATGAGACATAAGGGTGGTCACTCTTGGGGCTGAGAGGTTTGGTGAGGTAGGGTGAGCAAACGCAGACCCTTTAAAGTAATACTGCTTGGTACCCATCCCATGGGTCCCAAATCCCCAGGTTCAAGGGCATCTTCCTACATCGAAAACATGCATGAGAAACCCAGAAGATGGTACACCGTGTGATTTTGAAAGGTTTTTAAAATGCACCTCATTTCTCATCTCCTTGTGCTCGGGTTCGCCTTTCCAGCTACTTTACTAGCAATCTCCCTACTTGGAGAATCAGCACCATTAAGCTCCTGTTCCCTACAGGTTACAATTTGTCATGAGGATGAACGGGAAGAGGGGCAACCAATGAGAGACTAGATCTAGGTGTTGGGACAGGCACAGGTCACTCTATTTTCCCATCAGGAAGAAGAATTAACCACAGGCTCAGCCTGCCGCCCAGAAGCAGAATAAGGCCTGAGGCAATCCCGCGCTTTTGCGGCCAGCTCCCAAAAAAGAGAGTTGAAAAATGGAGATCAGGGACACTGCAATTCACAAACCCGCAGAGTTATAAATGATAACTCTCATCCACAGATGTATTGAGGGAAGGCAACGAAGAGGATTTGAAAACAAGGCAGAATTGCAGGGAACAGATTTCAGGAGGTAGATTCGAATCGCCTTGAAAGCACATGAAAAGCGGCAAAACGTCGACAATGATGCCCTTGGCCAAAAAGGGCTTATGCGTTTTTTCCTGAGTATATTCAGGAAAACACGCATACGCCCTTTTTGGCCAACCAAGCAACCTGGAAAGGCAAATCAGCGCTACAAAGAAGTCTCGCTTCCCATCGGTCAAAAGGGCCATGCTGCAAAAAGTGTCAAAACCAGAAATGCAGGACAGTCCATGGAGAAATGGCAGCCTTGCTACGCTGATGGGCGGGATGTAAATTGCCAACAGCCACTCTGGAGAAGTGTAAGGTGTGTCCTGAAACATCGAAAAAACACAGCTTAGGGAGCATAGGGCACGTCCACTCATGGGCGTATAAATTGGGAAAAATAAATATCAGCAAGACACAGGCACCCCAAAGTTTAGGGCTCCTCTGTTGACAAGAACCTCCACTTCATGACACCTTAAATATCCCAGGAAAGAGAAAAATGGATAAAGAAGTTGTGGTCCTTATGTACAATGGAATATCACTCAGACATGAAATCAATGTCATAAGGCTAGTAGAAGCAAGATGAGTGGAGTTAGGTACGACGATTCTAAGTGAAATAAGTCACACAGAAAAAGACACTTATCATAAGCTATCACTTATAGAGGGAATGTAAAAACCGCTACACTTGAACTGAATTACAAAAGAGAACAGAGTCACACGTTTAGAAAACACACTATGGCTGCTTAACGGGAAAGGTGAGGTGGGGTGATGCATAAAAGAAGGGTTTCAAATTCGCTCAGATACCGTTCCATACACCCAATATATAATAGACAAGACCTACTCCTTGCTCAGTGAACTGGACTCAACACCCCCTATTCACCGCACAAGAATATATGTGACTAGTAAGAATCTTAAAACCTATGTATTGATATCTGTCTGGAAGTGAGTCAAGTGGGTGTAAAGCCGCATAAACACAGCCGTGAAAAGCAGCTAAACCCCATTATAAAAATAAATTACTTTTAAAAACCCTTAAAATAAAGACAGTGAAAGAGAGAAATTCTTACAAAATTCGTTCAGAGGCTGTGATGCAACCTGAATTGACCATATCTAGACACACAGCTGGATGAGACATAAGGGTGGACACTCTTGGGGTTGAGAGTTTGGGTGAGCAAACGCAGACCCTTTAAAGTAATACTGCGTGGTACCCATCCCATGGGTCCCAAATCTCCAGGTTCAAGGGCATTTCCTACATCGAAAACATGCATGAGAAAAACAGAAGATGGTACACCGTGTGATTTTGAAAGGTTTCTAAAACGCACCTCATTTCTCATCTCCTTGTGTTCGGGTTCGCCATTCCAGCTACTTTACTAACAATCTCCCTACTTGGAGAATCAGCACCTTTAACCTCCTGTTCCGTACAGGTTGCAATTTGTCCTGAGGATGAAAGGGAAGAGGGGCAACCAATGAGAGACTAGGTCTAGGTGTTGGGACAGGCACAGGTCACTCTATTTTCCCATCTGGAAGAAGAATTAACCACAGGCTCAGCCTGCCGCCGGGAACCAGAATAGGGCCTGAGGCAATCCTGCGCTTTTGCGGCCAGCTCCCAAAAAGACAGTTGAAAAATGGAGCTAGGGGGCACTGCCATTCACATACCTGCTGAGTTATAAATGATAACTCTCGTCCACAAATATATTGAGGGAAGGCAACGAAGAGGATTTGAAAGCAAGGCAGAATTGCAGGAAACAGGTTTCAGGAGGTAGATTCGAATCGCCTTGAAAGCACATGAAAAGCGGCAAAACTTCGAAAAAGATGCCCTTGGCCAAAAAGGGCGTATGCGTTTTTTCCTGAGTATATTCAGGAAAACACGCATACGCACTTTTTGGCCAACCAAGCAACCTGGAAAGGCAAATCAGCGCTACAAAGAAGTCTCGCTTCCCATCGGTCAAAAGGGTGATGCTGCAAAAAGTGTCAAAACCAGAAATGCAGGACAGTCCATGGAGAAATGGCAGCCTTGCTACGCTGATGGGCGGGATGTAAATTGCCAACAGCCACTCTGGAGAAGTGTAAGGTGTGTCCTGAAACATCGAAAAAACACAGCTTAGGGAGCATAAGGCACGTCCACTCATGGGCGTATAAATTGGGAAAACTAAAAATCAGCAAGACACAGGCACCCCAAAGTTTAGGGCTGCTCTGTTGACAAGAACCTCCACTTCATGACACCTTAAATATCCCAGGAAAGAGAAAAATGGATAAAGAAGTTGTGGTCCTTATGTACAATGGAATATCACTCAGACATGAAGTCAATGTCATAAGTCTAGTAGAAGCAAGATGAGTGGAGTTAGGTACGACGATTCTAAGTGAAATAAGTCACACAGAAAAAGACACTTATCATAAGCTATCACTTATAGAGGGAATGTAAAAACCGCTACACTTGAACTGAATTACAAAAGAGAACAGAGTCACACGTTTAGAAAACACACTATGGCTGCTTAACGGGAAAGGTGAGGTGCGGTGATGCATAAAACAAGGGTTTCAAATTCGCTCAGATACCGTTCCATACACCCAATATATAATAGACAAGACCTACTCCTTGCTCAGTGAACTGGACTCAACACCCCCTATTCACCGCACAAGAATATATGTGACTAGTAAGAATCTTAATACCTATGTATTGATATCTGTCTGGAAGTGAGTCAAGTGGGTGTAAAGCCGCATAAACACAGCCGTGAAAAGCAGCTAAACCCCATTATAAAAATAAATTACTTTTAAAAACCCTTAAAATAAAGACAGTGAAAGAGAGAAATTCTTACAAAATTCGTTCAGAGGCTGTGATGCAACCTGAATTGACCATATCTAGACACACAGCTGGATGAGGCATACGGGTGGACACTCTTGGGGTTGAGAGTTTGGGTGAGCAAACGCAGACCCTTTAAAGTAATACTGCGTGGTACCCATCCCATGGGTCCCAAATCTCCAGGTTCAAGGGCATCTTCCTACATCGAAAACATGCATGAGAAAAACAGAAGATGGTACACCGTGTGATTTTGAAAGGTTTCTAAAACACACCTCATTTCTCATCTCCTTGTGTTCGGGTTCGCCATTCCAGCTACTTTACTAACAATCTCCCTACTTGGAGAATCAGCACCTTTAACCTCCTGTTCCGTACAGGTTGCAATTTGTCCTGAGGATGAAAGGGAAGAGGGGCAACCAATGAGAGACTAGGTCTAGGTGTTGGGACAGGCACAGGTCACTCTATTTTCCCATCAGGAAGAAGAATTAACCACAGGTTCAGCCTGCCGCCGGGAAGCAGAATAGGGCCTGAGGCAATCCTGCACTTTTGCGGCCAGCTCCCAAAAAGACAGTTGAAAAATGGAGCTAGGGGGCACTGCCATTCATATACCTGCTGAGTTATAAATGATAACTCTCGTCCACAAATATATTGAGGGAAGGCAACGAAGAGGATTTGAAAGCAAGGCAGAATTGCAGGAAACAGGTTTCAGGAGGTAGATTCGAATCGCCTTGAAAGCACATGAAAAGCGGCAAAACTTCGAAAATGATGCCCTTGGCCAAAAAGGGCGTATGCGTTTTTTCCTGAGTATATTCAGGAAAACACGCATACGCCCTTTTTGGCCAACCAAGCAACCTGGAAAGGCAAATCAGCGCTACAAAGAAGTCTCGCTTCCCATCGGTCAAAAGGGTGATGCTGCAAAAAGTGTCAAAACCAGAAATGCAGGACAGTCCATGGAGAAATGGCAGCCTTGCTACGCTGATGGGCGGGATGTAAATTGCCAACAGCCACTCTGGAGAAGTGTAAGGTGTGTCCTGAAACATCGAAAAAACACAGCTTAGGGAGCATAGGGCACGTCCACTCATGGGCGTATAAATTGGGAAAAATAAAAATCAGCAAGACACAGGCACCCCAAAGTTTAGGGCTCCTCTGTTGACAAGAACCTCCACTTCATGACACCTTAAATATCCCAGGAAAGAGAAAAATGGATAAAGAAGTTGTGGTCCTTATGTACAATGGAATATCACTCAGACATGAAATCAATGTCATAAGGCTAGTAGAAGCAAGATGAGTGGAGTTAGGTACGACTATTCTAAGTGAAATAAGTCACACAGAAAAAGACACTTATCATAAGCTATCACTTATAGAGGGAATGTAAAAACCGCTACACTTGAACTGAATTACAAAAGAGAACAGAGTCACACGTTTAGAAAACACACTATGGCTGCTTAACGGGAAAGGTGAGGTGGGGTGATGCATAAAAGAAGGGTTTCAAATTCGCTCAGATACCGTTCCATACACCCAATATATAATAGACAAGACCTACTCCTTGCTCAGTGAACTGGACTCAACACCCCCTATTCACCGCACAAGAATATATGTGACTAGTAAGAATCTTAAAACCTATGTATTGATATCTGTCTGGAAGTGAGTCAAGTGGGTGTAAAGCCGCATAAACACAGCCGTGAAAAGCAGCTAAACCCCATTATAAAAATAAATTACTTTTAAAAACCCTTAAAATAAAGACAGTGAAAGAGAGAAATTCTTACAAAATTCGTTCAGAGGCTGTGATGCAACCTGAATTGACCATATCTAGACACACAGCTGGATGAGACATAAGGGTGGACACTCTTGGGGTTGAGAGTTTGGGTGAGCAAACGCAGACCCTTTAAAGTAATACTGCGTGGTACCCATCCCATGGGTCCCAAATCTCCAGGTTCAAGGGCATCTTCCTACATCGAAAACATGCATGAGAAAAACAGAAGATGGTACACCGTGTGATTTTGAAAGGTTTCTAAAACGCACCTCATTTCTCATCTCCTTGTGTTCGGGTTCGCCATTCCAGCTACTTTACTAACAATCTCCCTACTTGGAGAATCAGCACCTTTAACCTCCTGTTCCGTACAGGTTGCAATTTGTCCTGAGGATGAAAGGGAAGAGGGGCAACCAATGAGAGACTAGGTCTAGGTGTTGGGACAGGCACAGGTCACTCTATTTTCCCATCTGGAAGAAGAATTAACCACAGGCTCAGCCTGCCGCCGGGAACCAGAATAGGGCCTGAGGCAATCCTGCGCTTTTGCGGCCAGCTCCCAAAAAGACAGTTGAAAAATGGAGCTAGGGGGCACTGCCATTCACATACCTGCTGAGTTATAAATGATAACTCTCGTCCACAAATATATTGAGGGAAGGCAACGAAGAGGATTTGAAAGCAAGGCAGAATTGCAGGAAACAGGTTTCAGGAGGTAGATTCGAATCGCCTTGAAAGCACATGAAAAGCGGCAAAACTTCGAAAAAGATGCCCTTGGCCAAAAAGGGCGTATGCGTTTTTTCCTGAGTATATTCAGGAAAACACGCATACGCCCTTTTTGGCCAACCAAGCAACCTGGAAAGGCAAATCAGCGCTACAAAGAAGTCTCGCTTCCCATCGGTCAAAAGGGTGATGCTGCAAAAAGTGTCAAAACCAGAAATGCAGGACAGTCCATGGAGAAATGGCAGCCTTGCTACGCTGATGGGCGGGATGTAAATTGCCAACAGCCACTCTGGAGAAGTGTAAGGTGTGTCCTGAAACATCGAAAAAACACAGCTTAGGGAGCATAGGGCACGTCCACTCATGGGCGTATAAATTGGGAAAACTAAAAATCAGCAAGACACAGGCACCCCAAAGTTTAGGGCTGCTCTGTTGACAAGAACCTCCACTTCATGACACCTTAAATATCCCAGGAAAGAGAAAAATGGATAAAGAAGTTGTGGTCCTTATGTACAATGGAATATCACTCAGACATGAAATCAATGTCATAAGGCTAGTAGAAGCAAGATGAGTGGAGTTAGGTACGACGATTCTAAGTGAAATAAGTCACACAGAAAAAGACACTTATCATAAGCTATCACTTATAGAGGGAATGTAAAAACCGCTACACTTGAACTGAATTACAAAAGAGAACAGAGTCACACGTTTAGAAAACACACTATGGCTGCTTAACGGGAAAGGTGAGGTGGGGTGATGCATAAAACAAGGGTTTCAAATTCGCTCAGATACCGTTCCATACACCCAATATATAATAGACAAGACCTACTCCTTGCTCAGTGAACTGGACTCAACACCCCCTATTCACCGCACAAGAATATATGTGACTAGTAAGAATCTTAAAACCTATGTATTGATATCTGTCTGGAAGTGAGTCAAGTGGGTGGAAAGCCGCATAAACACAGCCGTGAAAAGCAGCTAAACCCCATTATAAAAATAAATTACTTTTAAAAACCCTTAAAATAAAGACAGTGAAAGAGAGAAATTCTTACAAAATTCGTTCAGAGGCTGTGATGCAACCTGAATTGACCATATCTAGACACACAGCTGGATGAGACATAAGGGTGGACACTCTTGGGGCTGAGAGTTTGGGTGAGCAAACGCAGACCCTTTAAAGTAATACTGCGTGGTACCCATCCCATGGGTCCCAAATCTCCAGGTTCAAGGGCATCTTCCTACATCGAAAACATGCATGAGAAAAACAGAAGATGGTACACCGTGTGATTTTGAAAGGTTTCTAAAACACACCTCATTTCTCATCTCCTTGTGTTCGGGTTCGCCATTCCAGCTACTTTACTAACAATCTCCCTACTTGGAGAATCAGCACCTTTAACCTCCTGTTCCGTACAGGTTGCAATTTGTCCTGAGGATGAAAGGGAAGAGGGGCAACCAATGAGAGACTAGGTCTAGGTGTTGGGACAGGCACAGGTCACTCTATTTTCCCATCAGGAAGAAGAATTAACCACAGGCTCAGCCTGCCGCCGGGAAGCAGAATAGGGCCTGAGGCAATCCTGCACTTTTGCGGCCAGCTCCCAAAAAGACAGTTGAAAAATGGAGCTAGGGGGCACTGCCATTCATATACCTGCTGAGTTATAAATGATAACTCTCGTCCACAAATATATTGAGGGAAGGCAACGAAGAGGATTTGAAAGCAAGGCAGAATTGCAGGAAACAGGTTTCAGGAGGTAGATTCGAATCGCCTTGAAAGCACATGAAAAGCGGCAAAACTTCGAAAATGATGCCCTTGGCCAAAAAGGGCGTATGCGTTTTTTCCTGAGTATATTCAGGAAAACACGCATACGCCCTTTTTGGCCAACCAAGCAACCTGGAAAGGCAAATCAGCGCTACAAAGAAGTCTCGCTTCCCATCGGTCAAAAGGGTGATGCTGCAAAAAGTGTCAAAACCAGAAATGCAGGACAGTCCATGGAGAAATGGCAGCCTTGCTACGCTGATGGGCGGGATGTAAATTGCCAACAGCCACTCTGGACAAGTGTAAGGTGTGTCCTGAAACATCGAAAAAACACAGCTTAGGGAGCATAGGGCACGTCCACTCATGGGCGTATAAATTGGGAAAACTAAAAATCAGCAAGACACAGGCACCCCAAAGTTTAGGGCTGCTCTGTTGACAAGAACCTCCACTTCATGACACCTTAAATATCCCAGGAAAGAGAAAAATGGATAAAGAAGTTGTGGTCCTTATGTACAATGGAATATCACTCAGACATGAAATCAATGTCATAAGGCTAGTAGAAGCAAGATGAGTGGAGTTAGGTACGACGATTCTAAGTGAAATAAGTCACACAGAAAAAGACACTTATCATAAGCTATCACTTATAGAGGGAATGTAAAAACCGCTACACTTGAACTGAATTACAAAACAGAACAGAGTCACACGTTTAGAAAACACACTATGGCTGCTTAACGGGAAAGGTGAGGTGGGGTGATGCATAAAACAAGGGTTTCAAATTCGCTCAGTTACCGTTCCATACACCCAATATGTAATAGACAATACCTACTCCTTGCTCAGTGAACTGGAATCAACACCCCCTATTCACCACACAACAATATATCTGACTAGTAAGAAACTTAAAACCTATGTATTGATATCTATCTGGAAGTGAGTCAAGTGGGTGTAAAGACGCATAAACACAGCCGTGAAAAGCAGCTAAACCCCATTATGAAAATAAATTACTTTTAAAAACCCGTAAAACAAAGACAGTGAAAGAGAGAGAAATTCTTACAAAATTCGTTCAGGGGCTGTGATGCAACCTGGATTGACCATATCTACACCCACAGCTGGATGAGACATAAGGGTGGTCACTCTTGGGGCTGAGAGGTTTGGTGAGGTTGGGTGAGCAAACGCAGACCCTTTAAAGTAATACTGCTTGGTACCCATCCCATGGGTCCCAAATCCCCAGGTTCAAGGGCATCTTCCTACATCGAAAACATGCATGAGAAACCCAGAAGATGGTACACCGTGTGATTTTGAAAGGTTTTTAAAATGCACCTCATTTCTCATCTCCTTGTGCTCGGGTTCGCCTTTCCAGCTACTTTACTAGCAATCTCCCTACTTGGAGAATCAGCACCATTAAGCTCCTGTTCCCTACAGGTTACAATTTGTCCAGAGGATGAACGGGAAGAGGGGCAACCAATGAGAGACTAGATCTAGGTGTTGGGACAGGCACAGGTCACTCTATTTTCCCATCAGGAAGAATTAACCACAGGCTCAGCCTGCCGCCCAGAAGCAGAATAAGGCCTGAGGCAATCCCGCGCTTTTGCGGCCAGCTCCCAAAAAAGAGAGTTGAAAAATGGAGATCAGGGACACTGCAATTCACAAACCCGCAGAGTTATAAATGATAACTCTCATCCACAGATGTATTGAGGGAAGGTAACGAAGAGGATCTGAAAACAAGGCAGAATTGCAGGGAACAGATTTCAGGAGGTAGATTCGAATCGCCTTGAAAGCACATGAAAAGCGGCAAAATGTCGACAATGATGCCCTTGGCCAAAAAGGGCTTATGCGTGTTTTCCTGAGTATATTCAGGAAAACACGCATACGCCCTTTTTGGCCAACCAAGCAACCTGGAAAGACAAATCAGCGCTACAAAGAAGTCTCGCTTCCCATCGGTCAAAAGGGCCATGCTGCAAAAAGTGTCAAAACCAGAAATGCAGGACAGTCCATGGAGAAATGGCAGCCTTGCTACGTTGATGGGCGGGATGTAAATTGCCAACAGCCACTCTGGAGAAGTGTAAGGTGTGTCCTGAAACATCGAAAAAACACAGCTTAGGGAGCATAGGGCACGTCCACTCATGGGCGTATAAATTGGGAAAACTAAAAATCAGCAAGACACAGGCACCCCAAAGTTTAGGGCTGCTCTGTTGACAAGAACCTCCACTTCATGACACCTTAAATATCCCAGGAAAGAGAAAAATGGATAAAGAAGTTGTGGTCCTTATGTGCAATGGAATATCACTCAGACATGAAATCAATGTCATAAGGCTAGTAGAAGCAAGATGAGTGGAGTTAGGTACGACGATTCTAAGTGAAATAAGTCACACAGAAAAAGACACTTATCATAAGCTATCACTTATAGAGGGAATGTAAAAACCGCTACACTTGAACTGAATTACAAAACAGAACAGAGTCACACGTTTAGAAAACACACTATGGCTGCTTAACGGGAAAGGTGGGCTGGGGTGATGCATAAAACAAGGGTTTCAAATTCGCTCAGATACCGTTCCATACACCCAATATATAATAGACAAGACCTACTCCTTGCTCAGTGAACTGGACTCAACACCCCCTATTCACCGCACAAGAATATATGTGACTAGTAAGAATCTTAAAACCTATGTATTGATATCTGTCTGGAAGTGAGTCAAGTGGGTGTAAAGCCGCATAAACACAGCCGTGAAAAGCAGCTAAACCCCATTATAAAAATAAATTACTTTTAAAAACCCTTAAAATAAAGACAGTGAAAGAGAGAAATTCTTACAAAATTCGTTCAGAGGCTGTGATGCAACCTGAATTGACCATATCTAGACACACAGCTGGATGAGACATAAGGGTGGACACACTTGGGGTTGAGAGTTTGGGTGAGCAAACGCAGACCCTTTAAAGTAATACTGCGTGGTACCCATCCCATGGGTCCCAAATCTCCAGGTTCAAGGGCATCTTCCTACATCGAAAACATGCATGAGAAAAACAGAAGATGGTACACCGTGTGATTTTGAAAGGTTTCTAAAACGCACCTCATTTCTCATCTCCTTGTGCTCGGGTTCGCCATTCCAGCTACTTTACTAGCAATCTCCCTACTTGGAGAATCAGCACCTTTAAGCTCCTGTTCCCTACAGGTTGCAATTTGTCCTGAGGATGAACGGGAAGAGGGGCAACCAATGAGAGACTAGATCTAGGTGTTGGGACAGGCACAGGTCACTCTATTTTCCCAACAGGAAGAAGAATTAACCACAGGCTCAGCCTGCCGCCCGGAACCAGAATAGGGCCTGAGGCAATCCCGTGCTTTTGCGGCCAGCCCCCAAAAAAGACAGTTGAAAAATGGAGCTCAGTGGCACTGCAATTCACAAACCTGCTGAGTTATAAATGATAACTCTCGTCCACAAATATATTGAGGGAAGGCAACGAAGAGGAATTCAAAGCAAGGCAGAATTGCAGGAAACAGATTTCAGGAGGTAGATACGAATCGCCTTTAAAGCACATGAAAAGCGGCAAAACGTCGACAATGATGCCCTTGGCCAAAAAGGGCGTATGCGTTTTTTCCTGAATATATTCAGGAAAAAACGCATACGCCCATTTTGGCCAACCAAGCAACCTGGAAAGGCAAATCAGCGCTACAAAGAAGTCTCGCTTCCCATCGGTCAAAAGGGCCATGCTGCAAAAAGTGTCAAAACGAGAAATGCAGGACAGGCCATGGAGAAATGGCAGCCTTGCTACACTGATGGGCGGAATGTAAATTGCCAACAGCCACTCTGGAGAAGTGTACGTTGTGTCCTGAAACATCGAAAAAAAACTGCTTAGGGAGCATAGGGCACGTCCACTCATGGGCATATAAATTGGAAAAACTAAAAATCAGCAAGACACAAGCACCCGAAAGTTTAGGGCTGCTCTGTTGACAAGAACCTCCACTTCATGACACCTTAAATATCCCAGGAAAGAGAAAAATGGATAAAGAAGTTGTGGTCCTTATGTACAATGGAATATCACTCAGACATGAAATCAATGTTATAAGGCTAGTAGAAGCAAGATGAGTGGAGTTAGGTACGATGATTCTAAGTGAAATAAGTCACACAGAAAAAGACACTTATCATAAGCTATCACTTATAGAGGGAATGTAAAAACCGCTACTCTTGAACTGAATTACAAAAGAGAACAGAGTCACACGTTTAGAAAACACACTATGGCTGCTTAACGGGAAAGGTGAGGTGGGGTGATGCATAAAACAAGGGTTTCAAATTCGCTCAGATACCGTTCCATACACCCAATATGTAATAGACAAGACCTACTCCTTGCTCAGTGAACTGGACTCAACACCCCCTATTCACCGCACAAGAATATATGTGACTAGTAAGAATCTTAAAACCTATATATTGATATCTCTCTGGAAGTGAGTCAAGGGGGTGTAAAGCCGCATAAACAGAGCCATGAAAAGCAGCTAAACCCCATTATAAAAATAAATTACTTTTAAAAACCCGTAAAACAAAGACAGTGAAAGAGAGAGACATTCTTACAAAATTCGTTCAGAGGCTGTGATGCAACCTGGATTGACCATATCTAGACCCACAGCTGGATGAGACATAAGGGTGGACACTCTTGGGGCTGAGAGGTTGGGTGAGGTTGCGTGAGCAAACGCAGACCCTTTAAAGTAATACTGCGTGGTACCCATCACATGGGTCCCAAATCTCCAGGTTCAAGGGCATCTTCCTACATCGAAAACATGCATGAGAAACCCAGAAGATGGTACACCATGTGATTTTGAAAGGTTTCTAAAACGCACCTCATTTCTCATCTCCTTGTGCTCGGGTTCGCCATTCCAGCTACTTTACTAGCAATCTCCCTACTTGGAGAATCAGCACCTTTAAGCTCCTGTTCCCTACAGGTTGCAATTTGTCCTGAGGATGAACGGGAAGAGGGGCAACCAATGAGAGACTAGATCTAGGTGTTGGGACAGGCACAGGTCACTCTATTTTCCCAACAGGAAGAAGAATTAACCACAGGCTCAGCCTGCCGCCTGGAACCAGAATAGGGCCTGAGGCAATCCCGTGCTTTTGCGGCCAGCTCCCAAAAAAGACAGTTGAAAAATGGAGCTCAGTGGCACTGCAATTCACAAACCTGCTGAGTTATAAATGATAACTCTCGTCCACAAATATATTGAGGGAAGGCAACGAAGAGGAATTCAAAGCAAGGCAGAATTGCAGGAAACAGATTTCAGGAGGTAGATACGAATCGCCTTTAAAGCACATGAAAAGCGGCAAAACGTCGACAATGATGCCCTTGGCCAAAAAGGGCGTATGCGTTTTTTCCTGAATATATTCAGGAAAAAACGCATACGCCCTTTTTGGCCAACCAAGCAACCTGGAAAGGCAAATCAGCGCTACAAAGAAGTCTCGCTTCCCATCGGTGAAAAGGGCCATGCTGCAAAAAGTGTCAAAACGAGAAATGCAGGACAGGCCATGGAGAAATGGCAGCCTTGCTACACTGATGGGCGGAATGTAAATTGCCAACAGCCACTCTGGACAAGTGTACGTTGTGTCCTCAAACATCGAAAAAAAACAGCTTAGGGAGCATAGGGCACGTCCACTCATGGGCATATAAATTGGAAAAACTAAAAATCAGCAAGACACAGGCACCCGAAAGTTTAGGGCTGCTCTGTTGACAAGAACCTCCACTTCATGACACCTTAAATATCCCAGGAAAGAGAAAAATGGATAAAGAAGTTGTGGTCCTTATGTACAATGGAATATCACTCAGACATGAAATCAATGTTATAAGGCTAGTAGAAGCAAGATGAGTGGAGTTAGGTACGACGATTCTAAGTGAAATAAGTCACACAGAAAAAGACACTTATCATAAGCTATCACTTATAGAGGGAATGTAAAAACCGCTACTCTTGAACTGAATTACAAAAGAGAACAGAGTCACACGTTTAGAAAACACACTATGGCTGCTTAACGGGAAAGGTGAGGTGGGGTGATGCATAAAACAAGGGTTTCAAATTCGCTCAGATACCGTTCCATACACCCAATATGTAATAGACAAGACCTACTCCTTGCTCAGTGAACTGGACTCAACACCCCCTATTCACCGCACAAGAATATATGTGACTAGTAAGAATCTTAAAACCTATATATTGATATCTCTCTGGAAGTGAGTCAAGGGGGTGTAAAGCCGCATAAACAGAGCCATGAAAAGCAGCTAAACCCCATTATAAAAATAAATTACTTTTAAAAACCCGTAAAACAAAGACAGTGAAAGAGAGAGACATTCTTACAAAATTCGTTCAGAGGCTGTGATGCAACCTGGATTGACCATATCTAGACCCACAGCTGGATGAGACATAAGGATGGGCACTCTTGGGGCTGAGAGGTTGGGTGAGGTTGCGTGAGCAAACGCAGACCCTTTAAAGTAATACTGCGTGGTACCCATCCCATGGGTCCCAAATCTCCAGGTTCAAGGGCATCTTCCTACATCGAAAACATGCATGAGAAACCCAGAAGATGGTACACCATGTGATTTTGAAAGGTTTCTAAAACGCACCTCATTTCTCATCTCCTTGTGCTCGGGTTCGCCATTCCAGCTACTTTACTAGCAATCTCCCTACTTGGAGAATCAGCACCTTTAAGCTCCTGTTCCCTACAGGTTGCAATTTGTCCTGAGGATGAACGGGAAGAGGGGCAACCAATGAGAGACTAGATCTAGGTGTTGGGACAGGCACAGGTCACTCTATTTTCCCAACAGGAAGAAGAATTAACCACAGGCTCAGCCTGCCGCCCGGAACCAGAATAGGGCCTGAGGCAATCCCGTGCTTTTGCGGCCAGCTCCCAAAAAAGACAGTTGAAAAATGGAGCTCAGGGGCACTGCAATTCACAAACCTGCAGAGTTATAAATGATAACTCTCGTCCACAAATATATTGAGGGAAGGCAACGAAGAGGAATTCAAAGCAAGGCAGAATTGCAGGAAACAGATTTCAGGAGGTAGATACGAATCGCCTTTAAAGCACATGAAAAGCGGCAAAACGTCGACAATGATGCCCTTGGCCAAAAAGGGCGTATGCGTTTTTTCCTGAATATATTCAGGAAAAAACGCATACGCCCTTTTTGGCCAACCAAGCAACCTGGAAAGGCAAATCAGCGCTACAAAGAAGTCTCGCTTCCCATCGGTGAAAAGGGCCATGCTGCAAAAAGTGTCAAAACGAGAAATGCAGGACAGGCCATGGAGAAATGGCAGCCTTGCTACACTGATGGGTGGAATGTAAATTGCCAACAGCCACTCTGGAGAAGTGTACGTTGTGTCCTGAAACATCGAAAAAAAACAGCTTAGGGAGCATAGGGCACGTCCACTCATGGGCATATAAATTGGAAAAACTAAAAATCAGCAAGACACAGGCACCCGAAAGTTTAGGGCTGCTCTGTTGACAAGAACCTCCACTTCATGACACCTTAAATATCCCAGGAAAGAGAAAAATGGATAAAGAAGTTGTGGTCCTTATGTACAATGGAATATCACTCAGACATGAAATCAATGTTATAAGGCTAGTAGAAGCAAGATGAGTGGAGATAGGTACGACGATTCTAAGTGAAATAAGTCACACAGAAAAAGACACTTATCATAAGCTATCACTTATAGAGGGAATGTAAAAACCGCTACTCTTGAACTGAATTACAAAAGAGAACAGAGTCACACGTTTAGAAAACACACTATGGCTGCTTAACGGGAAAGGTGAGGTGGGGTGATGCATAAAACAAGGGTTTCAAATTCGCTCAGATACCGTTCCATACACCCAATATGTAATAGACAAGACCTACTCCTTGCTCAGTGAACTGGACTCAACACCCCCTATTCACCGCACAAGAATATATGTGACTAGTAAGAATCTTAAAACCTATATATTGATATCTCTCTGGAAGTGAGTCAAGGGGGTGTAAAGCCGCATAAACAGAGCCATGAAAAGCAGCTAAACCCCATTATAAAAATAAATTACTTTTAAAAACCCGTAAAACAAAGACAGTGAAAGAGAGAGACATTCTTACAAAATTCGTTCAGAGGCTGTGATGCAACCTGGATTGACCATATCTAGACCCACAGCTGGATGAGACATAAGGGTGGACACTCTTGGGGCTGAGAGGTTGGGTGAGGTTGCGTGAGCAAACGCAGACCCTTTAAAGTAATACTGCGTGGTACCCATCCCATGGGTCCCAAATCTCCAGGTTCAAGGGCATCTTCCTACATCGAAAACATGCATGAGAAACCCAGAAGATGGTACACCATGTGATTTTGAAAGGTTTCTAAAACGCACCTCATTTCTCATCTCCTTGTGCTCGGGTTCGCCATTCCAGCTACTTTACTAGCAATCTCCCTACTTGGAGAATCAGCACCTTTAAGCTCCTGTTCCCTACAGGTTGCAATTTGTCCTGAGGATGAACGGGAAGAGGGGCAACCAATGAGAGACTAGATCTAGGTGTTGGGACAGGCACAGGTCACTCTATTTTCCCAACAGGAAGAAGAATTAACCACAGGCTCAGCCTGCCGCCCGGAACCAGAATAGGGCCTGAGGCAATCCCGTGCTTTTGCGGCCAGCTCCCAAAAAAGACAGTTGAAAAATGGAGCTCAGGGGCACTGCAATTCACAAACCTGCAGAGTTATAAATGATAACTCTCGTCCACAAATATATTGAGGGAAGGCAACGAAGAGGAATTCAAAGCAAGGCAGAATTGCAGGAAACAGATTTCAGGAGGTAGATACGAATCGCCTTTAAAGCACATGAAAAGCGGCAAAACGTCGACAATGATGCCCTTGGCCAAAAAGGGCGTATGCGTTTTTTCCTGAATATATTCAGGAAAAAACGCATACGCCCTTTTTGGCCAACCAAGCAACCTGGAAAGGCAAATCAGCGCTACAAAGAAGTCTCGCTTCCCATCGGTGAAAAGGGCCATGCTGCAAAAAGTGTCAAAACGAGAAATGCAGGACAGGCCATGGAGAAATGGCAGCCTTGCTACACTGATGGGCGGGATGTAAATTGCCAACAGCCACTCTGGAGAAGTGTACGTTGTGTCCTGAAACATCGAAAAAAAACAGCTTAGGGAGCATAGGGCACGTCCACTCATGGGCATATAAATTGGAAAAACTAAAAATCAGCAAGACACAGGCACCCGAAAGTTTAGGGCTGCTCTGTTGACAAGAACCTCCACTTCATGACACCTTAAATATCCCAGGAAAGAGAAAAATGGATAAAGAAGTTGTGGTCCTTATGTACAATGGAATATCACTCAGACATGAAATCAATGTCATAAGGCTAGTAGAAGCAAGATGAGTGGATTTAGGTACGACGATTCTAAGTGAAATAAGTCACACAGAAAAAGACACTTATCATAAGCTATCACTTATAGAGGGAATGTAAAAACCGCTACACTTGAACTGAATTACAAAACAGAACAGAGTCACACGTTTAGAAAACACACTATGGCTGCTTAACGGGAAAGGTGAGGTGGGGTGATGCATAAAACAAGGGTTTCAAATTCGCTCAGATACCGTTCCAAACACCCAATATATAATAGACAAGACCTACTCCTTGCTCAGTGAACTGGACTCAACACCCCCTATTCACCGCACAAGAATATATGTGACTAGTAAGTATCTTAATACCTATGTATTGATATCTGTCTCGAAGTGAGTCAAGTGGGTGTAAAGCCGCATAAACACAGCCGTGAAAAGCAGCTAAACCCCATTATAAAAATAAATTACTTTTAAAAAACCTTAAAATAAAGACAGTGAAAGAGAGAAATTCTTACAAAATTCGTTCAGAGGCTGTGATGCAACCTGAATTGACCATATCTAGACACACAGCTGGATGAGACATAAGGGTGGACACTCTTGGGGTTGAGAGTTTGGGTGAGCAAACGCAGACCCTTTAAAGTAATACTGCGTGGTACCCATCCCATGGGTCCCAAATCTCCAGGTTCAAGGGCATCTTCCTACATCGAAAACATGCATGAGAAAAACAGAAGATGGTACACCGTGTGATTTTGAAAGGTTTCTAAAACGCACCTCATTTCTCATCTCCTTGTGTTCGGGTTCGCCATTCCAGCTACTTTACTAACAATCTCCCTACTTGGAGAATCAGCACCTTTAACCTCCTGTTCCGTACAGGTTGCAATTTGTCCTGAGGATGAAAGGGAAGAGGGGCAACCAATGAGAGACTAGGTCTAGGTGTTGGGACAGGCACAGGTCACTCTATTTTCCCATCAGGAAGAAGAATTAACCACAGGCTCAGCCTGCCGCCGGGAAGCAGAATAGGGCCTGAGGCAATCCTGCGCTTTTGCGGCCAGCTCCCAAAAAGACAGTTGAAAAATGGAGCTAGGGGGCACTGCCATTCACATACCTGCTGAGTTATAAATGATAACTCTCGTCCACAAATATATTGAGGGAAGGCAACGAAGAGGATTTGAAAGCAAGGCAGAATTGCAGGAAACAGGTTTCAGGAGGTAGATTCGAATCGCCTTGAAAGCACATGAAAAGCGGCAAAACTTCGAAAATGATGCCCTTGGCCAAAAAGGGCGTATGCGTTTTTTCCTGAGTATATTCAGGAAAACACGCATACGCCCTTTTTGGCCAACCAAACAACCTGGAAAGGCAAATCAGCGCTACAAAGAAGTCTCGCTTCCCATCGGTCAAAAGGGTGATGCTGCAAAAAGTGTCAAAACCAGAAATGCAGGACAGTCCATGGAGAAATGGCAGCCCTGCTACGCTGATGGGCGGGATGTAAATTGCCAACAGCCACTCTGGAGAAGTGTAAGGTGTGTCCTGAAACATCGAAAAAACACAGCTTAAGGAGCATAGGGCACGTCCACTCATGGGCGTATAAATTGGGAAAACTAAAAATCAGCAAGACACAGGCACCCCAAAGTTTAGGGCTGCTCTGTTGACAAGAACCTCCACTTCATGACACCTTAAATATCCCAGGAAAGAGAAAAATGGATAAAGAAGTTGTGGTCTTTATGTACAATGGAATATCACTCAGACATGAAATCAATGTCATAAGGCTAGTAGAAGCAAGATGAGTGGAGTTAGGTACGACGATTCTAAGTGAAATAAGTCACACAGAAAAAGACACTTATCATAAGCTATCACTTATAGAGGGAATGTAAAAACCGCTACACTTGAACTGAATTACAAAACAGAACAGAGTCACACGTTTAGAAAACACACTATGGCTGCTTAACGGGAAAGGTGAGGTGGGGTGATGCATAAAACAAGGGTTTCAAATTCGCTCAGATACCGTTCCATACACCCAATATGTAATAGACAAGACCTACTCCTTGCTCAGTGAACTGGACTCAACACACCCTATTCATCGCACAACAATATATCTGACTAGTAAGAAACTTAAAACCTATGTATTGATATCTATCTGGAAGTGAGTCAAGTGGGTGTAAAGACGCATAAACACAGCCGTGAAAAGCAGCTAAACCCCATTATGAAAATAAATTACTTTTAAAAACCCGTAAAACAAAGACAGTGAAAGAGAGAGAAATTCTTACAAAATTTGTTCAGGGGCTCTGATGCAACCTGGATTGACCATATCTACACCCACAGCTGGATGAGACATAAGGGTGGTCACTCTTGGGGCTGAGAGGTTTGGTGAGGTAGGGTGAGCAAACGCAGACCCTTTAAAGTAATACTGCTTGGTACCCATCCCATGGGTCCCAAATCCCCAGGTTCAAGGGCATCTTCCTACATCGAAAACATGCATGAGAAACCCAGAAGATGGTACACCGTGTGATTTTGAAAGGTTTTTAAAATGCACCTCATTTCTCATCTCCTTGTGCTCGGGTTCGCCTTTCCAGCTACTTTACTAGCAATCTCCCTACTTGGAGAATCAGCACCATTAAGCTCCTGTTCCCTACAGGTTACAATTTGTCCTGAGGATGAACGGGAAGAGGGGCAACCAATGAGAGACTAGATCTAGGTGTTGGGACAGGCACAGGTCACTCTATTTTCCCATCAGGAAGAAGAATTAACCACAGGCTCAGCCTGCCGCCCAGAAGCAGAATAAGGCCTGAGGCAATCCCGCGCTTTTGCGGCCAGCTCCCAAAAAAGAGAGTTGAAAAATGGAGCTCAGGGACACTGCAATTCACAAACCCGCAGAGTTATAAATGATAACTCTCATCCACAGATGTATTGAGGGAAGGCAACGAAGAGGATTTGAAAACAAGGCAGAATTGCAGGGAACAGATTTCAGGAGGTAGATTCGAATCGCCTTGAAAGCACATGAGAAGCGGCAAAACGTCGACAATGATGCCCTTGGCCAAAAAGGGCTTATGCGTTTTTTCCTGAGTATATTCAGGAAAACACGCATACGCCCTTTTTGGCCAACCAAGCAACCTGGAAAGGCAAATCAGCGCTACAAAGAAGTCTCGCTTCCCATCGGTCAAAAGGGCCATGCTGCAAAAAGTGTCAAAACCAGAAATGCAGGACAGTCCATGGAGAAATGGCAGCCTTGCTACGCTGATGGGCGGGATGTAAATTGCCAACAGCCACTCTGGAGAAGTGTAAGGTGTGTCCTGAAACATCGAAAAAACACAGCTTAGGGAGCATAGGGCACGTCCACTCATGGGCGTATAAATTGGGAAAAATAAAAATCAGCAAGACACAGGCACCCCAAAGTTTAGGGCTCCTCTGTTGACAAGAACCTCCACTTCATGACACCTTAAATATCCCAGGAAAGAGAAAAATGGATAAAGAAGTTGTGGTCCTTATGTACAATGGAATATCACTCAGACATGAAATCAATGTCATAAGGCTAGTAGAAGCAAGATGAGTGGAGTTAGGTACGACGATTCTAAGTGAAATAAGTCACACAGAAAAAGACACTTATCATAAGCTATCACTTATAGAGGGAATGTAAAAACCGCTACACTTGAACTGAATTACAAAACAGAACAGAGTCACACGTTTAGAAAACACACTATGGCTGCTTAACGGGAAAGGTGAGGTGGGGTGATGCATAAAACAAGGGTTTCAAATTCGCTCAGATACCGTTCCATACACCCAATATATAATAGACAAGACCTACTCCTTGCTCAGTGAACTGGACTCAACACCCCCTATTCACCGCACAAGAATATATGTGACTAGTAAGAATCTTAAAACCTATGTATTGATATCTGTCTGGAAGTGAGTCAAGTGGGTGTAAAGCCGCATAAACACAGCCGTGAAAAGCAGCTAAACCCCATTATAAAAATAAATTACTTTTAAAAACCCTTAAAATAAAGACAGTGAAAGAGAGAAATTCTTACAAAATTCGTTCAGAGGCTGTGATGCAACCTGAATTGACCATATCTAGACACACAGCTGGATGAGACATAAGGGTGGACACTCTTGGGGTTGAGAGTTTGGGTGAGCAAACGCAGACCCTTTAAAGTAATACTGCGTGGTACCCATCCCATGGGTCCCAAATCTCCAGGTTCAAGGGCATCTTCCTACATCGAAAACATGCATGAGAAAAACAGAAGATGGTACACCGTGTGATTTTGAAAGGTTTCTAAAACGCACCTCATTTCTCATCTCCTTGTGTTCGGGTTCGCCATTCCAGCTACTTTACTAACAATCTCCCTACTTGGAGAATCAGCACCTTTAACCTCCTGTTCCGTACAGGTTGCAATTTGTCCTGAGGATGAAAGGGAAGAGGGGCAACCAATGAGAGACTAGGTCTAGGTGTTGGGACAGGCACAGGTCACTCTAATTTCCCATCAGGAAGAAGAATTAACCACAGGCTCAGCCTGCCGCCGGGAAGCAGAATAGGGCCTGAGGCAATCCTGCGCTTTTGCGGCCAGCTCCCAAAAAGACAGTTGAAAAATGGAGCTAGGGGGCACTGCCATTCACATACCTGCTGAGTTATAAATGATAACTCTCGTCCACAAATATATTGAGGGAAGGCAACGAAGAGGATTTGAAAGCAAGGCAGAATTGCAGGAAACAGGTTTCAGGAGGTAGATTCGAATCGCCTTGAAAGCACATGAAAAGCGGCAAAACTTCGAAAATGATGCCCTTCGCCAAAAAGGGCGTATGCGTTTTTTCCTGAGTATATTCAGGAAAACACGCATACGCCCTTTTTGGCCAACCAAACAACCTGGAAAGGCAAATCAGCGCTACAAAGAAGTCTCGCTTCCCATCGGTCAAAAGGGTGATGCTGCAAAAAGTGTCAAAACCTGAAATGCAGGACAGTCCATGGAGAAATGGCAGCCCTGCTACGCTGATGGGCGGGATGTAAATTGCCAACAGCCACTCTGGAGAAGTGTAAGGTGTGTCCTGAAACATCGAAAAAACACAGCTTAGGGAGCATAGGGCACGTCCACTCATGGGCGTATAAATTGGGAAAACTAAAAATCAGCAAGACACAGGCACCCCAAAATTTAGGGCTGCTCTGTTGACAAGAACCTCCACTTCATGACACCTTAAATATCCCAGGAAAGAGAAAAATGGATAAAGAAGTTGTGGTCTTTATGTACAATGGAATATCACTCAGACATGAAATCAATGTCATAAGGCTAGTAGAAGCAAGATGAGTGGAGTTAGGTACGACGATTCTAAGTGAAATAAGTCACACAGAAAAAGACACTTATCATAAGCTATCACTTATAGAGGGAATGTAAAAACCGCTACACTTGAACTGAATTACAAAACAGAACAGAGTCACACGTTTAGAAAACACACTATGGCTGCTTAACGGGAAAGGTGAGGTGGGGTGATGCATAAAACAAGGGTTTCAAATTCGCTCAGATACCGTTCCATACACCCAATATGTAATAGACAAGACCTACTCCTTGCTCAGTGAACTGGACTCAACACCCCCTATTCACCGCACAACAATATATCTGACTAGTAAGAAACTTAAAACCTATGTATTGATATCTATCTGGAAGTGAGTCAAGTGGGTGTAAAGACGCATAAACACAGCCGTGAAAAGCAGCTAAACCCCATTATGAAAATAAATTACTTTTAAAAACCCGTAAAACAAAGACAGTGAAAGAGAGAGAAATTCTTACAAAATTCGTTCAGGGGCTCTGATGCAACCTGGATTGACCATATCTACACCCACAGCTGGATGAGACATAAGGGTGGTCACTCTTGGGGCTGAGAGGTTTGGTGAGGTTGGGTGAGCAAACGCAGACCCTTTAAAGTAATACTGCTTGGTACCCATCCCATGGGTCCCAAATCCCCAGGTTCAAGGGCATCTTCCTACATCGAAAACATGCATGAGAAACCCAGAAGATGGTACACCGTGTGATTTTGAAAGGTTTTTAAAATGCACCTCATTTCTCATCTCCTTGTGCTCGGGTTCGCCTTTCCAGCTACTTTACTAGCAATCTCCCTACTTGGAGAATCAGCACCATTAAGCTCCTGTTCCCTACAGGTTACAATTTGTCCTGAGGATGAACGGGAAGAGGGGCAACCAATGAGAGACTAGATCTAGGTGTTGGGACAGGCACAGGTCACTCTATTTTCCCATCAGGAAGAAGAATTAACCACAGGCTCAGCCTGCCGCCCAGAAGCAGAATAAGGCCTGAGGCAATCCCGCGCTTTTGCGGCCAGCTCCCAAAAAAGAGAGTTGAAAAATGGAGATCAGGGACACTGCAATTCACAAACCCGCAGAGTTATAAATGATAACTCTCATCCACAGATGTATTGAGGGAAGGCAACGAAGAGGATTTGAAAACAAGGCAGAATTGCAGGGAACAGATTTCAGGAGGTAGATTCGAATCGCCTTGAAAGCACATGAAAAGCGGCAAAACGTCGACAATGATGCCCTTGGCCAAAAAGGGCTTATGCGTTTTTTCCTGAGTATATTCAGGAAAACACGCATACGCCCTTTTTGGCCAACCAAGCAACCTGGAAAGGCAAATCAGCGCTACAAAGAAGTCTCGCTTCCCATCGGTCAAAAGGGCCATGCTGCAAAAAGTGTCAAAACCAGAAATGCAGGACAGTCCATGGAGAAATGGCAGCCTTGCTACGCTGATGGGCGGGATGTAAATTGCCAACAGCCACTCTGGAGAAGTGTAAGGTGTGTCCTGAAACATCGAAAAAACACAGCTTAGGGAGCATAGGGCACGTCCACTCATGGGCGTATAAATTGGGAAAAATAAAAATCAGCAAGACACAGGCACCCCAAAGTTTAGGGCTCCTCTGTTGACAAGAACCTCCACTTCATGACACCTTAAATATCCCAGGAAAGAGAAAAATGGATAAAGAAGTTGTGGTCCTTATGTACAATGGAATATCACTCAGACATGAAATCAATGTCATAAGGCTAGTAGAAGCAAGATGAGTTGAGTTAGGTACGACGATTCTAAGTGAAATAAGTCACACAGAAAAAGACACTTATCATAAGCTATCACTTATAGAGGGAATGTAAAAACCGCTACACTTGAACTGAATTACAAAAGAGAACAGAGTCACACGTTTAGAAAACACACTATGGCTGCTTAACGGGAAAGGTGAGGTGGGGTGATGCATAAAAGAAGGGTTTCAAATTCGCTCAGATACCGTTCCATACACCCAATATATAATAGACAAGACCTACTCCTTGCTCAGTGAACTGGACTCAACACCCCCTATTCACCGCACAAGAATATATGTGACTAGTAAGAATCTTAAAACCTATGTATTGATATCTGTCTGGAAGTGAGTCAAGTGGGTGTAAAGCCGCATAAACACAGCCGTGAAAAGCAGCTAAACCCCATTATAAAAATAAATTACTTTTAAAAACCCTTAAAATAAAGACAGTGAAAGAGAGAAATTCTTACAAAATTCGTTCAGAGGCTGTGATGCAACCTGAATTGACCATATCTAGACACACAGCTGGATGAGACATAAGGGTGGACACTCTTGGGGTTGAGAGTTTGGGTGAGCAAACGCAGACCCTTTAAAGTAATACTGCGTGGTACCCATCCCATGGGTCCCAAATCTCCAGGTTCAAGGGCATCTTCCTACATCGAAAACATGCATGAGAAAAACAGAAGATGGTACACCGTGTGATTTTGAAAGGTTTCTAAAACGCACCTCATTTCTCATCTCCTTGTGTTCGGGTTCGCCATTCCAGCTACTTTACTAACAATCTCCCTACTTGGAGAATCAGCACCTTTAACCTCCTGTTCCGTACAGGTTGCAATTTGTCCTGAGGATGAAAGGGAAGAGGGGCAACCAATGAGAGACTAGGTCTAGGTGTTGGGACAGGCACAGGTCACTCTATTTTCCCATCTGGAAGAAGAATTAACCACAGGCTCAGCCTGCCGCCGGGAACCAGAATAGGGCCTGAGGCAATCCTGCGCTTTTGCGGCCAGCTCCCAAAAAGACAGTTGAAAAATGGAGCTAGGGGGCACTGCCATTCACATACCTGCTGAGTTATAAATGATAACTCTCGTCCACAAATATATTGAGGGAAGGCAACGAAGAGGATTTGAAAGCAAGGCAGAATTGCAAGAAACAGGTTTCAGGAGGTAGATTCGAATCGCCTTGAAAGCACATGAAAAGCGGCAAAACTTCGAAAATGATGCCCTTGGCCAAAAAGGGCGTATGCGTTTTTTCCTGAGTATATTCAGGAAAACACGCATACGCCCTTTTTGGCCAACCAAGCAACCTGGAAAGGCAAATCAGCGCTACAAAGAAGTCTCGCTTCCCATCGGTCAAAAGGGTGATGCTGCAAAAAGTGTCAAAACCAGAAATGCAGGACAGTCCATGGAGAAATGGCAGCCTTGCTACGCTGATGGGCGGGATGTAAATTGCCAACAGCCACTCTGGAGAAGTGTAAGGTGTGTCCTGAAACATCGAAAAAACACAGCTTAGGGAGCATAGGGCACGTCCACTCATGGGCGTATAAATTGGGAAAACTAAAAATCAGCAAGACACAGGCACCCCAAAGTTTAGGGCTGCTCTGTTGACAAGAACCTCCACTTCATGACACCTTAAATATCCCAGGAAAGAGAAAAATGGATAAAGAAGTTGTGGTCCTTATGTACAATGGAATATCACTCAGACATGAAATCAATGTCATAAGGCTAGTAGAAGCAAGATGAGTGGAGTTAGGTACGACGATTCTAAGTGAAATAAGTCACACAGAAAAAGACACTTATCATAAGCTATCACTTATAGAGGGAATGTAAAACCGCTACACTTGAACTGAATTACAAAAGAGAACAGAGTCACACGTTTAGAAAACACACTATGGCTGCTTAACGGGAAAGGTGAGGTGGGGTGATGCATAAAACAAGGGTTTCAAATTCGCTCAGATACCGTTCCATACACCCAATATATAATAGACAAGACCTACTCCTTGCTCAGTGAACTGGACTCAACACCCCCTATTCACCGCACAAGAATATATGTGACTAGTAAGAATCTTAAAACCTATGTATTGATATCTGTCTGGAAGTGAGTCAAGTGGGTGTAAAGCCGCATAAACACAGCCGTGAAAAGCAGCTAAACCCCATTATAAAAATAAATTACTTTTAAAAACCCTTAAAATAAAGACAGTGAAAGAGAGAAATTCTTACAAAATTCGTTCAGAGGCTGTGATGCAACCTGAATTGACCATATCTAGACACACAGCTGGATGAGACATAAGGGTGGACACTCTTGGGGTTGAGAGTTTGGGTGAGCAAACGCAGACCCTTTAAAGTAATACTGCGTGGTACCCATCCCATGGGTCCCAAATCTCCAGGTTCAAGGGCATCTTCCTACATCGAAAACATGCATGAGAAAAACAGAAGATGGTACACCGTGTGATTTTGAAAGGTTTCTAAAACGCACCTCATTTCTCATATCCTTGTGTTCGGGTTCGCCATTCCAGCTACTTTACTAACAATCTTCCTACTTGGAGAATCAGCACCTTTAACCTCCTGTTCCGTACAGGTTGCAATTTGTCCTGAGGATGAAAGGGAAGAGGGGCAACCAATGAGAGACTAGGTCTAGGTGTTGGGACAGGCACAGGTCACTCTATTTTCCCATCAGGAAGAAGAATTAACCACAGGCTCAGCCTGCCGCCAGGAACCAGAATAGGGCCTGAGGCAATCCTGCGCTTTTGCGACCAGCTCCCAAAAAGACAGTTGAAAAATGGAGCTAGGGGGCACTGCCATTCACATACCTGCTGAGTTATAAATGATAACTCTCGTCCACAAATATATTGAGGGAAGGCAACGAAGAGGATTTGAAAGCAAGGCAGAATTGCAGGAAACAGGTTTCAAGAGGTAGATTCGAATCGCCTTTAAAGCACATGAAAAGTGGCAAAACTTCGAAAATGATGCCCTTGGCCAAAAAGGGCCTATGCGTTTTTTCCTGAATATATTCAGGAAAAAATGCATACGCCCTTTTTGGCCAACCAAGCAACCTGGAAAGGCAAATCAGCGCTACAAAGAAGTATCGCTTCCCATCGGTCAAAAGGGCCATGCTGCAAAAAGTGTCAAAACCAGAAATGCAGGACAGTCCATGGAGAAATGGCAGCCTTGCTACGCTGATGGGCGGGATGTAAATTGCCAACAGCCACTCTGGAGAAGTGTAAGGTGTGTCCTGAAACATCGAAAAAACACAGCTTAGGGAGCATAGGGCACGTCCACTCATGGGCGTATAAATTGGGAAAACTAAAAATCAGCAAGACACAGGCAACCCAAAGTTTAGGGCTGCTCTGTTGACAAGAACCTCCACTTCATGACACCTTAAATATCCCAGGAAAGAGAAAAATGGATAAAGAAGTTGTGGTCCTTATGTACAATGGAATATCACTCAGACATGAAATCAATGTCATAAGGCTAGTAGAAGCAAGATGAGTGGAGTTAGGTACGACGATTCTAAGTGAAATAAGTCACACAGAAAAAGACACTTATCATAAGCTATCACTTATAGAGGGAATGTAAAAACCGCTACACTTGAACTGAATTACAAAAGAGAACAGAGTCACACGTTTAGAAAACACACTATGGCTGCTTAACGGGAAAGGTGAGGTGGGGTGATGCATAAAACAAGGGTTTCAAATTCGCTCAGATACCGTTCCATACACCCAATATATAATAGACAAGACCTACTCCTTGCTCAGTGAACTGGACTCAACACCCCCTATTCACCGCACAAGAATATATGTGACTAGTAAGAATCTTAAAACCTATGTATTGATATCTGTCTGGAAGTGAGTCAAGTGGGTGTAAAGCCGCATAAACACAGCCGTGAAAAGCAGCTAAACCCCATTATAAAAATAAATTACTTTTAAAAACCCTTAAAATAAAGACAGTGAAAGAGAGAAATTCTTACAAAATTCGTTCAGAGGATGTGATGCAACCTGAATTGACCATATCTAGACACACAGCTGGATGAGACATAAGGGTGGACACTCTTGGGGTTGAGAGTTTGGGTGAGCAAACGCAGACCCTTTAAAGTAATACTGCGTGGTACCCATCCCATGGGTCCCAAATCTCCAGGTTCAAGGGCATCTTCCTACATCGAAAACATGCATGAGAAAAACAGAAGATGGTACACCGTGTGATTTTGAAAGGTTTCTAAAACACACCTCATTTCTCATCTCCTTGTGTTCGGGTTCGCCATTCCAGCTACTTTACTAACAATCTCCCTACTTGGAGAATCAGCACCTTTAACCTCCTGTTCCGTACAGGTTGCAATTTGTCCTGAGGATGAAAGGGAAGAGGGGCAACCAATGAGAGACTAGGTCTACGTGTTGGGACAGGCACAGGTCACTCTATTTTCCCATCAGGAAGAAGAATTAACCACAGGCTCAGCCTGCCGCCGGGAAGCAGAATAGGGCCTGAGGCAATCCTGCACTTTTGCGGCCAGCTCCCAAAAAGACAGTTGAAAAATGGAGCTAGGGGGCACTGCCATTCATATACCTGCTGAGTTATAAATGATAACTCTCGTCCACAAATATATTGAGGGAAGGCAACGAAGAGGATTTGAAAGCAAGGCAGAATTGCAGGAAACAGGTTTCAGGAGGTAGATTCGAATCGCCTTGAAAGCACATGAAAAGCGGCAAAACTTCGAAAATGATGCCCTTGGCCAAAAAGGGCGTATGCGTTTTTTCCTGAGTATATTCAGGAAAACACGCATACGCCCTTTTTGGCCAACCAAGCAACCTGGAAAGGCAAATCAGCGCTACAAAGAAGTCTCGCTTCCCATCGGTCAAAAGGGTGATGCTGCAAAAAGTGTCAAAACCAGAAATGCAGGACAGTCCATGGAGAAATGGCAGCCTTGCTACGCTGATGGGCGGGATGTAAATTGCCAACAGCCACTCTGGAGAAGTGTAAGGTGTGTCCTGAAACATCGAAAAAACACAGCTTAGGGAGCATAGGGCACGTCCACTCATGGGCGTATAAATTGGGAAAACTAAAAATCAGCAAGACACAGGCACCCCAAAGTTTAGGGCTGCTCTGTTGACAAGAACCTCCACTTCATGACACCTTAAATATCCCAGGAAAGAGAAAAATGGATAAAGAAGTTGTGGTCCTTATGTACAATGGAATATCACTCAGACATGAAATCAATGTCATAAGGCTAGTAGAAGCAAGATGAGTGGAGTTAGGTACGACGATTCTAAGTGAAATAAGTCACACAGAAAAAGACACTTATCATAAGCTATCACTTATAGAGGGAATGTAAAAACCGCTACACTTGAACTGAATTACAAAACAGAACAGAGTCACACGTTTAGAAAACACACTATGGCTGCTTAACGGGAAAGGTGAGGTGGGGTGATGCATAAAACAAGGGTTTCAAATTCGCTCAGTTACCGTTCCATACACCCAATATGTAATAGACAAGACCTACTCCTTGCTCAATGAACTGGAATCAACACCCCCTATTCACCACACAACAATATATCTGACTAGTAAGAAACTTAAAACCTATGTATTGATATCTATCTGGAAGTGAGTCAAGTGGGTGTAAAGACGCATAAACACAGCCGTGAAAAGCAGCTAAACCCCATTATGAAAATAAATTACTTTTAAAAACCCGTAAAACAAAGACAGTGAAAGAGAGAGAAATTCTTACAAAATTCGTTCAGGGGCTCTGATGCAACCTGGATTGACCATATCTACACCCACAGCTGGATGAGACATAAGGGTGGTCACTCTTGGGGCTGAGAGGTTTGGTGAGGTTGGGTGAGCAAACGCAGACCCTTTAAAGTAATACTGCTTGGTACCCATCCCATGGGTCCCAAATCCCCAGGTTCAAGGGCATCTTCCTACATCGAAAACATGCATGAGAAACCCAGAAGATGGTACACCGTGTGATTTTGAAAGGTTTTTAAAATGCACCTCATTTCTCATCTCCTTGTGCTCGGGTTCGCCTTTCCAGCTACTTTACTAGCAATCTCCCTACTTGGAGAATCAGCACCATTAAGCTCCTGTTCCCTACAGGTTACAATTTGTCCAGAGGATGAACGGGAAGAGGGGCAACCAATGAGAGACTAGATCTAGGTGTTGGGACAGGCACAGGTCACTCTATTTTCCCATCAGGAAGAATTAACCACAGGCTCAGCCTGCCGCCCAGAAGCAGAATAAGGCCTGAGGCAATCCCGCGCTTTTGCGGCCAGCTCCCAAAAAAGAGAGTTGAAAAATGGAGATCAGGGACACTGCAATTCACAAACCCGCAGAGTTATAAATGATAACTCTCATCCACAGATGTATTGAGGGAAGGTAACGAAGAGGATTTGAAAACAAGGCAGAATTGCAGGGAACAGATTTCAGGAGGTAGATTCGAATCGCCTTGAAAGCACATGAAAAGCGGCAAAATGTCGACAATGATGCCCTTGGCCAAAAAGGGCTTATGCGTGTTTTCCTGAGTATATTCAGGAAAACACGCATACGCCCTTTTTGGCCAACCAAGCAACCTGGAAAGGCAAATCAGCGCTACAAAGAAGTCTCGCTTCCCATCGGTCAAAAGGGCCATGCTGCAAAAAGTGTCAAAACCAGAAATGCAGGACAGTCCATGGAGAAATGGCAGCCTTGCTACGCTGATGGGCGGGATGTAAATTGCCAACAGCCACTCTGGAGAAGTGTAAGGTGTGTCCTGAAACATCGAAAAAACACAGCTTAGGGAGCATAGGGCACGTCCACTCATGGGCGTATAAATTGGGAAAACTAAAAATCAGCAAGACACAGGCACCCCAAAGTTTAGGGCTGCTCTGTTGACAAGAACCTCCACTTCATGACACCTTAAATATCCCAGGAAAGAGAAAAATGGATAAAGAAGTTGTGGTCCTTATGTACAATGGAATATCACTCAGACATGAAATCAATGTCATAAGGCTAGTAGAAGCAAGATGAGTGGAGTTAGGTACGACGATTCTAAGTGAAATAAGTCACACAGAAAAAGACACTTATCATAAGCTATCACTTATAGAGGGAATGTAAAAACCGCTACACTTGAACTGAATTACAAAACAGAACAGAGTCACACGTTTAGAAAACACACTATGGCTGCTTAACGGGAAAGGTGGGGTGGGGTGATGCATAAAACAAGGGTTTCAAATTCGCTCAGATACCGTTCCATACACCCAATATATAATAGACAAGACCTACTCCTTGCTCAGTGAACTGGACTCAACACCCCCTATTCACCGCACAAGAATATATGTGACTAGTAAGAATCTTAAAACCTATGTATTGATATCTGTCTGGAAGTGAGTCAAGTGGGTGTAAAGCCACATAAACACAGCCGTGAAAAGCAGCTAAACCCCATTATAAAAATAAATTACTTTTAAAAACCCTTAAAATAAAGACAGTGAAAGAGAGAAATTCTTACAAAATTCGTTCAGAGGCTGTGATGAAACCTGAATTGACCATATCTAGACACACAGCTGGATGAGACATAAGGGTGGACACTCTTGGGGTTGAGAGTTTGGGTGAGCAAACGCAGACCCTTTAAAGTAATACTGCGTGGTACCCATCCCATGGGTCCCAAATCTCCAGGTTCAAGGGCATCTTCCTACATCGAAAACATGCATGAGAAAAACAGAAGATGGTACACCGTGTGATTTTGAAAGGTTTCTAAAACGCACCTCATTTCTCATATCCTTGTGTTCGGGTTCGCCATTCCAGCTACTTTACTAACAATCTTCCTACTTGGAGAATCAGCACCTTTAACCTCCTGTTCCGTACAGGTTGCAATTTGTCCTGAGGATGAAAGGGAAGAGGGGCAACCAATGAGAGACTAGGTCTAGGTGTTGGGACAGGCACAGGTCACTCTATTTTCCCATCAGGAAGAAGAATTAACCACAGGCTCAGCCTGCCGCCAGGAACCAGAATAGGGCCTGAGGCAATCCTGCGCTTTTGCGACCAGCTCCCAAAAAGACAGTTGAAAAATGGAGCTAGGGGGCACTGCCATTCACATACCTGCTGAGTTATAAATGATAACTCTCGTCCACAAATATATTGAGGGAAGGCAACGAAGAGGATTTGAAAGCAAGGCAGAATTGCAGGAAACAGGTTTCAAGAGGTAGATTCGAATCGCCTTTAAAGCACATGAAAAGTGGCAAAACTTCGAAAATGATGCCCTTGGCCAAAAAGGGCGTATGCGTTTTTTCCTGAATATATTCAGGAAAAAATGCATACGCCCTTTTTGGCCAACCAAGCAACCTGGAAAGGCAAATCAGCGCTACAAAGAAGTCTCGCTTCCCATCGGTCAAAAGGGCCATGCTGCAAAAAGTGTCAAAACCAGAAATGCAGGACAGTCCATGGAGAAATGGCAGCCTTGCTACGCTGATGGGCGGGATGTAAATTGCCAACAGCCACTCTGGAGAAGTGTAAGGTGTGTCCTGAAACATCGAAAAAACACAGCTTAGGGAGCATAGGGCACGTCCACTCATGGGCGTATAAATTGGGAAAACTAAAAATCAGCAAGACACAGGCACCCCAAAGTTTAGGGCTGCTCTGTTGACAAGAACCTCCACTTCATGACACCTTAAATATCCCAGGAAAGAGAAAAATGGATAAAGAAGTTGTGGTCCTTATGTACAATGGAATATCACTCAGACATGAAATCAATGTCATAAGGCTAGTAGAAGCAAGATGAGTGGAGTTAGGTACGACGATTCTAAGTGAAATAAGTCACACAGAAAAAGACACTTATCATAAGCTATCACTTATAGAGGGAATGTAAAAACCGCTACACTTGAACTGAATTACAAAACAGAACAGAGTCACACGTTTAGAAAACACACTATGGCTGCTTAACGGGAAAGGTGAGGTGGGGAGATGCATAAAACAAGGGTTTCAAATTCGCTCAGTTACCGTTCCATACACCCAATATGTAATAGACAAGACCTACTCCTTGCTCAGTGAACTGGAATCAACACCCCCTATTCACCACACAACAATATATCTGACTAGTAAGAAACTTAAAACCTATGTATTGATATCTATCTGGAAGTGAGTCAAGTGGGTGTAAAGACGCATAAACACAGCCGTGAAAAGCAGCTAAACCCCATTATGAAAATAAATTACTTTTAAAAACCCGTAAAACAAAGACAGTGAAAGAGAGAGAAATTCTTACAAAATTCGTTCATGGGCTGTGATGCAACCTGGATTGACCATATCTACACCCACAGCTGGATGAGACATAAGGGTGGTCACTCTTGGGGCTGAGAGGTTTGGTGAGGTTGGGTGAGCAAACGCAGACCCTTTAAAGTAATACTGCTTGGTACCCATCCCATGGGTCCCAAATCCCCAGGTTCAAGGGCATCTTCCTACATCGAAAACATGCATGAGAAACCCAGAAGATGGTACACCGTGTGATTTTGAAAGGTTTTTAAAATGCACCTCATTTCTCATCTCCTTGTGCTCGGGTTCGCCTTTCCAGCTACTTTACTAGCAATCTCCCTACTTGGAGAATCAGCACCATTAAGCTCCTGTTCCCTACAGGTTACAATTTGTCCTGAGGATGAACGGGAAGAGGGGCAACCAATGAGAGACTAGATCTAGGTGTTGGGACAGGCACAGGTCACTCTATTTTCCCATCAGGAAGAATTAACCACAGGCTCAGCCTGCCGCCCAGAAGCAGAATAAGGCCTGAGGCAATCCCGCGCTTTTGCGGCCAGCTCCCAAAAAAGAGAGTTGAAAAATGGAGATCAGGGACACTGCAATTCACAAACCCGCAGAGTTATAAATGATAACTCTCATCCACAGATGTATTGAGGGAAGGTAACGAAGAGGATTTGAAAACAAGGCAGAATTGCAGGGAACAGATTTCAGGAGGTAGATTCGAATCGCCTTGAAAGCACATGAAAAGCGGCAAAATGTCGACAATGATGCCCTTGGCCAAAAAGGGCTTATGCGTGTTTTCCTGAGTATATTCAGGAAAACACGCATACGCCCTTTTTGGCCAACCAAGCAACCTGGAAAGGCAAATCAGCGCTACAAAGAAGTCTCGCTTCCCATCGGTCAAAAGGGCCATGCTGCAAAAAGTGTCAAAACCAGAAATGCAGGACAGTCCATGGAGAAATGGCAGCCTTGCTACGCTGATGGGCGGGATGTAAATTGCCAACAGCCACTCTGGAGAAGTGTAAGGTGTGTCCTGAAACATCGAAAAAACACAGCTTAGGGAGCATAGGGCACGTCCACTCATGGGCGTATAAATTGGGAAAACTAAAAATCAGCAAGACACAGGCACCCCAAAGTTTAGGGCTGCTATGTTGACAAGAACCTCCACTTCATGACACCTTAAATATCCCAGGAAAGAGAAAAATGGATAAAGAAGTTGTGGTCCTTATGTACAATGGAATATCACTCAGACATGAAATCAATGTCATAAGGCTAGTAGAAGCAAGATGAGTGGAGTTAGGTACGACGATTCTAAGTGAAATAAGTCACACAGAAAAAGACACTTATCATAAGCTATCACTTATAGAGGGAATGTAAAAACCGCTACACTTGAACTGAATTACAAAACAGAACAGAGTCACACGTTTAGAAAACACACTATGGCTGCTTAACGGGAAAGGTGAGGTGGGGTGATGCATAAAACAAGGGTTTCAAATTCGCTCAGTTACCGTTCCATACACCCAATATGTAATAGACAAGACCTACTCCTTGCTCAGTGAACTGGAATCAACACCCCCTATTCACCACACAACAATATATCTGACTAGTAAGAAACTTAAAACCTATGTATTGATATCTATCTGGAAGTGAGTCAAGTGGGTGTAAAGACGCATAAACACAGCCGTGAAAAGCAGCTAAACCCCATTATGAAAATAAATTACTTTTAAAAACCCGTAAAACAAAGACAGTGAAAGAGAGAGAAATTCTTACAAAATTCGTTCATGGGCTGTGATGCAACCTGGATTGACCATATCTACACCCACAGCTGGATGAGACATAAGGGTGGTCACTCTTGTGGCTGAGAGGTTTGGTGAGGTTGGGTGAGCAAACGCAGACCCTTTAAAGTAATACTGCTTGGTACCCATCCCATGGGTCCCAAATCCCCAGGTTCAAGGGCATCTTCCTACATCGAAAACATGCATGAGAAACCCAGAAGATGGTACACCGTGTGATTTTGAAAGGTTTTTAAAATGCACCTCATTTCTCATCTCCTTGTGCTCGGGTTCGCCTTTCCAGCTACTTTACTAGCAATCTCCCTACTTGGAGAATCAGCACCATTAAGCTCCTGTTCCCTACAGGTTACAATTTGTCCTGAGGATGAACTGGAAGAGGGGCAACCAATGAGAGACTAGATCTAGGTGTTGGGACAGGCACAGGTCACTCTATTTTCCCATCAGGAAGAATTAACCACAGGCTCAGCCTGCCGCCCAGAAGCAGAATAAGGCCTGAGGCAATCCCGCGGTTTTGCGGGCAGCTCCCAAAAAAGAGAGTTGAAAAATGGAGATCAGGGACACTGCAATTCACAAACCCGCAGAGTTATAAATGATAACTCTCATCCACAGATGTATTGAGGGAAGGTAACGAAGAGGATTTGAAAACAAGGCAGAATTGCAGGGAACAGATTTCAGGAGGTAGATTCGAATCGCCTTGAAAGCACATGAAAAGCGGCAAAATGTCGACAATGATGCCCTTGGCCAAAAAGGGCTTATGCGTGTTTTCCTGAGTATATTCAGGAAAACACGCATACGCCCTTTTTGGCCAACCAAGCAACCTGGAAAGGCAAATCAGCGCTACAAAGAAGTCTCGCTTCCCATCGGTCAAAAGGGCCATGCTGCAAAAAGTGTCAAAATCAGAAATGCAGGACAGTCCATGGAGAAATGGCAGCCTTGCTACGCTGATGGGCGGGATGTAAATTGCCAACAGCCACTCTGGAGAAGTGTAAGGTGTGTCCTGAAACATCGAAAAAACACAGCTTAGGGAGCATAGGGCACGTCCACTCATGGGCGTATAAATTGGGAAAACTAAAATCAGCAAGACACAGGCACCCCAAAGTTTAGGCCTGCTCTGTTGACAAGAACCTCCACTTCATGACACCTTAAATATCCCAGGAAAGAGAAAAATGGATAAAGAAGTTGTGGTCCTTATGTACAATGGAATATCACTCAGACATGAAATCAATGTCATAAGGCTAGTAGAAGCAAGATGAGTGGAGTTAGGTACGACGATTCTAAGTGAAATAAGTCACACAGAAAAAGACACTTATCATAAGCTATCACTTATAGAGGGAATGTAAAAACCGCTACACTTGAACTGAATTACAAAACAGAACAGAGTCACACGTTTAGAAAACACACTATGGCTGCTTAACGGGAAAGGTGGGGTGGGGTGATGCATAAAACAAGGGTTTCAAATTCGCTCAGATACCGTTCCATACACCCAATATATAATAGACAAGACCTACTCCTTGCTCAGTGAACTGGACTCAACACCCCCTATTCACCGCACAAGAATATATGTGACTAGTAAGAATCTTAAAACCTATGTATTGATATCTGTCTGGAAGTGAGTCAAGTGGGTGTAAAGCCGCATAAACACAGCCGTGAAAAGCAGCTAAACCCCATTATAAAAATAAATTACTTTTAAAAACCCTTAAAATAAAGACAGTGAAAGAGATAAATTCTTACAAAATTCGTTCAGAGGCTGTGATGCAACCTGAATTGACCATATCTAGACACACAGCTGGATGAGACATAAGGGTGGACACTCTTGGGGTTGAGAGTTTGGGTGAGCAAACGCAGACCCTTTAAAGTAATACTGCGTGGTACCCATCCCATGGGTCCCAAATCTCCAGGTTCAAGGGCATCTTCCTACATCGAAAACATGCATGAGAAAAACAGAAGATGGTACACCGTGTGATTTTGAAAGGTTTCTAAAACGCACCTCATTTCTCATATCCTTGTGTTCGGGTTCGCCATTCCAGCTACTTTACTAACAATCTTCCTACTTGGAGAATCAGCACCTTTAACCTCCTGTTCCGTACAGGTTGCAATTTGTCCTGAGGATGAAAGGGAAGAGGGGCAACCAATGAGAGACTAGGTCTAGGTGTTGGGACAGGCACAGGTCACTCTATTTTCCCATCAGGAAGAAGAATTAACCACAGGCTCAGCCTGCCGCCAGGAACCAGAATAGGGCCTGAGGCAATCCTGCGCTTTTGCGACCAGCTCCCAAAAAGACAGTTGAAAAATGGAGCTAGGGGGCACTGCCATTCACATACCTGCTGAGTTATAAATGATAACTCTCGTCCACAAATATATTGAGGGAAGGCAACGAAGAGGATTTGAAAGCAAGGCAGAATTGCAGGAAACAGGTTTCAAGAGGTAGATTCGAATCGCCTTGAAAGCACATGAAAAGCGGCAAAACTTCGAAAATGATGCCCTTGGCCAAAAAGGGCGTATGCGTTTTTTCCTGAGTATATTCAGGAAAACACGCATACGCCCTTTTTGGCCAACCAAGCAACCTGGAAAGGCAAATCAGCGCTACAAAGAAGTCTCGCTTCCCATCGGTCAAAAGGGTGATGCTGCAAAAAGTGTCAAAACCTGAAATGCAGGACAGTCCATGGAGAAATGGCAGCCTTGCTACGCTGATGGGCGGGATGTAAATTGCCAACAGCCACTCTGGAGAAGTGTAAGGTGTGTCCTGAAACATCGAAAAAACACAGCTTAGGGAGCATAGGGCACGTCCACTCATGGGCGTATAAATTGGGAAAACTAAAAAACAGCAAGACAGAGGCACCCCAAAGTTTAGGGCTGCTCTGTTGACAAGAACCTCCACTTTATGACACCTTAAATATCCCAGGAAAGAGAAAAATGGATAAAGAAGTTGTGGTCCTTATGTACAATGGAATATCACTCAGACATGAAATCAATGTCATAAGGCTAGTAGAAGCAAGATGAGTGGAGTTAGGTACGATGATTCTAAGTGAAATAAGTCACACAGAAAAAGACACTTATCATAAGCTATCACTAATAGAGGGAATGTAAAAACCGCTACACTTGAACTGAATTACAAAACAGAACAGAGTCACACGTTTAGAAAACACACTATGGCTGCTTAACGGGAAAGGTGAGGTAGGGTGATGCATAAAACAAGGGTTTCAAATTCGCTCAGATACCGTTCCATACACCCAATATGTAATAGACAAGACCTACTCCTTGCTCAGTGAACTGGAATCAACACCCCCTATACACCGCACAACAATATATCTGACTAGTAAGAAACTTAAAACCTATGTATTGATATCTATCTGGAAGTGAGTCAAGTGGGTGTAAAGACGCATAAACACAGCCGTGAAAAGCAGCTAAACCCCATTATGAAAATAAATTACTTTTAAAAACCCGTAAAACAAAGACAGTGAAAGAGAGAGAAATTCTTACAAAATTCGTTCAGGGGCTGTGATGCAATCTGGATTGACCATATCTACACCCACAGCTGGATGAGACATAAGGGTGGTCACTCTTGGGGCTGAGAGGTTTGGTGAGGTTGGGTGAGCAAACGCAGACCCTTTAAAGTAATACTGCTTGGTACCCATCCCATGGGTCCCAAATCCCCAGGTTCAAGGGCATCTTCCTACATCGAAAACATGCATGAGAAACCCAGAAGATGGTACACCGTGTGATTTTGAAAGGTTTTTAAAATGCACCTCATTTCTCATCTCCTTGTGCCCGGGTTCGCCTTTCCAGCTACTTTACTAGCAATCTCCCTACTTGGAGAATCAGCACCATTAAGCTCCTGTTCCCTACAGGTTACAATTTGTCCTGAGGATGAACGGGAAGAGGGGCAACCAATGAGAGACTAGATCTAGGTGTTGGGACAGGCACAGGTCACTCTATTTTCCCATCAGGAAGAAGAATTAACCACAGGCTCAGCCTGCCGCCCAGAAGCAGAATAAGGCCTGAGGCAATCCCGCACTTTTGCGGCCAGCTCCCAAAAAAGAGAGTGGAAAAATGGAGATCAGGGACACTGCAATTCACAAACCCGCAGAGTTATAAATGATAACTCTCATCCACAGATGTATTGAGGGAAGGCAACGAAGAGGATTTGAAAACAAGGCAGAATTGCAGGAAACAGATTTCAGGAGGTAGATTCGAATCGCCTTGAAAGCACATGAAAAGCGGCAAAACGTCGACAATGATGCCCTTGGCCAAAAAGGGCTTAAGCGTTTTTTCCTGAGTATATTCAAGAAAACACGCATACGCCCTTTTTGGCCAACCAAGCAACCTGGAAAGGCAAATCAGCGCTACAAAGAAGTCTCGCTTCCCATCGGTCAAAAGGGCCATGCTGCAAAAAGTGTCAAAACCAGAAATGCAGGACAGTCAATGGAGAAATGGCAGCCTTGCTACGCTGATGGGCGGGATGTAAATTGCCAACAGCCACTCTGGAGAAGTGTAAGGTGTGTCCTGAAACATCGAAAAAACACAGCTTAGGGAGCATAGGGCACGTCCACTCATGGGCGTATAAATTGGGAAAAATAAAAATCAGCAAGACACAGGCACCCCAAAGTTTAGGGCTGCTCTGTAGACAAGAACCTCAACTTCATGACACCTTAAATATCCCAGGAAAGAGAAAAATGGATAAAGAAGTTGTGGTCCTTATGTACAATGGAATATCACTCAGACATGAAATGAATGTCATAAGGCTAGTAGAAGCAAGATGAGTGGAGTTAGGTACGACGATTCTAAGTGAAATAAGTCACACAGAAAAAGACACTTATCATAAGCTATCACTTATAGAGGGAATGTAAAAACCGCTACACTTGAACTGAATTACAAATGAGAACAGAGTCACACGTTTAGAAAACACACTATGGCTGCTTAACGGGAAAGGTGAGGTGGGGTGATGCATAAAACAAGGGTTTCAAATTCGCTCACATACCGTTCCATACACCCAATATATAATAGACAAGACCTACTCCTTGCTCAGTGAACTGGACTCAACACCCCCTATTCACCGCACAAGAATATATGTGACTAGTAAGAATCTTAAAACCTATGTATTGATATCTGTCTGGAAGTGAGTCAAGTGGGTGTAAATCCGCATAAACACAGCCGTGAAAAGCAGCTAAACCCCATTATAAAAATAAATTACTTTTAAAAACCCTTAAAATAAAGACAGTGAAAGAGAGAAATTCTTACAAAATTCGTTCAGAGGCTGTGATGCAACCTGAATTGACCATATCTAGACACACAGCTGGATGAGACATAAGGGTGGACACTCTTGGGGTTGAGAGTTTAGGTGAGCAAACGCAGACCCTTTAAAGTAATACTGCGTGGTACCCATCCCATGGGTCCCAAATCTCCAGGTTCAAGGGCATCTTCCTACATAGAAAACATGCATGAGAAAAACAGAAGATGGTACACCGTGTGATTTTGAAAGGTTTCTAAAACGCACCTCATTTCTCATCTCCTTGTGTTCGGGTTCGCCATTCCAGCTACTTTACTAACAATCTCCCTACTTGGAGAATCAGCACCTTTAACCTCCTGTTCCGTACAGGTTGCAATTTGTCCTGAGGATGAAAGGGAAGAGGGGCAACCAATGAGAGACTAGGTCTAGGTGTTGGGACAGGCACAGGTCACTCTATTTTCCCATCAGGAAGAAGAATTAACCACAGGCTCAGCCTGCCGCCGGGAAGCAGAATAGGGCCTGAGGCAATCCTGCGCTTTTGCGGCCAGCTCCCAAAAAGACAGTTGAAAAATGGAGCTAGGGGGCACTGCCATTCACATACCTGCTGAGTTATAAATGATAACTCTCGTCCACAAATATATTGAGGGAAGGCAACGAAGAGGATTTGAAAGCAAGGCAGAATTGCAGGAAACAGGTTTCAGGAGGTAGATTCGAATCGCCTTGAAAGCACATGAAAAGCGGCAAAACTTCGAAAATGATGCCCTTCGCCAAAAAGGGCGTATGCGTTTTTTCCTGAGTATATTCAGGAAAACACGCATACGCCCTTTTTGGCCAACCAAACAACCTGGAAAGGCAAATCAGCGCTACAAAGAAGTCTCGCTTCCCATCGGTCAAAAGGGTGATGCTGCAAAAAGTGTCAAAACCAGAAATGCAGGACAGTCCATGGAGACATGGCAGCCCTGCTACGCTGATGGGCGGGATGTAAATTGCCAACAGCCACTCTGGAGAAGTGTAAGGTGTGTCCTGAAACATCGAAAAAACACAGCTTAGGGAGCATAGGGCACGTCCACTCATGGGCGTATAAATTGGGAAAACTAAAAATCAGCAAGACACAGGCACCCCAAAGTTTAGGGCTGCTCTGTTGACAAGAACCTCCACTTCATGACACCTTAAATATCCCAGGAAAGAGAAAAATGGATAAAGAAGTTGTGGTCCTTATGTACAATGGAATATCACTCAGACATGAAATCAATGTCATAAGGCTCGGAGAAGCAAGATGTGTGGATTTAGGTACGAAGATTCTAAGTGAAATAAGTCACACAGAAAAAGACACTTATCATAAGCTATCACTTATAGAGGGAATGTAAAAAGCGCTACACTTGAACTGAATTACAAAAGAGAACAGAGTCACACGTTTAGAAAACACACTATGGCTGCTTAACGGGAAAGGTGAGGTGGGGTGATGCATAAAACAAGGGTTTCAAATTCGCTCAGATACCGTTCCATACACCCAATATGTAATAGACAAGACCTACTCCTTGCTCAGTGAACTGGACTCAACACCCCCTATTTACCGCAAAAGAATATATCTGACTAGTAAGAATCTTAAAACCTATGTATTGATATCTGTCTGGAAGTGAGTCAAGTGGGTGTAAAGCCGCATAAACACAGCCGTGAAAAGCAGCTAAACACCATTATAAAAATAAATTACTTTTAAAAACCCGTAAAACAAAGACAGTGAAAGAGAGAGAAATTCTTACAAAATTCGTTCAGGGGCTGTGATGCAACCTGGATTGACCATATCTAGACCCACAGCTGGATGAGACATAAAGGTGGACACTCTTGGGGCTGAGAGGTTGGGTGAGGTTGGGTGAGCAAACGCAGACCCTTTAAAGTAATACTGCGTGGTACCCATCCCATGGGTCCCAAATCTCCAGGTTCAAGGGCATCTTCCTACATCGAAAACATGCATGAGAAACCCAGAAGATGGTACACCGTGTGATTTTGAAAGGTTTCTAAAACGCACCTCATTTCTCATCTCCTTGTGCCCTGGTTCGCCTTTCCAGCTACTTAACTAGCAATCTCCCTACTTGGAGAATCAGCACCTTTAAGCTCCTGTTCCCTACAGGTTGCAATTTGTCCTGAGGATGAACGGGAAGAGGGGCAACCAATGAGAGACTAGATCTAGGTGTTGGGACAGGCACAGGTCACTCTTTTTTCCCATCAGGAAGAAGAATTAACCACAGGCTCAGCCTGACGCCCGGAACCAGAATAGGGCCTGAGGCAATCCCGTGCTTTTACGGCCAGCTCCCAAAAAAGACAGTTGAAAAATGGATCTCAGGGGCACTGCAATTCACAACCCTGCTGAGTTATAAATGATAACTCTCTTCCACAAATATATTGAGGGAAGGCAACGAAGAGGATTTAAAAGCAAGGCAGAATTGCAGGAAACAGGTTTCAGGAGGTAGATTCGAATCGCCTTTAAAGCACATGAAAAGCGGCAAAACGTCGGCAATGATGCCCTTGGACAAAAAGGGCGTATGCGTTTTTTTTCAGAATATATTCAGGAAAAAACGCATACGCCCATTTTGGCCAACCAAGCAACCTGGAAAGGCAAATCAGCGCTACAAAGAAGTCTCGCTTCCCATCGGTCAAAAGGGCCATGCTGCAAAAAGTGTCAAAACCAGAAATGCAGGACAGGCCATGGAGAAATGGCAGCCTTGCTACGCTGATGGTCGGGATGTAAATTGCCAACAGCCACTCTGGAGAAGTGTAAGGTGTGTCCTGAAACATCGAAAAAACACAGCTTAGGGAGCATAGGGCACGTCCACTCATGGGCGTACAAATTGGGAAAACTGAAAATCAGCAAGACACAGGCACCCCAAAGTTTAGGGCAGCTCTGTTGACAAGAACCTCCACTTCATGACACCTTAAATATCCCAGGAAAGAGAAAAATGGATAAAGAAGTTGTGGTCCTTATGTACAATGGAATATCACTCAGACATGAAATCAATGTCATAAGGCTAGTAGAAGCAAGAAGAGTGGATATAGGTACGACGATTCTAAGTGAAATAAGTCACACAGAAAAAGACACTTATCATAAGCTATCACTTATAGAGGGAATGAAAAAACCGCTACACTTGAACTGAATTACAAAAGAGAACAGAGTCACACGTTTAGAAAACACACTATGGCTGCTTAACGGGAAAGGTGAGGTGGGGTGATGCATAAAACAAGGGTTTCAAATTCGCTCAGATACCGTTCCATACACCCAATATGTAATAGACAAGACCTACTCCTTACTCAGTGAACTGGACTCAACACCCCCTATTCACCGCACAAGAATATATGTGACTAGTAAGAATCTTAAAACCTATGTATTGATATCTGTCTGGAAGTGAGTCAAGTGGGTGTAAAGCCGCATAAACACAGCCGTGAAAAGAAGCTAGACCCCATTATAAAAATAAATTTCTTTTAAAAACCCGTAAAACCAAGACAGTGAAAGAGAGAAATTCTTACACTAATCGTTCAGAGGCTGTGATGCAACCTGGATTGACCATATCTAGACCCACAGCTGGATGAGACATAAGGGTGGACACTCTTGGGGTTGAGAGGTTGGGTGAGGTTGGGTGAGCAAACGCAGACCCTTTAAAGTAATACTGCGTGGTACCCATCCCTTGGGTCCCAAATCTCCAGGTTCAAGGGCATCTTCCTACATCGAAAAAATGCATGAGAAACCCAGATGATGGTACACCGTGTGATTTTGAAAGGTTTCTAAAACGCACCTCATTTCTCATCTCCTTGTGTTCGGGTTCGCCATTCCAGCTACTTTACTAGCAATCTCCCTACTTGGAGAATCAGCACCTTTAACCTCCTGTTCCGTACAGGTTGCAATTTGTCCTGAGGATGAACGGGAAGAGGGGCAACCAATGAGAGACTAGATCTAGGTGTTGGGACAGGCACAGGTCACTCTATTTTCCCATCAGGAAGAAGAATTAACCACAGGCTCAGCCTGCCGCCCAGAAGCAGAATAGGGCCTGACGCAATCCCGCGCTTTTGCGGCCAGCTCCCAAAAAAGAGAGTTGAAAAATGGAGCTCAGGGACACTGCAATTCACAAACCCGCAGAGTTATAAATGATAACTCTCATCCACAGATATACTGAGGGAAGGCAACGAAGAGGATTTGAAAGCAAGGCAGAATTGCAGGAAACAGATTTCAGGAGGTAGATTCGAATCGCCTTTAAAGCACATGAAAAGCGGCAAAACGTCGACAATGATGCCCTTGTCCAAAAAGGGCGTATGCGTTTTTTCCTGATTATATTCAGGAAAAAACGCATACGCCCTTTTTGGCCAACCAAGCAACCTGGAAAGGCAAATCAGCGCTACAAAGAAGTCTCGCTTCCCATCGGTCAAAAGGGCCATGCTGCAAAAAGTGTCAAAACCAAAAATGCAGGACAGGCCATGGAGAAATGGCAGCCTTGCTACGCTGATGGGTGGGATGTAAATTGCCCACAGCCACTGTGGAGAAGTGTATGGTGTGTCCTGAAACATCGAAAAAACACAGCTTAGGGAGCATAGGGCACGTCCACTCATGGGCGTATAAATTGGGAAAACTAAAAATCAGCAAGACACAGGCACCCCAAAGTTTAGGGCTGCTCTGTTGACAAGAACCTCCACTTCATGACACCTTAAATATCCCAGGAAAGAGAAAAATGGATAAAGAAGTTGTGGTCCTTATGTACAATGGAATATCACTCAGACATGAAATCAATGTCATAAGGCTAGGAGAAGCAAGATGTGTGGATTTAGGTACGAGGATTCTAAGTGAAATAAGTCACACAGAAAAAGACACTTATCATAAGCTATCACTTATAGAGGGAATGTAAAAAGCGCTACACTTGAACTGAATTACAAAAGAGAACAGAGTCACACGTTTAGAAAACACACTATGGCTGCTTAACGGGAAAGGTGAGGTGGGGTGATGCATAAAACAAGGGTTTCAAATTCGCTCAGATACCGTTCCATACACCCAATATGTAATAGACAAGACCTACTCCTTGCTCAGTGAACTGGACTCAACACCCCCTATTTACCGCACAAGAATATATCTGACTAGTAAGAATCTTAAAACCTATGTATTGATATCTGTCTGGAAGTGAGTCAAGTGGGTGTAAAGCCGCATAAACACAGCCGTGAAAAGCAGCTAAACACCATTATAAAAATAAATTACTTTTAAAAACCCATAAAACAAAGACAGTGAAAGAGAGAGAAATTCTTACAAAATTCGTTCAGGGGCTGTGATGCAACCTGGATTGACCATATCTAGACCCACAGCTGGATGAGACATAAGGGTGGACACTCTTGGGGCTGAGAGTTTTGGTGAGGTTGGGTGAGCAAACGCAGACCCTTTAAAGTAATACTGCGTGGTACACAGCCCATGGGTCCCAAATCTCCAGGTTCAAGGGCATCTTCCTACATCGAAAACATGCATGAGAAACCCAGAAGATGGTACACCGTGTGATTTTGAAAGGTTTCTAAAACGCACCTCATTTCTCATCTCCTTGTGCCCTGGTTCGCCTTTCCAGCTACTTAACTAGCAATCTCCCTACTTGGAGAATCAGCACCTTTAAGCTCCTGTTCCCTACAGGTTGCAATTTGTCCTGAGGATGAACGGGAAGAGGGGCAACCAATGAGAGACTAGATCTAGGTGTTGGGACAGGCACAGGTCACTCTTTTTTCCCATCAGGAAGAAGAATTAACCACAGGCTCAGCCTGCCGCCCGGAACCAGAATAGGGCCTGAGGCAATCCCGAGATTTTACGGCCAGCTCCCAAAAAAGACAGTTGAAAAATGGATCTCAGGGGCACTGCAATTCACAACCCTGCTGAGTTATAAATGATAACTCTCTTCCACAAATATATTGAGGGAAGGCAACGAAGAGGATTTAAAAGCAAGGCAGAATTGCAGGAAACAGGTTTCAGGAGGTAGATTCGAATCGCCTTTAAAGCACATGAAAAGCGGCAAAACGTCGGCAATGATGCCCTTGGACAAAAAGGGCGTATGCGTTTTTTTTCAGAATATATTCAGGAAAAAACGCATACGCCCATTTTGGCCAACCAAGCAACCTGGAAAGGCAAATCAGCGCTACAAAGAAGTCTCGCTTCCCATCGGTCAAAAGGGCCATGCTGCAAAAAGTGTCAAAACCAGAAATGCAGGACAGGCCATGGAGAAATGGCAGCCTTGCTACGCTGATGGTCGGGATGTAAATTGCCAACAGCCACTCTGGAGAAGTGTAAGGTGTGTCCTGAAACATCGAAAAAACACAGCTTAGGGAGCATAGGGCACGTCCACTCATGGGCGTACAAATTGGGAAAACTGAAAATCAGCAAGACACAGGCACCCCAAAGTTTAGGGCAGCTCTGTTGACAAGAACCTCCACTTCATGACACCTTAAATATCCCAGGAAAGAGAAAAATGGATAAAGAAGTTGTGGTCCTTATGTACAATGGAATATCACTCAGACATGAAATCAATGTCATAAGGCTAGTAGAAGCAAGAAGAGTGGATATAGGTACGACGATTCTAAGTGAAATAAGTCACACAGAAAAAGACACTTATCATAAGCTATCACTTATAGAGGGAATGAAAAAACCGCTACACTTGAACTGAATTACAAAAGAGAACAGAGTCACACGTTTAGAAAACACACTATGGCTGCTTAACGGGAAAGGTGAGGTGGGGTGATGCATAAAACAAGGGTTTCAAATTCGCTCAGATACCGTTCCATACACCCAATATGTAATAGACAAGACCTACTCCTTACTCAGTGAACTGGACTCAACACCCCCTATTCACCGCACAAGAATATATGTGACTAGTAAGAATCTTAAAACCTATGTATTGATATCTGTCTGGAAGTGAGTCAAGTGGGTGTAAAGCCACATAAACACAGCCGTGAAAAGAAGCTAGACCCCATTATAAAAATAAATTTCTTTTAAAAACCCGTAAAACCAAGACAGTGAAAGAGAGAAATTCTTACACAATTCGTTCAGAGGCTGTGATGCAACCTGGATTGACCATATCTAGACCCACAGCTGGATGAGACATAAGGGTGGACACTCTTGGGGTTGAGAGGTTGGGTGAGGTTGGGTGAGCAAACGCAGACCCTTTAAAGTAATACTGCGTGGTACCCATCCCATGGGTCCCAAATCTCCAGGTTCAAGGGCATCTTCCTACATCGAAAAAATGCATGAGAAACCCAGATGATGGTACACCGTGTGATTTTGAAAGGTTTCTAAAACGCACCTCATTTCTCATCTCCTTGTGTTCGGGTTCGCCATTCCGGCTACTTTACTAGCAATCTCCCTACTTGGAGAATCAGCACCTTTAACCTCCTGTTCCGTACAGGTTGCAATTTGTCCTGAGGATGAAAGGGAAGAGGGGCAACCAATGAGAGACTAGATCTAGGTGTTGGGACAGGCACAGGTCACTCTATTTTCCCATCAGGAAGAAGAATTAACCACAGGCTCAGCCTGCCGCCCGGAACCAAAATAGGGCCTCAGGCTATCCCGTGCTTTTGTGGCCAGCTCCCAAAAAAGACAGTTGAAAAATGGATCTCAGGGGCACTGCAATTCAAAAACCTGCTGAGTTATGAATGATAACTCTCGTCCACAAATATATTGAGGGAAGGCAACGAAGAGGATTTAAAAGCAAGGCAGAATTGCAGGAAACAGGTTTCAGGAGGTAGATTCGAATCGCCTTTAAAGCACATGAAAAGTGGCAAAACGTCGACAATGATGCCCTTGTCCAAAAAGGGCGTATGCGTTTTTTCCTGAATATATTCAGGAAAAAACGCATACGCCCTTTTTGGCCAACCAAGCAACCTGGAAAGGCAAATCAGCGCTACAAAGAAGTCTCGCTTCCCATCGGTCAAAAGGGCCATGCTGCAAAAAGTGTCAAAACCAAAAATGCAGGACAGGCCATGGAGAAATGGCAGCCTTGCTACGCTGATGGGTGGGATGTAAATTGCCCACAGCCACTCTGGAGAAGTGTATGGTGTGTCCTGAAACATCGAAAAAACACAGCTGAGGGAGCATAGGGCACGTCCACTCATGGGCGTATAAATTGGGAAAAATAAAAATCAGCAAGACACAGGCACCCCAAAGTTTAGGGCTGCTCTGTTGACAAGAACCTCCACTTCATGACACCTTAAATATCCCAGGAAAGAGAAAAATGCATAAAGAAGTTGTGGTCCTTATGTACAATGGAATATCACTCAGACATGAAATCAATGTCATAAGGCTAGTAGAAGCAAGAAGAGTGGATATAGGTACGACGATTCTAAGTGAAATAAGTCACACAGAAAAAGACACTTATCATAAGCTATCACTTATAGAGGGAATGAAAAAACCGCTACACTTGAACTGAATTACAAAAGAGAACAGAGTCACACGTTTAGAAAACACACTATGGCTGCTTAACGGGAAAGGTGAGGTGGGGTGATGCATAAAACAAGGGTTTCAAATTCGCTCAGATACCGTTCCATACACCCAATATGTAATAGACAAGACCTACTCCTTACTCAGTGAACTGGACTCAACACCCCTTATTCACCGCACAAGAATATATGTGACTAGTAAGAATCTTAAAACCTATGTATTGATATCTGTCTGGAAGTGAGTCAAGTGGGTGTAAAGCCACATAAACACAGCCGTGAAAAGAAGCTAGACCCCATTATAAAAATAAATTTCTTTTAAAAACCCGTAAAACCAAGACAGTGAAAGAGAGAAATTCTTACACAATTCGTTCAGAGGCTGTGATGCAACCTGGATTGACCATATCTAGACCCACAGCTGGATGAGACATAAGGGTGGACACTCTTGGGGTTGAGAGGTTGGGTGAGGTTGGGTGAGCAAACGCAGACCCTTTAAAGTAATACTGTGTGGTACCCATCCCATGGGTCCCAAATCTCCAGGTTCAAGGGCATCTTCCTACATCGAAAAAATGCATGAGAAACCCAGATGATGGTACACCGTGTGATTTTGAAAGGTTTCTAAAACGCACCTCATTTCTCATCTCCTTGTGTTCGGGTTCGCCATTCCAGCTACTTTACTAGCAATCTCCCTACTTGGAGAATCAGCACCTTTAACCTCCTGTTCCGTACAGGTTGCAATTTGTCCTGAGGATGAAAGGGAAGAGGGGCAACCAATGAGAGACTAGATCTAGGTGTTGGGACAGGCACAGGTCACTCTATTTTCCCATCAGGAAGAAGAATTAACCACAGGCTCAGCCTGCCGCCCGGAACCAAAATAGGGCCTCAGGCTATCCCGTGCTTTTGTGGCCAGCTCCCAAAAAAGACAGTTGAAAAATGGATCTCAGGGGCACTGCAATTCAAAAACCTGCTGAGTTATGAATGATAACTCTCGTCCACAAATATATTGAGGGAAGGCAACAAAGAGGATTTAAAAGCAAGGCAGAATTGCAGGAAACAGGTTTCAGGAGGTAGATTCGAATCTCCTTTAAAGCACATGAAAAGTGGCAAAACGTCGACAATGATGCCCTTGTCCAAAAAGGGCGTATGCGTTTTTTCCTGAATATATTCAGGAAAAAACGCATACGCCCTTTTTGGCCAACCAAGCAACCTGGAAAGGCAAATCAGCGCTACAAAGAAGTCTCGCTTCCCATCGGTCAAAAGGGCCATGCTGCAAAAAGTGTCAAAACCAAAAATGCAGGACAGGCCATGGAGAAATGGCAGCCTTGCTACGCTGATGGGTGGGATGTAAATTGCCCACAGCCACTCTGGAGAAGTGTATGGTGTGTCCTGAAACATCGAAAAAACACAGCTGAGGGAGCATAGGGCACGTCCACTCATGGGCGTATAAATTGGGAAAACTGAAAATCAGCAAGACACAGGCACCCGAAAGTTTAGGGCAGCTCTGTTGACAAGAACCTCCACTTCATGACACCTTAAATATCCCAGGAAAGAGAAAAATGGATAAAGAAGTTGTGGTCCTTATGTACAATGGAATATCACTCAGACATGAAATCAATGTCATAAGGCTAGTAGAAGCAAGAAGAGTGGATATAGGTACGACGAGTCTAAGTGAAATAAGTCACACAGAAAAAGACACTTATCATAAGCTATCACTTATAGAGGGAATGAAAAAACCGCTACACTTGAACTGAATTACAAAATAGAACAGAGTCACACGTTTAGAAAACACACTATGGCTGCTTAACGGGAAAGGTGAGGTGGGGTGATGCATAAAACAAGGGTTTCAAATTCGCTCAGATACCGTTCCATACACCCAATATGTAATAGACAAGACCTACTCCTTACTCAGTGAACTGGACTCAACACCCCCTATTCACCGCACAAGAATATATGTGACTAGTAAGAATCTTAAAACCTATGTATTGATATCTGTCTGGAAGTGAGTCAAGTGGGTGTAAAGCCGCATAAACACAGCCGTGAAAAGAAGCTAGACCCCATTATAAAAATAAATTTCTTTTAAAAACCCGTAAAACCAAGACAGTGAAAGAGAGAAATTCTTACACAATTCGTTCAGAGGCTGTGATGCAACCTGGATTGACCATATCTAGACCCACAGCTGGAAGAGACATAAGGGTGGACACTCTTGGGGCTGAGAGGTTTGGTGAGGTTGGGTGAGCAAACGCAGACCCTTTAAAGTAATACTGCGTGGTACCCATCCCATGGGTCCCAAATCTCCAGGTTCAAGGGCATCTTCCTACATAGAAAACATGCATGAGAAAAACAGAAGATGGTACACCGTGTGATTTTGAAAGGTTTCTAAAACGCACCTCATTTCTCATCTCCTTGTGCCCTGGTTCGCCTTTCCAGCTACTTAACTAGCAATCTCCCTACTTGGAGAATCAGCACCTTTAAGCTCCTTTTCCCTACAGGTTGCAATTTGTCCTGAGGATGAACGGGAAGAGGGGCAACGAATGAGAGACTAGATCTAGGTGTTGGGACCGGCACAGGTCACTCTATTTTCCCATCAGGAAGAAGAATTAACCACAGGCTCAGCCTGCCGCCCGGGACCAAAATAGGGCCTCAGGCTATCCCGTGCTTTTGTGGCCAGCTCCCAAAAAAGACAGTTGAAAAATGGATCTCAGGGGCACTGCAATTCAAAAACCTGCTGAGTTATGAATGATAACTCTCGTCCACAAATATATTGAGGGAAGGCAACGAAGAGGATTTAAAAGCAAGGCAGAATTGCAGGAAACAGGTTTCAGGAGGTAGATTCGAATCGCCTTTAAAGCACATGAAAAGTGGCAAAACGTCGACAATGATGCCCTTGTCCAAAAAGGGCGTATGCGTTTTTTCCTGAATATATTCAGGAAAAAACGCATACGCCCTTTTTGGCCAACCAAGTAACCTGGAAAGGCAAATCAGTGCTACAAAGAAGTATCGCTTCCCATCGGTCAAAAGGGCCATGCTGCAAAAAGTGTCAAAACCAGAAATGCAGGACAGTCCATGGAGAAATGGCAGCCTTGCTACGCTGATGGGCGGGATGTAAATTGCCAACAGCCACTCTGGAGAAGTGTAAGGTGTGTCCTGAAACATCGAAAAAACACAGCTTAGGGAGCATAGGGCACGTCCACTCATGGGCGTATAAATTGGGAAAACTAAAAATCAGCAAGACACAGGCACCCCAAAGTTTAGGGCTGCTATGTTGACAAGAACCTCCACTTCATGACACCTTAAATATCCCAGGAAAGAGAAAAATGGATAAAGAAGTTGTGGTCTTTATGTACAATGGAATATCACTCAGACATGAAATCAATGTCATAAGGCTAGTAGAAGCAAGATGAGTGGAGTTAGGTACGACGATTCTAAGTGAAATAAGTCACACAGAAAAAGACACTTATCATAAGCTATCACTTATAGAGGGAATGTAAAAACCGCTACACTTGAACTGAATTACAAAACAGAACAGAGTCACACGTTTAGAAAACACACTATGGCTGCTTAACGGGAAAGGTGAGGTGGGGTGATGCATAAAACAAGGGTTTCAAATTCGCTCAGTTACCGTTCCATACACCCAATATGTAATAGACAAGACCTACTCCTTGCTCAGTGAACTGGAATCAACACCCCCTATTCACCACACAACAATATATCTGACTAGTAAGAAACTTAAAACCTATGTATTGATATCTATCTGGAAGTGAGTCAAGTGGGTGTAAAGACGCATAAACACAGCCGTGAAAAGCAGCTAAACCCCATTATGAAAATAAATTACTTTTAAAAACCCGTAAAACAAAGACAGTGAAAGAGAGAGAAATTCTTACAAAATTCGTTCATGGGCTGTGATGCAACCTGGATTGACCATATCTACACCCACAGCTGGATGAGACATAAGGGTGGTCACTCTTGTGGCTGAGAGGTTTGGTGAGGTTGGGTGAGCAAACGCAGACCCTTTAAAGTAATACTGCTTGGTACCCATCCCATGGGTCCCAAATCCCCAGGTTCAAGGGCATCTTCCTACATCGAAAACATGCATGAGAAACCCAGAAGATGGTACACCGTGTGATTTTGAAAGGTTTTTAAAATGCACCTCATTTCTCATCTCCTTGTGCTCGGGTTCGCCTTTCCAGCTACTTTACTAGCAATCTCCCTACTTGGAGAATCAGCACCATTAAGCTCCTGTTCCCTACAGGTTACAATTTGTCCTGAGGATGAACTGGAAGAGGGGCAACCAATGAGAGACTAGATCTAGGTGTTGGGACAGGCACAGGTCACTCTATTTTCCCATCAGGAAGAATTAACCACAGGCTCAGCCTGCCGCCCAGAAGCAGAATAAGGCCTGAGGCAATCCCGCGGTTTTGCGGGCAGCTCCCAAAAAAGAGAGTTGAAAAATGGAGATCAGGGACACTGCAATTCACAAACCCGCAGAGTTATAAATGATAACTCTCATCCACAGATGTATTGAGGGAAGGTAACGAAGAGGATTTGAAAACAAGGCAGAATTGCAGGGAACAGATTTCAGGAGGTAGATTCGAATCGCCTTGAAAGCACATGAAAAGCGGCAAAATGTCGACAATGATGCCCTTGGCCAAAAAGGGCTTATGCGTGTTTTCCTGAGTATATTCAGGAAAACACGCATACGCCCTTTTTGGCCAACCAAGCAACCTGGAAAGGCAAATCAGCGCTACAAAGAAGTCTCGCTTCCCATCGGTCAAAAGGGCCATGCTGCAAAAAGTGTCAAAATCAGAAATGCAGGACAGTCCATGGAGAAATGGCAGCCTTGCTACGCTGATGGGCGGGATGTAAATTGCCAACAGCCACTCTGGAGAAGTGTAAGGTGTGTCCTGAAACATCGAAAAAACACAGCTTAGGGAGCATAGGGCACGTCCACTCATGGGCGTATAAATTGGGAAAACTAAAAATCAGCAAGACACAGGCACCCCAAAGTTTAGGGCTGCTCTGTTGACAAGAACCTCCACTTCATGACACCTTAAATATCCCAGGAAAGAGAAAAATGGATAAAGAAGTTGTGGTCCTTATGTACAATGGAATATCACTCAGACATGAAATCAATGTCATAAGGCTAGTAGAAGCAAGATGAGTGGAGTTAGGTACGACGATTCTAAGTGAAATAAGTCACACAGAAAAAGACACTTATCATAAGCTATCACTTATAGAGGGAATGTAAAAACCGCTACACTTGAACTGAATTACAAAACAGAACAGAGTCACACGTTTAGAAAACACACTATGGCTGCTTAACGGGAAAGGTGGGGTGGGGTGATGCATAAAACAAGGGTTTCAAATTCGCTCAGATACCGTTCCATACACCCAATATATAATAGACAAGACCTACTCCTTGCTCAGTGAACTGGACTCAACACCCCCTATTCACCGCACAAGAATATATGTGACTAGTAAGAATCTTAAAACCTATGTATTGATATCTGTCTGGAAGTGAGTCAAGTGGGTGTAAAGCCGCATAAACACAGCCGTGAAAAGCAGCTAAACCCCATTATAAAAATAAATTACTTTTAAAAACCCTTAAAATAAAGACAGTGAAAGAGAGAAATTCTTACAAAATTCGTTCAGAGGCTGTGATGCAAACTGAATTGACCATATCTAGACACACAGCTGGATGAGACATAAGGGTGGACACTCTTGGGGTTGAGAGTTTGGGTGAGCAAACGCAGACCCTTTAAAGTAATACTGCGTGGTACCCATCCCATGGGTCCCAAATCTCCAGGTTCAAGGGCATCTTCCTACATCGAAAACATGCATGAGAAAAACAGAAGATGGTACACCGTGTGATTTTGAAAGGTTTCTAAAACGCACCTCATTTCTCATATCCTTGTGTTCGGGTTCGCCATTCCAGCTACTTTACTAACAATCTTCCTACTTGGAGAATCAGCACCTTTAACCTCCTGTTCCGTACAGGTTGCAATTTGTCCTGAGGATGAAAGGGAAGAGGGGCAACCAATGAGAGACTAGGTCTAGGTGTTGGGACAGGCACAGGTCACTCTATTTTCCCATCAGGAAGAAGAATTAACCACAGGCTCAGCCTGCCGCCAGGAACCAGAATAGGGCCTGAGGCAATCCTGCGCTTTTGCGACCAGCTCCCAAAAAGACAGTTGAAAAATGGAGCTAGGGGGCACTGCCATTCACATACCTGCTGAGTTATAAATGATAACTCTCGTCCACAAATATATTGAGGGAAGGCAACGAAGAGGATTTGAAAGCAAGGCAGAATTGCAGGAAACAGGTTTCAAGAGGTAGATTCGAATCGCCTTGAAAGCACATGAAAAGCGGCAAAACTTCGAAAATGATGCCCTTGGCCAAAAAGGGCGTATGCGTTTTTTCCTGAGTATATTCAGGAAAACACGCATACGCCCTTTTTGGCCAACCAAGCAACCTGGAAAGGCAAATCAGCGCTACAAAGAAGTCTCGCTTCCCATCGGTCAAAAGGGTGATGCTGCAAAAAGTGTCAAAACCTGAAATGCAGGACAGTCCATGGAGAAATGGCAGCCTTGCTACGCTGATGGGCGGGATGTAAATTGCCAACAGCCACTCTGGAGAAGTGTAAGGTGTGTCCTGAAACATCGAAAAAACACAGCTTAGGGAGCATAGGGCACGTCCACTCATGGGCGTATAAATTGGGAAAACTAAAAAACAGCAAGACAGAGGCACCCCAAAGTTTAGGGCTGCTCTGTTGACAAGAACCTCCACTTTATGACACCTTAAATATCCCAGGAAAGAGAAAAATGGATAAAGAAGTTGTGGTCCTTATGTACAATGGAATATCACTCAGACATGAAATCAATGTCATAAGGCTAGTAGAAGCAAGATGAGTGGAGTTAGGTACGATGATTCTAAGTGAAATAAGTCACACAGAAAAAGACACTTATCATAAGCTATCACTAATAGAGGGAATGTAAAAACCGCTACACTTGAACTGAATTACAAAACAGAACAGAGTCACACGTTTAGAAAACACACTATGGCTGCTTAACGGGAAAGGTGAGGTAGGGTGATGCATAAAACAAGGGTTTCAAATTCGCTCAGATACCGTTCCATACACCCAATATGTAATAGACAAGACCTACTCCTTGCTCAGTGAACTGGAATCAACACCCCCTATTCACCGCACAACAATATATCTGACTAGTAAGAAACTTAAAACCTATGTATTGATATCTATCTGGAAGTGAGTCAAGTGGGTGTAAAGACGCATAAACACAGCCGTGAAAAGCAGCTAAACCCCATTATGAAAATAAATTACTTTTAAAAACCCGTAAAACAAAGACAGTGAAAGAGAGAGAAATTCTTACAAAATTCGTTCAGGGGCTGTGATGCAATCTGGATTGACCATATCTACACCCACAGCTGGATGAGACATAAGGGTGGTCACTCTTGGGGCTGAGAGGTTTGGTGAGGTTGGGTGAGGAAACGCAGACCCTTTAAAGTAATACTGCTTGGTACCCATCCCATGGGTCCCAAATCCCCAGGTTCAAGGGCATCTTCCTACATCGAAAACATGCATGAGAAACCCAGAAGATGGTACACCGTGTGATTTTGAAAGGTTTTTAAAATGCACCTCATTTCTCATCTCCTTGTGCCCGGGTTCGCCTTTCCAGCTACTTTACTAGCAATCTCCCTACTTGGAGAATCAGCACCATTAAGCTCCTGTTCCCTACAGGTTACAATTTGTCCTGAGGATGAACGGGAAGAGGGGCAACCAATGAGAGACTAGATCTAGGTGTTGGGACAGGCACAGGTCACTCTATTTTCCCATCAGGAAGAAGAATTAACCACAGGCTCAGCCTGCCGCCCAGAAGCAGAATAAGGCCTGAGGCAATCCCGCACTTTTGCGGCCAGCTCCCAAAAAAGAGAGTGGAAAAATGGAGATCAGGGACACTGCAATTCACAAACCCGCAGAGTTATAAATGATAACTCTCATCCACAGATGTATTGAGGGAAGGCAACGAAGAGGATTTGAAAACAAGGCAGAATTGCAGGAAACAGATTTCAGGAGGTAGATTCGAATCGCCTTGAAAGCACATGAAAAGCGGCAATACGTCGACAATGATGCCCTTGGCCAAAAAGGGCTTAAGCGTTTTTTCCTGAGTATATTCAAGAAAACACGCATACGCCCTTTTTGGCCAACCAAGCAACCTGGAAAGGCAAATCAGCGCTACAAAGAAGTCTCGCTTCCCATCGGTCAAAAGGGCCATGCTGCAAAAAGTGTCAAAACCAGAAATGCAGGACAGTCAATGGAGAAATGGCAGCCTTGCTACGCTGATGGGCGGGATGTAAATTGCCAGCAGCCACTCTGGAGAAGTGTAAGGTGTGTCCTGAAACATCGAAAAAACACAGCTTAGGGAGCATAGGGCACGTCCACTCATGGGCGTATAAATTGGGAAAAATAAAAATCAGCAAGACACAGGCACCCCAAAGTTTAGGGCTGCTCTGTAGACAAGAACCTCAACTTCATGACACCTTAAATATCCCAGGAAAGAGAAAAATGGATAAAGAAGTTGTGGTCCTTATGTACAATGGAATATCACTCAGACATGAAATGAATGTCATAAGGCTAGTAGAAGCAAGATGAGTGGAGTTAGGTACGACGATTCTAAGTGAAATAAGTCACACAGAAAAAGACACTTATCATAAGCTATCACTTATAGAGGGAATGTAAAAACCGCTACACTTGAACTGAATTACAAATGAGAACAGAGTCACACGTTTAGAAAACACACTATGGCTGCTTAACGGGAAAGGTGAGGTGGGGTGATGCATAAAACAAGGGTTTCAAATTCGCTCACATACCGTTCCATACACCCAATATATAATAGACAAGACCTACTCCTTGCTCAGTGAACTGGACTCAACACCCCCTATTCACCGCACAAGAATATATGTGACTAGTAAGAATCTTAAAACCTATGTATTGATATCTGTCTGGAAGTGAGTCAAGTGGGTGTAAATCCGCATAAACACAGCCGTGAAAAGCAGCTAAACCCCATTATAAAAATAAATTACTTTTAAAAACCCTTAAAATAAAGACAGTGAAAGAGAGAAATTCTTACAAAATTCGTTCAGAGGCTGTGATGCAACCTGAATTGACCATATCTAGACACACAGCTGGATGAGACATAAGGGTGGACACTCTTGGGGTTGAGAGTTTAGGTGAGCAAACGCAGACCCTTTAAAGTAATACTGCGTGGTACCCATCCCATGGGTCCCAAATCTCCAGGTTCAAGGGCATCTTCCTACATAGAAAACATGCATGAGAAAAACAGAAGATGGTACACCGTGTGATTTTGAAAGGTTTCTAAAACGCACCTCATTTCTCATCTCCTTGTGTTCGGGTTCGCCATTCCAGCTACTTTACTAACAATCTCCCTACTTGGAGAATCAGCACCTTTAACCTCCTGTTCCGTACAGGTTGCAATTTGTCCTGAGGATGAAAGGGAAGAGGGGCAACCAATGAGAGACTAGGTCTAGGTGTTGGGACAGGCACAGGTCACTCTATTTTCCCATCAGGAAGAAGAATTAACCACAGGCTCAGCCTGCCGCCGGGAAGCAGAATAGGGCCTGAGGCAATCCTGCGCTTTTGCGGCCAGCTCCCAAAAAGACAGTTGAAAAATGGAGCTAGGGGGCACTGCCATTCACATACCTGCTGAGTTATAAATGATAACTCTCGTCCACAAATATATTGAGGGAAGGCAACGAAGAGGATTTGAAAGCAAGGCAGAATTGCAGGAAACAGGTTTCAGGAGGTAGATTCGAATCGCCTTGAAAGCACATGAAAAGCGGCAAAACTTCGAAAATGATGCCCTTCGCCAAAAAGGGCGTATGCGTTTTTTCCTGAGTATATTCAGGAAAACACGCATACGCCCTTTTTGGCCAACCAAACAACCTGGAAAGGCAAATCAGCGCTACAAAGAAGTCTCGCTTCCCATCGGTCAAAAGGGTGATGCTGCAAAAAGTGTCAAAACCAGAAATGCAGGACAGTCCATGGAGACATGGCAGCCCTGCTACGCTGATGGGCGGGATGTAAATTGCCAACAGCCACTCTGGAGAAGTGTAAGGTGTGTCCTGAAACATCGAAAAAACACAGCTTAGGGAGCATAGGGCACGTCCACTCATGGGCGTATAAATTGGGAAAACTAAAAATCAGCAAGACACAGGCACCCCAAAGTTTAGGGCTGCTCTGTTGACAAGAACCTCCACTTCATGACACCTTAAATATCCCAGGAAAGAGAAAAATGGATAAAGAAGTTGTGGTCCTTATGTACAATGGAATATCACTCAGACATGAAATCAATGTCATAAGGCTCGGAGAAGCAAGATGTGTGGATTTAGGTACGAAGATTCTAAGTGAAATAAGTCACACAGAAAAAGACACTTATCATAAGCTATCACTTATAGAGGGAATGTAAAAAGCGCTACACTTGAACTGAATTACAAAAGAGAACAGAGTCACACGTTTAGAAAACACACTATGGCTGCTTAACGGGAAAGGTGAGGTGGGGTGATGCATAAAACAAGTGTTTCAAATTCGCTCAGATACCGTTCCATACACCCAATATGTAATAGACAAGACCTACTCCTTGCTCAGTGAACTGGACTCAACACCCCCTATTTACCGCAAAAGAATATATCTGACTAGTAAGAATCTTAAAACCTATGTATTGATATCTGTCTGGAAGTGAGTCAAGTGGGTGTAAAGCCGCATAAACACAGCCGTGAAAAGCAGCTAAACACCATTATAAAAATAAATTACTTTTAAAAACCCGTAAAACAAAGACAGTGAAAGAGAGAGAAATTCTTACAAAATTCGTTCAGGGGCTGTGATGCAACCTGGATTGACCATATCTAGACCCACAGCTGGATGAGACATAAAGGTGGACACTCTTGGGGCTGAGAGGTTGGGTGAGGTTGGGTGAGCAAACGCAGACCCTTTAAAGTAATACTGCGTGGTACCCATCCCATGGGTCCCAAATCTCCAGGTTCAAGGGCATCTTCCTACATCGAAAACATGCATGAGAAACCCAGAAGATGGTACACCGTGTGATTTTGAAAGGTTTCTAAAACGCACCTCATTTCTCATCTCCTTGTGCCCTGGTTCGCCTTTCCAGCTACTTAACTAGCAATCTCCCTACTTGGAGAATCAGCACCTTTAAGCTCCTGTTCCCTACAGGTTGCAATTTGTCCTGAGGATGAACGGGAAGAGGGGCAACCAATGAGAGACTAGATCTAGGTGTTGGGACAGGCACAGGTCACTCTTTTTTCCCATCAGGAAGAAGAATTAACCACAGGCTCAGCCTGACGCCCGGAACCAGAATAGGGCCTGAGGCAATCCCGTGCTTTTACGGCCAGCTCCCAAAAAAGACAGTTGAAAAATGGATCTCAGGGGCACTGCAATTCACAACCCTGCTGAGTTATAAATGATAACTCTCTTCCACAAATATATTGAGGGAAGGCAACGAAGAGGATTTAAAAGCAAGGCAGAATTGCAGGAAACAGGTTTCAGGAGGTAGATTCGAATCGCCTTTAAAGCACATGAAAAGCGGCAAAACGTCGGCAATGATGCCCTTGGACAAAAAGGGCGTATGCGTTTTTTTTCAGAATATATTCAGGAAAAAACGCATACGCCCATTTTGGCCAACCAAGCAACCTGGAAAGGCAAATCAGCGCTACAAAGAAGTCTCGCTTCCCATCGGTCAAAAGGGCCATGCTGCAAAAAGTGTCAAAACCAGAAATGCAGGACAGGCCATGGAGAAATGGCAGCCTTGCTACGGTGATGGGCGGGATGTAAATTGCCAACAGCCACTCTGGAGAAGTGTAAGGTGTGTCGTGAAACATCGAAAAAACACAGCTTAGGGAGCATAGGGCACGTCCACTCATGGGCGTACAAATTGGGAAAACTGAAAATCACCAAGACACAGGCACCCCAAAGTTTAGGGCAGCTCTGTTGACAAGAACCTCCACTTCATGACACCTTAAATATCCCAGGAAAGAGAAAAATGGATAAAGAAGTTGTGGTCCTTATGTACAATGGAATATCACTCAGACATGAAATCAATGTCATAAGGCTAGTAGAAGCAAGAAGAGTGGATATAGGTACGACGATTCTAAGTGAAATAAGTCACACAGAAAAAGACACTTATCATAAGCTATCACTTATAGAGGGAATGAAAAAACCGCTACACTTGAACTGAATTACAAAAGAGAACAGAGTCACACGTTTAGAAAACACACTATGGCTGCTTAACGGGAAAGGTGAGGTGGGGTGATGCATAAAACAAGGGTTTCAAATTCGCTCAGATACCGTTCCATACACCCAATATGTAATAGACAAGACCTACTCCTTACTCAGTGAACTGGACTCAACACCCCCTATTCACCGCACAAGAATATATGTGACTAGTAAGAATCTTAAAACCTATGTATTGATATCTGTCTGGAAGTGAGTCAAGTGGGTGTAAAGCCGCATAAACACAGCCGTGAAAAGAAGCTAGACCCCATTATAAAAATAAATTTCTTTTAAAAACCCGTAAAACCAAGACAGTGAAAGAGAGAAATTCTTACACAAATCGTTCAGAGGCTGTGATGCAACCTGGATTGACCATATCTAGACCCACAGCTGGATGAGACATAAGGGTGGACACTCTTGGGGTTGAGAGGTTGGGTGAGGTTGGGTGAGCAAACGCAGACCCTTTAAAGTAATACTGCGTGGTACCCATCCCTTGGGTCCCAAATCTCCAGGTTCAAGGGCATCTTCCTACATCGAAAAAATGCATGAGAAACCCAGATGATGGTACACCGTGTGATTTTGAAAGGTTTCTAAAACGCACCTCATTTCTCATCTCCTTGTGTTCGGGTTCGCCATTCCAGCTACTTTACTAGCAATCTCCCTACTTGGAGAATCAGCACCTTTAACCTCCTGTTCCGTACAGGTTGCAATTTGTCCTGAGGATGAACGGGAAGAGGGGCAACCAATGAGAGACTAGATCTAGGTGTTGGGACAGGCACAGGTCACTCTATTTTCCCATCAGGAAGAAGAATTAACCACAGGCTCAGCCTGCCGCCCAGAAGCAGAATAGGGCCTGAGGCAATCCCGCGCTTTTGCGGCCAGCTCCCAAAAAAGAGAGTTGAAAAATGGAGCTCAGGGACACTGCAATTCACAAACCCGCAGAGTTATAAATGATAACTCTCATCCACAGATATACTGAGGGAAGGCAACGAAGAGGATTTGAAAGCAAGGCAGAATTGCAGGAAACAGATTTCAGGAGGTAGATTCGAATCGCCTTTAAAGCACATGAAAAGCGGCAAAACGTCGACAATGATGCCCTTGTCCAAAAAGGGCGTATGCGTTTTTTCCTGATTATATTCAGGAAAAAACGCATACGCCCTTTTTGGCCAACCAAGCAACCTGGAAAGGCAAATCAGCGCTACAAAGAAGTCTCGCTTCCCATCGGTCAAAAGGGCCATGCTGCAAAAAGTGTCAAAACCAAAAATGCAGGACAGGCCATGGAGAAATGGCAGCCTTGCTACGCTGATGGGTGGGATGTAAATTGCCCACAGCCACTGTGGAGAAGTGTATGGTGTGTCCTGAAACATCGAAAAAACACAGCTTAGGGAGCATAGGGCACGTCCACTCATGGGCGTATAAATTGGGAAAACTAAAAATCAGCAAGACACAGGCACCCCAAAGTTTAGGGCTGCTCTGTTGACAAGAACCTCCACTTCATGACACCTTAAATATCCCAGGAAAGAGAAAAATGGATAAAGAAGTTGTGGTCCTTATGTACAATGGAATATCACTCAGACATGAAATCAATGTCATAAGGCTAGGAGAAGCAAGATGTGTGGATTTAGGTACGAGGATTCTAAGTGAAATAAGTCACACAGAAAAAGACACTTATCATAAGCTATCACTTATAGAGGGAATGTAAAAAGCGCTACACTTGAACTGAATTACAAAAGAGAACAGAGTCACACGTTTAGAAAACACACTATGGCTGCTTAACGGGAAAGGTGAGGTGGGGTGATGCATAAAACAAGGGTTTCAAATTCGCTCAGATACCGTTCCATACACCCAATATGTAATAGACAAGACCTACTCCTTGCTCAGTGAACTGGACTCAACACCCCCTATTTACCGCACAAGAATATATCTGACTAGTAAGAATCTTAAAACCTATGTATTGATATCTGTCTGGAAGTGAGTCAAGTGGGTGTAAAGCCGCATAAACACAGCCGTGAAAAGCAGCTAAACACCATTATAAAAATAAATTACTTTTAAAAACCCATAAAACAAAGACAGTGAAAGAGAGAGAAATTCTTACAAAATTCGTTCAGGGGCTGTGATGCAACCTGGATTGACCATATCTAGACCCACAGCTGGATGAGACATAAGGGTGGACACTCTTGGGGCTGAGAGTTTTGGTGAGGTTGGGTGAGCAAACGCAGACCCTTTAAAGTAATACTGCGTGGTACACAGCCCATGGGTCCCAAATCTCCAGGTTCAAGGGCATCTTCCTACATCGAAAACATGCATGAGAAACCCAGAAGATGGTACACCGTGTGATTTTGAAAGGTTTCTAAAACGCACCTCATTTCTCATCTCCTTGTGCCCTGGTTCGCCTTTCCAGCTACTTAACTAGCAATCTCCCTACTTGGAGAATCAGCACCTTTAAGCTCCTGTTCCCTACAGGTTGCAATTTGTCCTGAGGATGAACGGGAAGAGGGGCAACCAATGAGAGACTAGATCTAGGTGTTGGGACAGGCACAGGTCACTCTTTTTTCCCATCAGGAAGAAGAATTAACCACAGGCTCAGCCTGCCGCCCGGAACCAGAATAGGGCCTGAGGCAATCCCGAGATTTTACGGCCAGCTCCCAAAAAAGACAGTTGAAAAATGGATCTCAGGGGCACTGCAATTCACAACCCTGCTGAGTTATAAATGATAACTCTCTTCCACAAATATATTGAGGGAAGGCAACGAAGAGGATTTAAAAGCAAGGCAGAATTGCAGGAAACAGGTTTCAGGAGGTAGATTCGAATCGCCTTTAAAGCACATGAAAAGCGGCAAAACGTCGGCAATGATGCCCTTGGACAAAAAGGGCGTATGCGTTTTTTTTCAGAATATATTCAGGAAAAAACGCATACGCCCATTTTGGCCAACCAAGCAACCTGGAAAGGCAAATCAGCGCTACAAAGAAGTCTCGCTTCCCATCGGTCAAAAGGGCCATGCTGCAAAAAGTGTCAAAACCAGAAATGCAGGACAGGCCATGGAGAAATGGCAGCCTTGCTACGCTGATGGTCGGGATGTAAATTGCCAACAGCCACTCTGGAGAAGTGTAAGGTGTGTCCTGAAACATCGAAAAAACACAGCTTAGGGAGCATAGGGCACGTCCACTCATGGGCGTACAAATTGGGAAAACTGAAAATCAGCAAGACACAGGCACCCCAAAGTTTAGGGCAGCTCTGTTGACAAGAACCTCCACTTCATGACACCTTAAATATCCCAGGAAAGAGAAAAATGGATAAAGAAGTTGTGGTCCTTATGTACAATGGAATATCACTCAGACATGAAATCAATGTCATAAGGCTAGTAGAAGCAAGAAGAGTGGATATAGGTACGACGATTCTAAGTGAAATAAGTCACACAGAAAAAGACACTTATCATAAGCTATCACTTATAGAGGGAATGAAAAAACCGCTACACTTGAACTGAATTACAAAAGAGAACAGAGTCACACGTTTAGAAAACACACTATGGCTGCTTAACGGGAAAGGTGAGGTGGGGTGATGCATAAAACAAGGGTTTCAAATTCGCTCAGATACCGTTCCATACACCCAATATGTAATAGACAAGACCTACTCCTTACTCAGTGAACTGGACTCAACACCCCCTATTCACCGCACAAGAATATATGTGACTAGTAAGAATCTTAAAACCTATGTATTGATATCTGTCTGGAAGTGAGTCAAGTGGGTGTAAAGCCACATAAACACAGCCGTGAAAAGAAGCTAGACCCCATTATAAAAATAAATTTCTTTTAAAAACCCGTAAAACCAAGACAGTGAAAGAGAGAAATTCTTACACAATTCGTTCAGAGGCTGTGATGCAACCTGGATTGACCATATCTAGACCCACAGCTGGATGAGACATAAGGGTGGACACTCTTGGGGTTGAGAGGTTGGGTGAGGTTGGGTGAGCAAACGCAGACCCTTTAAAGTAATACTGCGTGGTACCCATCCCATGGGTCCCAAATCTCCAGGTTCAAGGGCATCTTCCTACATCGAAAAAATGCATGAGAAACCCAGATGATGGTACACCGTGTGATTTTGAAAGGTTTCTAAAACGCACCTCATTTCTCATCTCCTTGTGTTCGGGTTCGCCATTCCGGCTACTTTACTAGCAATCTCCCTACTTGGAGAATCAGCACCTTTAACCTCCTGTTCCGTACAGGTTGCAATTTGTCCTGAGGATGAAAGGGAAGAGGGGCAACCAATGAGAGACTAGATCTAGGTGTTGGGACAGGCACAGGTCACTCTATTTTCCCATCAGGAAGAAGAATTAACCACAGGCTCAGCCTGCCGCCCGGAACCAAAATAGGGCCTCAGGCTATCCCGTGCTTTTGTGGCCAGCTCCCAAAAAAGACAGTTGAAAAATGGATCTCAGGGGCACTGCAATTCAAAAACCTGCTGAGTTATGAATGATAACTCTCGTCCACAAATATATTGAGGGAAGGCAACGAAGAGGATTTAAAAGCAAGGCAGAATTGCAGGAAACAGGTTTCAGGAGGTAGATTCGAATCGCATTTAAAGCACATGAAAAGTGGCAAAACGTCGACAATGATGCCCTTGTCCAAAAAGGGCGTATGCGTTTTTTCCTGAATATATTCAGGAAAAAACGCATACGCCCTTTTTGGCCAACCAAGCAACCTGGAAAGGCAAATCAGCGCTACAAAGAAGTCTCGCTTCCCATCGGTCAAAAGGGCCATGCTGCAAAAAGTGTCAAAACCAAAAATGCAGGACAGGCCATGGAGAAATGGCAGCCTTGCTACGCTGATGGGTGGGATGTAAATTGCCCACAGCCACTCTGGAGAAGTGTATGGTGTGTCCTGAAACATCGAAAAAACACAGCTGAGGGAGCATAGGGCACGTCCACTCATGGGCGTATAAATTGGGAAAAATAAAAATCAGCAAGACACAGGCACCCCAAAGTTTAGGGCTGCTCTGTTGACAAGAACCTCCACTTCATGACACCTTAAATATCCCAGGAAAGAGAAAAATGCATAAAGAAGTTGTGGTCCTTATGTACAATGGAATATCACTCAGACATGAAATCAATGTCATAAGGCTAGTAGAAGCAAGAAGAGTGGATATAGGTACGACGATTCTAAGTGAAATAAGTCACACAGAAAAAGACACTTATCATAAGCTATCACTTATAGAGGGAATGAAAAAACCGCTACACTTGAACTGAATTACAAAAGAGAACAGAGTCACACGTTTAGAAAACACACTATGGCTGCTTAACGGGAAAGGTGAGGTGGGGTGATGCATAAAACAAGGGTTTCAAATTCGCTCAGATACCGTTCCATACACCCAATATGTAATAGACAAGACCTACTCCTTACTCAGTGAACTGGACTCAACACCCCTTATTCACCGCACAAGAATATATGTGACTAGTAAGAATCTTAAAACCTATGTATTGATATCTGTCTGGAAGTGAGTCAAGTGGGTGTAAAGCCACATAAACACAGCCGTGAAAAGAAGCTAGACCCCATTATAAAAATAAATTTCTTTTAAAAACCCGTAAAACCAAGACAGTGAAAGAGAGAAATTCTTACACAATTCGTTCAGAGGCTGTGATGCAACCTGGATTGACCATATCTAGACCCACAGCTGGATGAGACATAAGGGTGGACACTCTTGGGGTTGAGAGGTTGGGTGAGGTTGGGTGAGCAAACGCAGACCCTTTAAAGTAATACTGTGTGGTACCCATCCCATGGGTCCCAAATCTCCAGGTTCAAGGGCATCTTCCTACATCGAAAAAATGCATGAGAAACCGAGATGATGGTACACCGTGTGATTTTGAAAGGTTTCTAAAACGCACCTCATTTCTCATCTCCTTGTGTTCGGGTTCGCCATTCCAGCTACTTTACTAGCAATCTCCCTACTTGGAGAATCAGCACCTTTAACCTCCTGTTCCGTACAGGTTGCAATTTGTCCTGAGGATGAAAGGGAAGAGGGGCAACCAATGAGAGACTAGATCTAGGTGTTGGGACAGGCACAGGTCACTCTATTTTCCCATCAGGAAGAAGAATTAACCACAGGCTCAGCCTGCCGCCCGGAACCAAAATAGGGCCTCAGGCTATCCCGTGCTTTTGTGGCCAGCTCCCAAAAAAGACAGTTGAAAAATGGATCTCAGGGGCACTGCAATTCAAAAACCTGCTGAGTTATGAATGATAACTCTCGTCCACAAATATATTGAGGGAAGGCAACAAAGAGGATTTAAAAGCAAGGCAGAATTGCAGGAAACAGGTTTCAGGAGGTAGATTCGAATCTCCTTTAAAGCACATGAAAAGTGGCAAAACGTCGACAATGATGCCCTTGTCCAAAAAGGGCGTATGCGTTTTTTCCTGAATATATTCAGGAAAAAACGCATACGCCCTTTTTGGCCAACCAAGCAACCTGGAAAGGCAAATCAGCGCTACAAAGAAGTCTCGCTTCCCATCGGTCAAAAGGGCCATGCTGCAAAAAGTGTCAAAACCAAAAATGCAGGACAGGCCATGGAGAAATGGCAGCCTTGCTACGCTGATGGGTGGGATGTAAATTGCCCACAGCCACTCTGGAGAAGTGTATGGTGTGTCCTGAAACATCGAAAAAACACAGCTGAGGGAGCATAAGGCACGTCCACTCATGGGCGTATAAATTGGGAAAACTGAAAATCAGCAAGACACAGGCACCCGAAAGTTTAGGGCAGCTCTGTTGACAAGAACCTCCACTTCATGACACCTTAAATATCCCAGGAAAGAGAAAAATGGATAAAGAAGTTGTGGTCCTTATGTACAATGGAATATCACTCAGACATGAAATCAATGTCATAAGGCTAGTAGAAGCAAGAAGAGTGGATATAGGTACGACGAGTCTAAGTGAAATAAGTCACACAGAAAAAGACACTTATCATAAGCTATCACTTATAGAGGGAATGAAAAAACCGCTACACTTGAACTGAATTACAAAATAGAACAGAGTCACACGTTTAGAAAACACACTATGGCTGCTTAACGGGAAAGGTGAGGTGGGGTGATGCATAAAACAAGGGTTTCAAATTCGCTCAGATACCGTTCCATACACCCAATATGTAATAGACAAGACCTACTCCTTACTCAGTGAACTGGACTCAACACCCCCTATTCACCGCACAAGAATATATGTGACTAGTAAGAATCTTAAAACCTATGTATTGATATCTGTCTGGAAGTGAGTCAAGTGGGTGTAAAGCCGCATAAACACAGCCGTGAAAAGAAGCTAGACCCCATTATAAAAATAAATTTCTTTTAAAAACCCGTAAAACCAAGACAGTGAAAGAGAGAAATTCTTACACAATTCGTTCAGAGGCTGTGATGCAACCTGGATTGACCATATCTAGACCCACAGCTGGATGAGACATAAGGGTGGACACTCTTGGGGCTGAGAGGTTTGGTGAGGTTGGGTGAGCAAACGCAGACCCTTTAAAGTAATACTGCGTGGTACCCATCCCATGGGTCCCAAATCTCCAGGTTCAAGGGCATCTTCCTACATAGAAAACATGCATGAGAAAAACAGAAGATGGTACACCGTGTGATTTTGAAAGGTTTCTAAAACGCACCTCATTTCTCATCTCCTTGTGCCCTGGTTCGCCTTTCCAGCTACTTAACTAGCAATCTCCCTACTTGGAGAATCAGCACCTTTAAGCTCCTTTTCCCTACAGGTTGCAATTTGTCCTGAGGATGAACGGGAAGAGGGGCAACGAATGAGAGACTAGATCTAGGTGTTGGGACCGGCACAGGTCACTCTATTTTCCCATCAGGAAGAAGAATTAACCACAGGCTCAGCCTGCCGCCCGGGACCAAAATAGGGCCTCAGGCTATCCCGTGCTTTTGTGGCCAGCTCCCAAAAAAGACAGTTGAAAAATGGATCTCAGGGGCACTGCAATTCAAAAACCTGCTGAGTTATGAATGATAACTCTCGTCCACAAATATATTGAGGGAAGGCAACGAAGAGGATTTAAAAGCAAGGCAGAATTGCAGGAAACAGGTTTCAGGAGGTAGATTCGAATCGCCTTTAAAGCACATGAAAAGTGGCAAAACGTCGACAATGATGCCCTTGTCCAAAAAGGGCGTATGCGTTTTTTCCTGAATATATTCAGGAAAAAACGCATACGCCCTTTTTGGCCAACCAAGCAACCTGGAAAGGCAAATCAGTGCTACAAAGAAGTATCGCTTCCCATCGGTCAAAAGGGCCATGCTGCAAAAAGTGTCAAAACCAGAAATGCAGGACAGGCCATGGAGAAATGGCAGCCTTGCTACGCTGATGGTCGGGATGTAAATTGCCAACAGCCACTCTGGAGAAGTGTACGGTGTGTCCTGAAACATCGAAAATACACAGCTTAGGGAGCATAGGGCACGTCCACTCAAGGGCGTATAAATTGGGAAAACTAAAGATCAGCAAGACACAGGCACCCCAAAGTTTAGGGCTGCTCTGTTGACAAGAACCTCCACTTCATGACACCTTAAATATCCCAGGAAAGAGAAAAATGGATAAAGAAGTTGTGGTCCTTATGTACAATGGAATATCACTCAGATATGAAATCAATGTCATAAGGCTAGGAGAAGCAAGATGTGTGGATTTAGGTACGACAATTCTAAGTGAAATAAGTCACACAGAAAAAGACACTTATCATAAGCTATCACTTATAGAGGGAATGTAAAAACCGCTACTCTTGAACTGAATTACAAAACAGAACAGAGTCACACGTTTAGAAAACACACTATGGCTGCTTAACGGGAAAGGTGAGGTGGGGTGATGCATAAAACAAGGGTTTCAAATTCGCTCAGATACCGTTCCATACACCCAATATGTAATAGACAAGACCTACTCCTTGCTCAGTGAACTGGACTCAACACCCCCTATTCACCGCACAAGAATATATGTGACTAGTAAGAATCTTAAAACCTATGTATTGATATCTGTCTGGAAGTGAGTCAAGTGGGTGTAAAGCCGCATAAACACAGCCGTGAAAAGCAGCTAAATCCCATTATAAAAATAAATTACTTTTAAAAACCCGTAAAACAAAGACAGTGAAAGAGAGAGAAATTCTTACAAAATTCCTTCAGGGGCTGTGATGCAACCTGGATTGACCATATCTAGACCCACAGCTGGATGAGACATAAGGGTGGACACTCTTGGGGCTGAGAGGTTTGGTGAGGTTGGGTGAGCAAACGCAGACCCTTTAAAGTAATACTGCGTGGTACCCATCCCATGGGTCCCAAATCTCCAGGTTCAGGGGCATCTTCCTACATCGAAAACATGCATGAGGAACCCAGAAGATGGTACACCGTGTGATTTTGAAAGGTTTCTAAAACGCACCTCATTTCTCATCTCCTTGTGCCCTGGTTCGCCTTTCCAGCTACTTAACTAGCAATCTCCCTACTTGGAGAATCAGCACCTTTAAGCTCCTTTTCCCTACAGGTTGCAATTTGTCCTGAGGATGAACGGGAAGAGGGGCAACGAATGAGAGACTAGATCTAGGTGTTGGGACCGGCACAGGTCACTCTATTTTCCCATCAGGAAGAAGAATTAACCACAGGCTCAGCCTGCCGCCCAGAAGCAGAATAGGGCCTGAGGCAATCCCGCGCTTTTGCGGCCTGCTCCCAAAAAAGAGAGTTGAAAAATGGAGCTCAGGGACACTGCAATTCACAAACCCGCAGAGTTATAAATGATAACTCTCATCCACAGATATATTGAGGGAAGGCAACGAAGAGGATTTGAAAGCAAGGCAGAATTGCAGGAAACAGATTTCAGGAGGTAGATTCGAATCGCCTTTAAAGCACATGAAAAGCGGCAAAACGTCGACAATGATGCCCTTGTCCAAAAAGGGTGTATGCGTTTTTTCCTGATTATATTCAGGAAAAAACGCATACGCCCTTTTTGGCCAACCAAGCAACCTGGAAAGGCAAATCAGCGCTACAAAGTAGTCTCGCTTCCCATCGGTCAAAAGGGCCATGCTGCAAAAAGTGTCAAAACCAAAAATGCAGGACAGGCCATGGAGAAATGGCAGCCTTGCTACGCTGATGGGTGGGATGTAAATTGCCCACAGCCACTGTGGAGAAGTGTATGGTGTGTCCTGAAACATCGAAAAAACACAGCTTAGGGAGCATAGGGCACGTCCACTCATGGGCGTATAAATTGGGAAAACTAAAAATCAGCAAGACACAGGCACCCCAAAGTTTAGGGCTGCTCTGTTGACAAGAACCTCCACTTCATGACACCTTAAATATCCCAGGAAAGAGAAAAATGGATAAAGAAGTTGTGGTCCTTATGTACAATGGAATATCACTCAGACATGAAATCAATGTCATAAGGCTAGGAGAAGCAAGATGTGTGGATTTAGGTACCAGGATTCTAAGTGAAATAAGTCACACAGAAAAAGACACTTATCATAAGCTATCACTTATAGAGGGAATGTAAAAAGCGCTACACTTGAACTGAATTACAAAAGAGAACAGAGTCACACGTTTAGAAAACACACTATGGCTGCTTAACGGGAAAGGTGAGGTGGGGTGATGCATAAAACAAGGGTTTCAAATTCGCTCAGATACCGTTCCATACACCCAATATGTAATAGACAAGACCTACTCCTTGCTCAGTGAACTGGACTCAACACCCCCTATTTACCGCACAAGAATATATCTGACTAGTAAGAATCTTAAAACCTATGTATTGATATCTGTCTGGAAGTGAGTCAAGTGGGTGTAAAGCCGCATAAACACAGCCGTGAAAAGCAGCTAAACCCCATTATAAAAATAAATTACTTTTAAAAACCCGTAAAACAAAGACAGTGAAAGAGAAAGAAATTCTTACAAAATTCGTTCAGGGGCTGTGATGCAACCTGGATTGACCATATCTAGACCCACAGCTGGATGAGACATAAGGGTGGACACTCTTGGGGCTGAGAGTTTTGGTGAGGTTGGGTGAGCAAACGCAGACCCTTTAAAGTAATACTGCGTGGTACACATCCCATGGGTCCCAAATCTCCAGGTTCAAGGGCATCTTCCTACATCGAAAACATGCATGAGAAACCCAGAAGATGGTACACCGTGTGATTTTGAAAGGTTTCTAAAACGCACCTCATTTCTCATCTCCTTGTGCCCTGGTTCGCCTTTCCAGCTACTTAACTAGCAATCTCCCTACTTGGAGAATCAGCACCTTTAAGCTCCTGTTCCCTACAGGTTGCAATTTGTCCTGAGGATGAACGGGAAGAGGGGCAACCAATGAGAGACTAGATCTAGGTGTTGGGACAGGCACAGGTCACTCTTTTTTCCCATCAGGAAGAAGAATTAACCACAGGCTCAGCCTGCCGCCCAGAACCAGAATAGGCCCTGAGGCAATCCCGAGCTTTTACGGCCAGCTCCCAAAAAAGACAGTTGAAAAATGGATCTCAGGGTCACTGCAATTCACAACCCTGCTGAGTTATAAATGATAACTCTCTTCCACAAATATATTGAGGGAAGGCAACGAAGAGGATTTAAAAGCAAGGCAGAATTGCAGGAAACAGGTTTCAGGAGGTAGATTCGAATCGCCTTTAAAGCACATGAAAAGCGGCAAAACGTCGACAATGATGCCCTTGGACAAAAAGGGCGTATGCGTTTTTTTTCAGAATATATTCAGGAAAAAACGCATACGCCCATTTTGGCCAACCAAGCAACCTGGAAAGGCAAATCAGCGCTACAAAGAAGTCTCGCTTCCCATCGGTCAAAAGGGCCATGCTGCAAAAAGTGTCAAAACCAGAAATGCAGGACAGGCCATGGAGAAATGGCAGCCTTGCTACGCTGATGGTCGGGATGTAAATTGCCAACAGCCACTCTGGAGAAGTGTATGGTGTGTCCTGAAACATCGAAAAAACACAGCTTAGGGAGCATAGGGAACGTCCACTCATGGGCGTACAAATTGGGAAAACTGAAAATCAGCAAGACACAGGCACCGGAAAGTTTAGGGCTGCTCTGTTGACAAGAACCTCCACTTCATGACACCTTAAATATCCCAGGAAAGAGAAAAATGGATAAAGAAGTTGTGGTCCTTATGTACAATGGAATATCACTCAGACATGAAATCAATGTCATAAGGCTAGTAGAAGCAAGAAGAGTGGATATAGGTACGACGATTCTAAGTGAAATAAGTCACACAGAAAAAGACACTTATCATAAGCTATCACTTATAGAGGGAATGAAAAAACCGCTACACTTGAACTGAATTACAAAAGAGAACAGAGTCACACGTTTAGAAAACACACTATGGCTGCTTAACGGGAAAGGTGAGGTGGGGTGATGCATAAAACAAGGGCTTCAAATTCGCTCAGATACCGTTCCATACACCCAATATGTAATAGACAAGACCTACTCCTTACTCAGTGAACTGGACTCAACACCCCCTATTCACCGCACAAGAATATATGTGACTAGTAAGAATCTTAAAACCTATGTATTGATATCTGTCTGGAAGTGAGTCAAGTGGGTGTAAAGCCGCATAAACACAGCCGTGAAAAGAAGCTAGACCCCATTATAAAAATAAATTTCTTTTAAAAACCCGTAAAACCAAGACAGTGAAAGAGAGAAATTCTTACACAATTCGTTCAGAGGCTGTGATGCAACCTGGATTGACCATATCTAGACCCACAGCTGGATGAGACATAAGGGTGGACACTCTTGGGGCTGAGAGGTTTGGTGAGGTTGGGTGAGCAAACGCAGACCCTTTAAAGTAATACTGCGTGGTACCCATCCCATGGGTCCCAAATCTCCAGGATCAGGGGCATCTTCCTACATCGAAAACATGCATGAGAAACCCAGAAGATGGTACACCGTGTGATTTTGAAAGGTTTCTAAAACGCACCTCATTTCTCATCTCCTTGTGCCCTGGTTCGCCTTTCCAGCTACTTAACTAGCAATCTCCCTACTTGGAGAATCAGCACCTTTAAGCTCCTTTTCCCTACAGGTTGCAATTTGTCCTGAGGATGAACGGGAAGAGGGGCAACGAATGAGAGACTAGATCTAGGTGTTGGGACCGGCACAGGTCACTCGATTTTCCCATCAGGAAGAAGAATTAACCACAGGCTCAGCCTGCCGGCCAGAAGCAGAATAGGGCCTGAGGCAATCCCGCGCTTTTGCGGCCAGCTCCCAAAAAAGAGAGTTGAAAAATGGAGCTCAGGGACACTGCAATTCACAAACACGCAGAGTTATAAATGATAACTCTCATCCACAGATATATTGAGGGAAGGCAACGAAGAGGATTTGAAAGCAAGGCAGAATTGCAGGAAACATATTTCAGGAGGTAGATTCGAATCGCCTTTAAAGCACATGAAAAGCGGCAAAACGTCGACAATGATGCCCTTGTCCAAAAAGGGCGTATGCGTTTTTTCCTGATTATATTCAGGAAAAAACGCATACGCCCTTTTTGGCCAACCAAGCAACCTGGAAAGGCAAATCAGCGCTACAAAGAAGTCTCGCTTCCCATCGGTCAAAAGGGCCATGCTGCAAAAAGTGTCAAAACCAAAAATGCAGGACAGGCCATGGAGAAATGGCAGCCTTACTACGCTGATAGGTGGGATGTAAATTGCCCACAGCCACTGTGGAGAAGTGTATGGTGTGTCCTGAAACATCGAAAAAACACAGCTTAGGGAGCATAGGGCACGTCCACTCATGGGCGTATAAATTGGGAAAACTAAAAATCAGCAAGACACAGGCACCCCAAAGTTTAGGGCTGCTCTGTTGACAAGAACCTCCACTTCATGACACCTTAAATATCCCAGGAAAGAGAAAAATGGATAAAGAAGTTGTGGTCCTTATGTACAATGGAATATCACTCAGACATGAAATCAATGTCATAAGGCTAGGAGAAGCAAGATGTGTGGATTTAGGTACGAGGATTCTAAGTGAAATAAGTCACACAGAAAAAGACACTTATCATAAGCTATCACTTATAGAGGGAATGTAAAAAGCGCTACACTTGAACTGAATTACAAAAGAGAACAGAGTCACACGTTTAGAAAACACACTATGGCTGCTTAACGGGAAAGGTGAGGTGGGGTGATGCATAAAACAAGGGTTTCAAATTCGCTCAGATACCGTTCCATACACCCAATATGTAATAGACAAGACCTACTCCTTGCTCAGTGAACTGGACTCAACACCCCCTATTTACCGCACAAGAATATATCTGACTAGTAAGAATCTTAAAACCTATGTATTGATATCTGTCTGGAAGTGAGTCAAGTGGGTGTAAAGCCGCATAAACACAGCCGTGAAAAGCAGCTAAACACCATTATAAAAATAAATTACTTTTAAAAACCCGTATAACAAAGACAGTGAAAGAGAGAGAAATTCTTACAAAATTCGTTCAGGGGCTGTGATGCAACCTGGATTGACCATATCTAGACCCACAGCTGGATGAGACATAAGGGTGGACACTCTTGGGGCTGAGAGTTTTGGTGAGGTTGGGTGAGCAAACGCAGAACCTTTAAAGTAATACTGTGTGGTACACATCCCATGGGTCCCAAATCTCCAGGTTCAAGGGCATCTTCCTACATCGAAAACATGCATGAGAAACCCAGAAGATGGTACACCGTGTGATTTTGAAAGGTTTCTAAAACGCAGCACCTCATTTCTCATCTCCTTGTGCCCTGGTTCGCCTTTCCAGCTACTTAACTAGCAATCTCCCTACTTGGAGAATCAGCACCTTTAAGCTCCTGTTCCCTACAGGTTGCAATTTGTCCTGAGGATGAACGGGAAGAGGGGCAACCAATGAGAGACTAGATCTAGGTGTTGGGACGGGCACAGGTCACTCTTTTTTCCCATCAGGAAGAAGAATTAACCACAGGCTCAGCCTGCCGCCGGGAACCAGAATAGGGCCTGAGGCAATCCCGTGCTTTTACGGCCAGCTCCCAAAAAAGACAGTTGAAAAATGGATCTCAGGGGCACTGCAATTCACAACCCTGCTGAGTTATAAATGATAACTCTCTGCCACAAATATATTGAGGGAAGGCAACGAAGAGGATTTAAAAGCAAGGCAGAATTGCAGGAAACAGGTTTCAGGAGGTAGATTTGAATCGCCTTTAAAGCACATGAAAAGCGGCAAAACGTCGACAATGATGCCCTTGGACAAAAAGGGCGTATGCGTTTTTTTTCAGAATATATTCAGGAAAAAACGCATACGCCCATTTTGGCCAACCAAGCAACCTGGAAAGGCAAATCAGCGCTACAAAGAAGTCTCGCTTCCCATCGGTCAAAAGGGCCATGCTGCAAAAAGTGTCAAAACCAGAAATGCAGGACAGGCCATGGAGAAATGGCAGCCTTGATACGGTGATGGGCGGGATGTAAATTGCCAACAGCCACTCTGGAGAAGTGTAAGGTGTGTCCTGAAACATCGAAAAAACACAGCTTAGGGAGCATAGGGCACGTCCACTCATGGGCGTACAAATTGGGAAAACTGAAAATCACCAAGACACAGGCACCCCAAAGTTTAGGGCAGCTCTGTTGACAAGAACCTCCACTTCATGACACCTTAAATATCCCAGGAAAGAGAAAAATGGATAAAGAAGTTGTGGTCCTTATGTACAATGGAATATCACTCAGACATGAAATCAATGTCATAAGGCTAGTAGAAGCAAGAAGAGTGGATATAGGTACGACGATTCTAAGTGAAATAAGTCACACAGAAAAAGACACTTATCATAAGCTATCACTTATAGAGGGAATGAAAAAACCGCTACACTTGAACTGAATTACAAAAGAGAACAGAGTCACACGTTTAGAAAACACACTATGGCTGCTTAACGGGAAAGGTGAGGTGGGGTGATGCATAAAACAAGGGTTTCAAATTCGCTCAGATACCGTTCCATACACCCAATATGTAATAGACAAGACCTACTCCTTACTCAGTGAACTGGACTCAACACCCCCTATTCACCGCACAAGAATATATGTGACTAGTAAGAATCTTAAAACCTATGTATTGATATCTGTCTGGAAGTGAGTCAAGTGGGTGTAAAGCCGCATAAACACAGCCGTGAAAAGAAGCTAGACCCCATTATAAAAATAAATTTCTTTTAAAAACCCGTAAAACCAAGACAGTGAAAGAGAGAAATTCTTACACAATTCGTTCAGAGGCTGTGATGCAACCTGGATTGACCATATCTAGACCCACAGCTGGATGAGACATAAGGGTGGACACTCTTGGGGTTGAGAGGTTGGGTGAGGTTGGGTGAGCAAACGCAGACCCTTTAAAGTAATACTGCGTGGTACCCATCCCATGGGTCCCAAATCTCCAGGTTCAAGGGCATCTTCCTACATCGAAAAAATGCATGAGAAACCCAGATGATGGTACACCGTGTGATTTTGAAAGGTTTCTAAAACGCACCTCATTTCTCATCTCCTTGTGTTCGGGTTCGCCATTCCAGCTACTTTACTAGCAATCTCCCTACTTGGAGAATCAGCACCTTTAACCTCCTGTTCCGTACAGGTTGCAATTTGTCCTGAGGATGAAAGGGAAGAGGGGCAACCAATGAGAGACTAGATCTAGGTGTTGGGACAGGCACAGGTCACTCTATTTTCCCATAAGGAAGAAGAATTAACCACAGGCTCAGCCTGCCGCCCGGAACCAAAATAGGGCCTCAGGCTATCCCGTGCTTTTGTGGCCAGCTCCCAAAAAAGACAGTTGAAAAATGGATCTCAGGGGCACTGCAATTCAAAAACCTGCTGAGTTATGAATGATAACTCTCGTCCACAAATATATTGAGGGAAGGCAACGAAGAGGATTTAAAAGCAAGGCAGAATTGCAGGAAACAGGTTTCAGGAGGTAGATTCGAATCGCCTTTAAAGCACATGAAAAGTGGCAAAACGTCGACAATGATGCCCTTGTCCAAAAAGGGCGTATGCGTTTTTTCCTGAATATATTCAGGAAAAAACGCATACGCCCTTTTTGGCCAACCAAGCAACCTGGAAAGGCAAATCAGTGCTACAAAGAAGTATCGCTTCCCATCGGTCAAAAGGGCCATGCTGCAAAAAGTGTCAAAACCAGAAATGCAGGACAGGCCATGGAGAAATGGCAGCCTTGCTACGCTGATGGTCGGGATGTAAATTGCCAACAGCCACTCTGGAGAAGTGTACGGTGTGTCCTGAAACATCGAAAATACACAGCTTAGGGAGCATAGGGCACGTCCACTCATGGGCGTATAAATTGGGAAAACTAAAGATCAGCAAGACACAGGCACCCCAAAGTTTAGGGCTGCTCTGTTGACAAGAACCTCCACTTCATGACACCTTAAATATCCCAGGAAAGAGAAAAATGGATAAAGAAGTTGTGGTCCTTATGTACAATGGAATATCACTCAGACATGAAATCAATGTCATAAGGCTAGGAGAAGCAAGATGTGTGGATTTAGGTACGACAATTCTAAGTGAAATAAGTCACACAGAAAAAGACACTTATCATAAGCTATCACTTATAGAGGGAATGTAAAAACCGCTACTCTTGAACTGAATTACAAAACAGAACAGAGTCACACGTTTAGAAAACACACTATGGCTGCTTAACGGGAAAGGTGAGGTGGGGTGATGCATAAAACAAGGGTTTCAAATTCGCTCAGATACCGTTCCATACACCCAATATGTAATAGACAAGACCTACTCCTTGCTCAGTGAACTGGACTCAACACCCCCTATTCACCGCACAAGAATATATGTGACTAGTAAGAATCTTAAAACCTATGTATTGATATCTGTCTGGAAGTGAGTCAAGTGGGTGTAAAGCCGCATAAACACAGCCGTGAAAAGCAGCTAAATCCCATTATAAAAATAAATTACTTTTAAAAACCCGTAAAACAAAGACAGTGAAAGAGAGAGAAATTCTTCCAAAATTCGTTCAGTGGCTGTGATGCAACCTGTATTGACCATATCTAGACCCACAGCTGGATGAGACATAAGGGTGGACACTCTTGGGGCTGAGAGGTTTGGTGAGGTTGGGTGAGCAAACGCAGACCCTTTAAAGTAATACTGCGTGGTACCCATCCCATGGGTCCCAAATCTCCAGGTTCAGGGCCATCTTCCTACATCGAAAACATGCATGAGAAACCCAGAAGATGGTACACCGTGTGATTTTGAAAGGTTTCTAAAACGCACCTCATTTCTCATCTCCTTGTGCCCTGGTTCGCCTTTCCAGCTACTTAACTAGCAATCTCCCTACTTGGAGAATCAGCACCTTTAAGCTCCTTTTCCCTACAGGTTGCAATTTGTCCTGAGGATGAACGGGAAGAGGGGCAACGAATGAGAGACTAGATCTAGGTGTTGGGACCGGCACAGGCCACTCTATTTTCCCATCAGGAAGAAGAATTAACCACAGGCTCAGCCTGCCGCCCAGAAGCAGAATAGGGCCTGAGGCAATCCCGCGCTTTTGCGGCCAGCTCCCAAAAAAGAGAGTTGAAAAATGGAGCTCAGGGACACTGCAATTCACAAACCCGCAGAGTTATAAATGATAACTCTCATCCACAGATATATTGAGGGAAGGCAACGAAGAGGATTTGAAAGCAAGGCAGAATTGCAGGAAACAGATTTCAGGAGGTAGATTCGAATCGCCTTTAAAGCACATGAAAAGCGGCAAAACGTCGACAATGATGCCCTTGTCCAAAAAGGGCGTATGCGTTTTTTCCTGATTATATTCAGGAAAAAACGCATACGCCCTTTTTGGCCAACCAAGCAACCTGGAAAGGCAAATCAGCGCTACAAAGAAGTCTCGCTTCCCATCGGTCAAAAGGGCCATGCTGCAAAAAGTGTCAAAACCAAAAATGCAGGACAGGCCATGGAGAAATGGCAGCCTTGCTACGCTGATGGGTGGGATGCAAATTGCCCACAGCCACTCTGGAGAAGTGTATGGTGTGTCCTGAAACATCGAAAAAACACAGCTTAGGGAGCATAGGGCACGTCCACTCATGGGCGTATAAATTGGGAAAACTAAAAATCAGCAAGACACAGGCACCCCAAAGTTTAGGGCTGCTCTGTTGACAAGAACCTCCACTTCATGACACCTTAAATATCCCAGGAAAGAGAAAAATGGATAAAGAAGTTGTGGTCCTTATGTACAATGGAATATCACTCAGACATGAAATCAATGTCATAAGGCTAGGAGAAGCAAGATGTGTGGATTTAGGTACGAGGATTCTAAGTGAAATAAGTCACACAGAAAAAGACACTTATCATAAGCTATCACTTATAGAGGGAATGTAAAAAGCGCTACACTAGAACTGAATTACAAAAGAGAACAGAGTCACACGTTTAGAAAACACACTATGGCTGCTTAACGGGAAAGGTGAGGTGGGGTGATGCATAAAACAAGGGTTTCAAATTCGCTCAGATACCGTTCCATACACCCAATATGTAATAGACAAGACCTACTCCTTGCTCAGTGAACTGGACTCAACACCCCCTATTTACCGCACAAGAATATATCTGACTAGTAAGAATCTTAAAACCTATGTATTGATATCTGTCTGGAAGTGAGTCAAGTGGGTGTAAAGCCGCATAAACACAGCCGTGAAAAGCAGCTAAACACCATTATAAAAATAAATTACTTTTAAAAACCCGTAAAACAAAGACAGTGAAAGAGAGAGAAATTCTTACAAAATTCGTTCAGGGGCTGTGATGCAACCTGGATTGACCATATCTAGACCCACAGCTGGATGAGTCATAAGGGTGGACACTCTTGGGGCTGAGAGTTTTGGTGAGGTTGGGTGAGCAAACGCAGACCCTTTAAAGTAATACTGCGTGGTACACATCCCATGGGTCCCAAATCTCCAGGTTCAAGGGCATCTTCCTATATCGAAAACATGCATGAGAAACCCAGAAGATGGTACACCGTGTGATTTTGAAAGGTTTCTAAAACGCACCTCATTTCTCATCTCCTTGTGCCCTGGTTCGCCTTTCCAGCTACGTAACTAGCAATCTCCCTACTTGGAGAATCAGCACCTTTAAGCTCCTGTTCCCTACAGGTTGCAATTTGTCCTGAGGATGAACGGGAAGAGGGGCAACCAATGAGAGACTAGATCTAGGTGTTGGGACAGGCACAGGTCACTCTTTTTTCCCATCAGGAAGAAGAATTAACCACAGGCTCAGCCTGCCGCCCGGAACCAGAATAGGGCCTGAGGCAATCCCGAGCTTTTACGGCCAGCTCCCAAAAAAGACAGTTGAAAAATGGATCTCAGGGGCACTGCAATTCACAACCCTGCTGAGTTATAAATGATAACACTCTTCCACAAATATATTGAGGGAAGGCAACGAAGAGGATTTAAAAGCAAGGCAGAATTGCAGGAAACAGGTTTCAGGAGGTAGATTCGAATCGCCTTTAAAGCACATGAAAAGCGGCAAAACGTCGACAATGATGCCCTTGGCCAAAAAGGGCGTTTGCGTTTTTTTTTCAGAATATATTCAGGAAAAAACGCATACGCCCTTTTTGGCCAACCAAGCAACCTGGAAAGGCAAATCAGCGCTACAAAGACGTCTCGCTTCCCATCGGTCAAAAGGGCCATGCTGCAAAAAGTGTCAAAACCAGAAATGCAGGACAGGCCATGGAGAAATGGCAGCCTTGCTACGCTGATGGGCGGGATGTAAATTGCCAACAGCCACTCTGGAGAAGTGTAAGGTGTGTCCTGAAACATCGAAAAAACACAGCTTAGGGAGCATAGGGCACGTCCACTCATGGGCGTATAAATTGGGAAAACTGAAAATCAGCAAGACACAGGCACCCCAAAGTTTAGGGCAGCTCTGTTGACAAGAACCTCCACTTCATGACACCTTAAATATCCCAGGAAAGAGAAAAATGGATAAAGAAGTTGTGGTCCTTATGTACAATGGAATATCACTCAGACATGAAATCAATGTCATAAGGCTAGTAGAAGCAAGAAGAGTGGATTTAGGTACGACGATTCTAAGTGAAATAAGTCACACAGAAAAAGACACTTATCATAAGCTATCACTTATAGAGGGAATGAAAAAACCGCTACACTTGAACTGAATTACAAAAGAGAACAGAGTCACACGTTTAGAAAACACACTATGGCTGCTTAACGGGAAAGGTGAGGTGGGGTGATGCATAAAACAAGGGTTTCTAATTCGCTCAGATACCGTTCCATACACCCAATATGTAATAGACAAGACCTACTCCTTACTCAGTGAACTGGACTCAACACCCCCTATTCACCGCACAAGAATATATGTGACTAGTAAGAATCTTAAAACCTATGTATTGATATCTGTCTGGAAGTGAGTCAAGTGGGTGTAAAGCCGCATAAACACAGCCGTTAAAAGAAGCTAGACCCCATTATAAAAATAAATTTCTTTTAAAAACCCGTAAAACCAAGACAGTGAAAGAGAGAAATTCTTACACAATTCGTTCAGAGGCTGTGATGCAACCTGGATTGACCATATCTAGACCCACAGCTGGATGAGACATAAGGGTGGACACTCTTGGGGTTGAGAGGTTGGGTGAGGTTGGGTGAGCAAACGCAGACCCTTTAAAGTAATACTGCGTGGTACCCATCCCATGGGTCCCAAATCTCCAGGTTCAAGGGCATCTTCCTACATCGAAAAAATGCATGAGAAACCCAGATGATGGTACACCGTGTGATTTTGAAAGGTTTCTAAAACGCACCTCATTTCTCATTTCCTTGTGTTCGGGTTCGCCATTCCAGCTACTTTACTATCAATCTCCCTACTTGGAGAATCAGCACCTTTAACCTCCTGTTCCGTACAGGTTGCAATTTGTCCTGAGGATGAAAGGGAAGAGGGGCAACCAATGAGAGACTAGATCTAGGTGTTGGGACAGGCACAGGTCACTCTATTTTCCCATCAAGAAGAAGAATTAACCACAGGCTCAGCCTGCCGCCCGGAACCAAAATAGGGCCTCAGGCAATCCCGTGCTTTTGCGGCCAGCTCCCAAAAAAGACAGTTGAAAAATGGATCTCAGGGGCACTGCAATTCAAAAAGCTGCTAAGTTATGAATGATAACTCTCGTCCACAATTATATTGAGGGAAGGCAACGAAGAGGATTTAAAAGCAAGGCAGAATTGCAGGAAACAGGTTTCAGGAGGTAGATTCGAATCGCCTTTAAAGCACATGAAAAGCGGCAAAACGTCGACAATGATGCCCTTGGCCAAAAAGGGCGTTTGCGTTTTTTTTTCAGAATATATTCAGGAAAAAACGCATACGCCCTTTTTGGCCAACCAAGCAACCTGGAAAGGCAAATCAGCGCTACAAGACGTCTCGCTTCCCATCGGTCAAAAGGGCCATGCTGCAAAAAGTGTCAAAACCAGAAATGCAGGACAGGCCATGGAGAAATGGCAGCCTTGCTACGCTGATGGGCGGGATGTAAATTGCCAACAGCCACTCTGAAGAAGTGTAAGGTGTGTCCTGAAACATCGAAAAAACACAGCTTAGGGAGCATAGGGCACGTCCACTCATGGGCGTATAAATTGGTAAAACTGAAAATCAGCAAGACACAGGCACCCCAAAGTTTAGGGCAGCTCTGTTGACAAGAACCTCCACTTCATGACACCTTAAATATCCCAGGAAAGAGAAAAATGGATAAAGAAGTTGTGGTCCTTATGTACAATGGAATATCACTCAGACATGAAATCAATGTCATAAGGCTAGTAGAAGCAAGAAGAGTGGATTTAGGTACGACGATTCTAAGTGAAATAAGTCACACAGAAAAAGACACTTATCATAAGCTATCACTTATAGAGGGAATGAAAAAACCGCTACACTTGAACTGAATTACAAAAGAGAACAGAGTCACACGTTTAGAAAACACACTATGGCTGCTTAACGGGAAAGGTGAGGTGGGGTGATGCATAAAACAAGGGTTTCTAATTCGCTCAGATACCGTTCCATACACCCAATATGTAATAGACAAGACCTACTCCTTACTCAGTGAACTGGACTCAACACCCCCTATTCACCGCACAAGAATATATGTGACTAGTAAGAATCTTAAAACCTATGTATTGATATCTGTCTGGAAGTGAGTCAAGTGGGTGTAAAGCCGCATAAACACAGCCGTTAAAAGAAGCTAGACCCCATTATAAAAATAAATTTCTTTTAAAAACCCGTAAAACCAAGACAGTGAAAGAGAGAAATTCTTACACAATTCGTTCAGAGGCTGTGATGCAACCTGGATTGACCATATCTAGACCCACAGCTGGATGAGACATAAGGGTGGACACTCTTGGGGTTGAGAGGTTGGGTGAGGTTGGGTGAGCAAACGCAGACCCTTTAAAGTAATACTGCGTGGTACCCATCCCATGGGTCCCAAATCTCCAGGTTCAAGGGCATCTTCCTACATCGAAAAAATGCATGAGAAACCCAGATGATGGTACACCGTGTGATTTTGAAAGGTTTCTAAAACGCACCTCATTTCTCATTTCCTTGTGTTCGGGTTCGCCATTCCAGCTACTTTACTATCAATCTCCCTACTTGGAGAATCAGCACCTTTAACCTCCTGTTCCGTACAGGTTGCAATTTGTCCTGAGGATGAAAGGGAAGAGGGGCAACCAATGAGAGACTAGATCTAGGTGTTGGGACAGGCACAGGTCACTCTATTTTCCCATCAGGAAGAAGAATTAACCACAGGCTCAGCCTGCCGCCCGGAACCAAAATAGGGCCTCAGGCAATCCCGTGCTTTTGCGGCCAGCTCCCAAAAAAGACAGTTGAAAAATGGATCTCAGGGGCACTGCAATTCAAAAAGTTGCTAAGTTATGAATGATAACTCTCGTCCACAAATATATTGAGAGAAGGCAACGAAGAGGATTTAAAAGCAAGGCAGAATTGCAGGAAACAGGTTTCAGGAGGTAGATTCGAATCGCCTTTAAAGCACATGAAAAGTGGCAAAACGTCGACAATGATGCCCTTGTCCAAAAAGGGCGTATGCGTTTTTTCCTGAATATATTCAGGAAAAAAAGCATACGCCCTTTTTGGCCAACCAAGCAACCTGGAAAGGCAAATCAGTGCTACAAAGAAGTCTCGCTTCCCATCGGTCAAAAGGGCCATGCTGCAAAAAGTGTCAAAACCAGAAATGCAGGACAGGCCATGGAGAAATGGCAGCCTTGCTACGCTGATGGTCGGGATGTAAATTGCCAACAGCCACTCTGGAGAAGTGTACGGTGTGTCCTGAAACATCGAAAATACACAGCTTAGGGAGCATAGGGCACGTCCACTCATGGGCGTATAAATTGGGAAAACTAAAGATCAGCAAGACACAGGCACCCCAAAGTTTAGGGCTCCTCTGTTGACAAGAACCTCCACTTCATGGCACCTTAAATATCCCAGGAAAGAGAAAAATGGATAAAGAAGTTGTGGTCCTTATGTACAATGGAATATCACTCAGACATGAAATCAATGTCATAAGCCTAGGAGAAGCAAGATGTGTGGATTTAGGTATGACGATTCTAAGTGAAATAAGTCACACAGAAAAAGACACTTATCATAAGCTATCACTTATAGAGGTAATGTAAAAACCGCTACTCTTGAACTGAATTACAAAACAGAACAGAGTCACACGTTTAGAAAACAAACTATGGCTGCTTAACGGGAAAGGTGAGGTGGGGTGATGCATAAAACAAGGGTTTCAAATTCGTTCAGATACCATTCCATACACCCAATATGTAATAGACAAGACCTACTCCTTGCTCAGTGAACTGGACTCAACACCCCCTATTCACCGCACAAGAATATATGTGACTAGTAAGAATCTTAAAACCTATGTATTGATATCTGTCTGGAAGTGAGTCAAGTGGGTGTAAAGCCGCATAAACACAGCCGTGAAAAGCAGCTAAACACCATTATAAAAATAAATTACTTTTAAAAACCCGTAAAACAAAGACAGTGAAAGAGAGAGAAATTCTTACAAAATTCCTTCAGGGGCTGTGATGCAACCTGGATTGACCATATCTAGACCCACAGCTGGATGAGACATAAGGGTGGACACTCTTGGGGCTGAGAGGTTTGGTGAGGTTGGGTGAGCAAACGCAGACCCTTTAAAGTAATACTGCGTGGTACCCATCCCATGGGTCCCAAATCTCCAGGTTCAGGGGCATCTTCCTACATCGAAAACATGCATGAGAAACCCAGAAGATGGTACACCGTGTGATTTTGAAAGGTTTGTAAAACGCACCTCATTTCTCATCTCCTTGTGCTAGGGTTCGCCTTTCCAGCTACTTAACTAGCAATCTCCCTACTTGGAGAATCAGCACCTTTAAGCTCCTTTTCCCTACAGGTTGCAATTTGTCCTGAGGATGAACGGGAAGAGGGGCAACGAATGAGAGACTAGATCTAGGTGTTGGGACCGGCACAGGTCACTCTATTTTCCCATCAGGAAGAAGAATTAACCACAGGCTCAGCCTGCCGCCCAGAAGCAGAATAGGGCCTGAGGCAATCCCGCGCTTTTGCGGCCAGCTCCCAAAAAAGAGAGTTGAAAAATGGAGCTCAGGGACACTGCAATTCACAAACCCGCAGAGTTATAAATGATAACTCTCATCCACAGATATATTGAGGGAAGGCAACGAAGAGGATTTGAAAGCAAGGCAGAATTGCAGGAAACAGATTTCAGGAGGTAGATTCGAATCGCCTTTAAAGCACATGAAAAGCGGCAAAACGTCGACAATGATGCCCTTGTCCAAAAAGGGCGTATGCGTTTTTTCCTGATTATATTCAGGAAAAAACGCATACGCCCTTTTTGGCCAACCAAGCAACCTGGAAAGGCAAATCAGCGCTACAAAGAAGTCTCGCTTCACATCGGTCAAAAGGGCCATGCTGCAAAAAGTGTCAAAACCAAAAATGCAGGACAGGCCATGGAGAAATGGCAGCCTTGCTACGCTGATGGGTGGGATGTAAATTGCCCACAGCCACTCTGGAGAAGTGTATGGTGTGTCCTGAAACATCGAAAAAACACAGCTTAGGGAGCATAGGGCACGTCCACTCATGGGCGTATAAATTGGGAAAACTAAAAATCAGCAAGACACAGGCACCCCAAAGTATAGGGCTGCTCTGTTGACAAGAACCTCCACTTCATGAAACCTTAAATATCCCAGGAAAGAGAAAAATGGATAAAGAAGTTGTGGTCCTTATGTACAATGGAATATCACTCAGACATGAAATCAATGTCATAAGGCTAGGAAAAGCAAGATGTGTGGATTTAGGTACGAGGATTCTAAGTGAAATAAGTCACACAGAAAAAGACACTTATCATAAGCTATCACTTACAGAGGGAATGTAAAAACCGCTACACTTGAACTGAATTACAAAAGAGAACAGAGTCACACGTTTAGAAAACACACTATGGCTGCTTAACGGGAAAGGTGAGGTGGGGTGATGCATAAAACAAGGGTTTCAAATTCGCTCAGATACCGTTCCATACACCCAATATATAATAGACAAGACCTACACCTTGCTCAGTGAACTGGACTCAACACCCCCTATTCACCGCACAACAATATATCTGACTAGTAAGAATCTTAAAACCTATGTATTGATATCTGTCTGGAAGTGAGTCAAGTGGGTGTAAAGCCGCATAAACACAGCCGTGAAAAGCAGCTAAACACCATTATAAAAATAAATTACTTTTAAAAACCCGTAAAACAAAGACAGTGAAAGAGAGAGAAATTCTTACAAAATTCGTTCAGGGGCTGTGATGCAACCTGGATTGACCATATCTAGACCCACAGCTGGATGAGACATAAGGGTGGACACTCTTGGGGCTGAGAGGTTTGGTGAGGTTGGGTGAGCAAACGCAGACCCTTTAAAGTAATACTGCGTGGTACACATCCCATGGGTCCCAAATCTCCAGGTTCAAGGGCATCTTCCTACATCGAAAACATGCATGAGAAACCCAGAAGATGGTACACCGTGTGATTTTGAAAGGTTTCTAAAACGCACCTCATTTCTCATCTCCTTGTGCCCTGGTTCGCCTTTCCAGCTACGTAACTAGCAATCTCCCTACTTGGAGAATCAGCACCTTTAAGCTCCTGTTCCCTACAGGTTGCAATTTGTCCTGAGGATGAACGGGAAGAGGGGCAACCAATGAGAGACTAGATCTAGGTGTTGGGACAGGCACAGGTCACTCTATTTTCCCATCAGGAAGAAGAATTAACCACAGGCTCAGCCTGCCGCCCGGAACCAAAATAGGGCCTCAGGCAATCCCGTGCTTTTGCGGCCAGCTCCCAAAAAAGACAGTTGAAAAATGGATCTCAGGGGCACTGCAATTCAAAAAGTTGCTAAGTTATGAATGATAACTCTCGTCCACAAATATATTGAGAGAAGGCAACGAAGAGGATTTAAAAGCAAGGCAGAATTGCAGGAAACAGGTTTCAGGAGGTAGATTCGAATCGCCTTTAAAGCACATGAAAAGTGGCAAAACGTCGACAATGATGCCCTTGTCCAAAAAGGGCGTATGCGTTTTTTCCTGAATATATTCAGGAAAAAAAGCATACGCCCTTTTTGGCCAACCAAGCAACCTGGAAAGGCAAATCAGTGCTACAAAGAAGTCTCGCTTCCCATCGGTCAAAAGGGCCATGCTGCAAAAAGTGTCAAAACCAGAAATGCAGGACAGGCCATGGAGAAATGGCAGCCTTGCTACGCTGATGGTCGGGATGTAAATTGCCAACAGCCACTCTGGAGAAGTGTACGGTGTGTCCTGAAACATCGAAAATACACAGCTTAGGGAGCATAGGGCACGTCCACTCATGGGCGTATAAATTGGGAAAACTAAAGATCAGCAAGACACAGGCACCCCAAAGTTTAGGGCTCCTCTGTTGACAAGAACCTCCACTTCATGGCACCTTAAATATCCCAGGAAAGAGAAAAATGGATAAAGAAGTTGTGGTCCTTATGTACAATGGAATATCACTCAGACATGAAATCAATGTCATAAGCCTAGGAGAAGCAAGATGTGTGGATTTAGGTATGACGATTCTAAGTGAAATAAGTCACACAGAAAAAGACACTTATCATAAGCTATCACTTATAGAGGTAATGTAAAAACCGCTACTCTTGAACTGAATTACAAAACAGAACAGAGTCACACGTTTAGAAAACAAACTATGGCTGCTTAACGGGAAAGGTGAGGTGGGGTGATGCATAAAACAAGGGTTTCAAATTCGTTCAGATACCGTTCCATACACCCAATATGTAATAGACAAGACCTACTCCTTGCTCAGTGAACTGGACTCAACACCCCCTATTCACCGCACAAGAATATATGTGACTAGTAAGAATCTTAAAACCTATGTATTGATATCTGTCTGGAAGTGAGTCAAGTGGGTGTAAAGCCGCATAAACACAGCCGTGAAAAGCAGCTAAACACCATTATAAAAATAAATTACTTTTAAAAACCCGTAAAACAAAGACAGTGAAAGAGAGAGAAATTCTTACAAAATTCCTTCAGGGGCTGTGATGCAACCTGGATTGACCATATCTAGACCCACAGCTGGATGAGACATAAGGGTGGACACTCTTGGGGCTGAGAGGTTTGGTGAGGTTGGGTGAGCAAACGCAGACCCTTTAAAGTAATACTGCGTGGTACCCATCCCATGGGTCCCAAATCTCCAGGTTCAGGGGCATCTTCCTACATCGAAAACATGCATGAGAAACCCAGAAGATGGTACACCGTGTGATTTTGAAAGGTTTGTAAAACGCACCTCATTTCTCATCTCCTTGTGCTAGGGTTCGCCTTTCCAGCTACTTAACTAGCAATCTCCCTACTTGGAGAATCAGCACCTTTAAGCTCCTTTTCCCTACAGGTTGCAATTTGTCCTGAGGATGAACGGGAAGAGGGGCAACGAATGAGAGACTAGATCTAGGTGTTGGGACCGGCACAGGTCACTCTATTTTCCCATCAGGAAGAAGAATTAACCACAGGCTCAGCCTGCCGCCCAGAAGCAGAATAGGGCCTGAGGCAATCCCGCGCTTTTGCGGCCAGCTCCCAAAAAAGAGAGTTGAAAAATGGAGCTCAGGGACACTGCAATTCACAAACCCGCAGAGTTATAAATGATAACTCTCATCCACAGATATATTGAGGGAAGGCAACGAAGAGGATTTGAAAGCAAGGCAGAATTGCAGGAAACAGATTTCAGGAGGTAGATTCGAATCGCCTTTAAAGCACATGAAAAGCGGCAAAACGTCGACAATGATGCCCTTGTCCAAAAAGGGCGTATGCGTTTTTTCCTGATTATATTCAGGAAAAAACGCATACGCCCTTTTTGGCCAACCAAGCAACCTGGAAAGGCAAATCAGCGCTACAAAGAAGTCTCGCTTCCCATCGGTCAAAAGGGCCATGCTGCAAAAAGTGTCAAAACCAAAAATGCAGGACAGGCCATGGAGAAATGGCAGCCTTGCTACGCTGATGGGTGGGATGTAAATTGCCCACAGCCACTCTGGAGAAGTGTATGGTGTGTCCTGAAACATCGAAAAAACACAGCTTAGGGAGCATAGGGCACGTCCACTCATGGGCGTATAAATTGTGAAAACTAAAAATCAGCAAGACACAGGCACCCCAAAGTATAGGGCTGCTCTGTTGACAAGAACCTCCACTTCATGAAACCTTAAATATCCCAGGAAAGAGAAAAATGGATAAAGAAGTTGTGGTCCTTATGTACAATGGAATATCACTCAGACATGAAATCAATGTCATAAGGCTAGGAAAAGCAAGATGTGTGGATTTAGGTACGAGGATTCTAAGTGAAATAAGTCACACAGAAAAAGACACTTATCATAAGCTATCACTTACAGAGGGAATGTAAAAACCGCTACACTTGAACTGAATTACAAAAGAGAACAGAGTCACACGTTTAGAAAACACACTATGGCTGCTTAACGGGAAAGGTGAGGAGGGGTGATGCATAAAACAAGGGTTTCAAATTCGCTCAGATACCGTTCCATACACCCAATATATAATAGACAAGACCTACACCTTGCTCAGTGAACTGGACTCAACACCCCCTATTCACCGCACAACAATATATCTGACTAGTAAGAATCTTAAAACCTATGTATTGATATCTGTCTGGAAGTGAGTCAAGTGGGTGTAAAGCCGCATAAACACAGCCGTGAAAAGCAGCTAAACACCATTATAAAAATAAATTACTTTTAAAAACCCGTAAAACAAAGACAGTGAAAGAGAGAGAAATTCTTACAAAATTCGTTCAGGGGCTGTGATGCAACCTGGATTGACCATATCTAGACCCACAGCTGGATGAGACATAAGGGTGGACACTCTTGGGGCTGAGAGGTTTGGTGAGGTTGGGTGAGCAAACGCAGACCCTTTAAAGTAATACTGCGTGGTACACATCCCATGGGTCCCAAATCTCCAGGTTCAAGGGCATCTTCCTACATCGAAAAAATGCATGAGAAACCCAGATGATGGTACACCGTGTGATTTTGAAAGGTTTCTAAAACGCACCTCATTTCTCATCTCCTTGTGTTCGGGTTCGCCATTCCAGCTACTTTACTAGCAATCTCCCTACTTGGAGAATCAGCACCTTTAACCTCCTGTTCCGTACAGGTTGCAATTTGTCCTGAGGATGAAAGGGAAGAGGGGCAACCAATGAGAGACTAGATCTAGGTGTTGGGACAGGCACAGGTCACTCTATATTCCCATCAGGAAGAAGAATTAACCACAGGCTCAGCCTGCCGCCCGGAACCAAAATAGGGCCTCAGGCAATCCCGTGCTTTTGCGGCCAGCTCCCAAAAAAGACAGTTGAAAAATGGATCTCAGGGGCACTGCAATTCAAAAAGCTGCTAAGTTATGAATGATAACTCTCGTCCACAAATATATTGAGGGAAGGCAACGAAGAGGATTTAAAAGCAAGGCAGAATTGCAGGAAACAGGTTTCAGGAGGTAGATTCGAATCGCCTTTAAAGCACATGAAAAGTGGCAAAACGTCGACAATGATGCCCTTGTCCAAAAAGGGCATATGCGTTTTTTCCTGAATATATTCAGGAAAAAAAGCATACGCCCTTTTTGGCCAACCAAGCAACCTGGAAAGGCAAATCAGTGCTACAAAGAAGTCTCGCTTCCCATTGGTCAAAAGGGCCATGCTGCAAAAAGTGTCAAAACCAGAAATGCAGGACAGGCCATGGAGAATTGGCAGCCTTGCTACGCTGATGGTCGGGATGTAAATTGCCAACAGCCACTCTGGAGAAGTGTACGGTGTGTCCTGAAACATCGAAAATACACAGCTTAGGGAGCATAGGGCACGTCCACTCATGGGCGTATAAATTGGGAAAACTAAAGATCAGCAAGACACAGGCACCCCAAAGTTTAGGGCTGCTCTGTTGACAAGAACCTCCACTTCATGACACCTTAAATATCCCAGGAAAGAGAAAAATGGATAAAGAAGTTGTGGTCCTTATGTACAATGGAATATCACTCAGACATGAAATCAATGTCATAAGGCTAGGAGAAGCAAGATGTGTGAATTTAGGTATGACGATTCTAAGTGAAATAAGTCACACAGAAAAAGACACTTATCATAAGCTATCACTTATAGAGGTAATGTAAAAACCGCTACTCTTGAACTGAATTACAAAACAGAACAGAGTCACACGTTTAGAAAACAAACTATGGCTGCTTAACGGGAAAGGTGAGGTGGGGTGATGCATAAAACAAGGGTTTCAAATTCGTTCAGATACCGTTCCATACACCCAATATGTAATAGACAAGACCTACTCCTTGCTCAGTGAACTGGACTCAACACCCCCTATTCACCGCACAAGAATATATGTGACTAGTAAGAATCTTAAAACCTATGTATTGATATCTGTCTGGAAGTGAGTCAAGTGGGTGTAAAGCCGCATAAACACAGCCGTGAAAAGCAGCTAAACAACATTATAAAAATAAATTACTTTTAAAAACCCGTAAAACAAAGACAGTGAAAGAGAGAGAAATTCTTACAAAATTCCTTCAGGGGCTGTGATGCAACCTGGATTGACCATATCTAGACCCACAGCTGGATGAGACATAAGGGTGGACACTCTTGGGGCTGAGAGGTTTGGTGAGGTTGGGTGAGCAAACGCAGACCCTTTAAAGTAATACTGCGTGGTACCCATCCCATGGGTCCCAAATCTCCAGGTTCAAGGGCATCTTCCTACATCGAAAACATGCATGAGAAACCCAGAAGATGGTACACCGTGTGATTTTGAAAGGTTTCTAAAACGCACCTCATTTCTCATCTCCTTGTGCCCTGGTTCGCCTTTCCAGCTACGTAACTAGCAATCTCCCTATTTGGAGAATCAGCACCTTTAAGCTCCTGTTCCCTACAGGTTGCAATTTGTCCTGAGGATGAACGGGAAGAGGGGCAACCAATGAGAGACTAGATCTAGGTGTTGGGACAGGCACAGGTCTATCTTTTTTCCCATCAAGAAGAAGAATTAACCACAGGCTCAGCCTGCCGCCCGGAACCAGAATAGGGACTGAGGCAATCCCATGCTTTTACGGCCAGCTCCCAAAAAAGACAGTTGAAAAATGGATCTCAGGGGCACTGCAATTCACAAACCTGCTGAGTTATAAATGATAACTCTCTTCCACAAATATATTGAGGGAAGGCAACGAAGAGGATTTAAAAGCAAGGCAGAATTGCAGGAAACAGGTTTCAGGAGGTAGATTCGAATCGCCTTTAAAGCACATGAAAAGTGGCAAAACGTCGACAATGATGCCCTTGGTCAAAAAGGGCGTTTGCGTTTTTTTTCAGAATATATTCAGGAAAAAACGCATACGCCCTTTTTGGCCAACCAAGCAACCTGGAAAGGCAAATCAGCGCTACAAAGAAGTCTCGCTTCCCATCGGTCAAAAGGGCCATGCTGCAAAAAGTGTCAAAACCAGAAATGCAGGACAGGCCATGGAGAAATGGCAGCCTTGCTACGGTGATGGGCGGGATGTAAATTGCCAACAGCCACTCTGGAGAAGTGTAAGGTGTGTCCTGAAACATCGAATAAACACAGCTTAGGGAGCATAGGGCACGTCCACTCATGGGCGTATAAATTGGGAAAACTGAAAATCAGCAAGACACAGGCACCCCAAAGTTTAGGGCAGCTCTGTTGACAAGAACCTCCACTTCATGACACCTTAAATATCCCAGGAAAGAGAAAAATGGATAAAGAAGTTGTGGTCCTTATGTACAATGGAATATCACTCAGACATGAAATCAATGTCATAAGGCTAGTAGAAGCAAGAAGAGTGGATTTAGGTACGACGATTCTAAGTGAAATAAGTCACACAGAAAAAGACACTTATCATAAGCTATCACTTATAGAGGGAATGAAAAAACCGCTACACATGAACTGAATTACAAAAGAGAACAGAGTCACACGTTTAGAAAACACACTTTGGCTGCTTAACGGGAAAGGTGAGGTGGCGTGATGCATGAAACAAGGGTTTCAAATTCGCTCAGATACCGTTCCATACACCCAATATGTAATAGACAAGACCTACTCCTTACTCAGTGAACTGGACTCAACACCCCCTATTCACCGCACAAGAATATATGTGACTAGTAAGAATCTTAAAACCTATGTATTGATATCTGTCTGGAAGTGAGTCAAGTGGGTGTAAAGCCTCATAAACACAGCCGTGAAAAGAAGCTAGACCCCATTATAAAAATAAATTTCCTTTAAAAACCCGTAAAACCAAGACAGTGAAAGAGAGAAATTCTTACACAATTCGTTCAGAGGCTGTGCTTCAACCTGGATTGACCATATCTAGACCCACAGCTGGATGAGACATAAGGGTGGACACTCTTGGGTTTGAGAGGTTGGGTGAGCAAACGCAGACCCTTTAAAGTAATACTGCGTGATACCCATCCCATGGGTCCCAAATCTCCAGGTTCAAGGGCATTTTCCTACATCGAAAAAATGCATGAGAAACCCAGATGATGGTACACCGTGTGATTTTGAAAGGTTTCTAAAACGCACCTCATTTCTCATCTCCTTGTGTTCGGGTTCGCCATTCCAGCTACTTTACTAGCAATCTCCCTACTTGGAGAATCAGCACCTTTAACCTCCTGTTCCGTACAGGTTGCAATTTGTCCTGAGGATGAAAGGGAAGAGGGGCAACCAATGAGAGACTAGATCTAGGTGTTGGGACCGGCACAGGTCACTCTATTTTCCCATCAGGAAGAAGAATTAACCACAGGCTCAGCCTGCCGCCCAGAAGCAGAATAGGGCCTGAGGCAATCCCGCGCTTTTGCGGCCAGCTCCCAAAAAAGAGAGTTGAAAAATGGAGCTCAGGGACACTGCAATTCACAAACCCGCAGAGTTATAAATGATAACTCTCATCCACAGATATATTGAGGGAAGGCAACGAAGAGGATTTGAAAGCAAGGCAGAATTGCAGGAAACAGATTTCAGGAGGTAGATTTGAATCGCCTTTAAAGCACATGAAAAGCGGCAAAACGTCGACAATGATGCCCTTGTCCAAAAAGGGCGTATGCGTTTTTTCCTGATTATATTCAGGAAAAAACGCATACGCCCTTTTTGGCCAACCAAGCAACCTTGAAAGGCAAATCAGCGCTACAAAGAAGTCTCGCTTCCCATCGGTCAAAAGGGCCATGCTGCAAAAAGTGTCAAAACCAGAAATGCAGGACAGGCCATGGAGAAATGGCAGCCTTGCTACGCTGATGGTCGGGATGTAAATTGCCAACAGCCACTCTGGAGAAGTGTACGGTGTGTCCTGAAACATCGAAAATACACAGCTTAGGGAGCATAGGGCACGTCCACTTATGGGCGTATAAATTGGGAAAACTAAAGATCAGCAAGACACAGGCACCCCAAAGTTTAGGGCTCCTCTGTTGACAAGAACCTCCACTTCATGGCACCTTAAATATCCCAGGAAAGAGAAAAATGGATAAAGAAGTTGTGGTCCTTATGTACAATGGAATATCACTCAGACATGAAATCAATGTCATAAGCCTAGGAGAAGCAAGATGTGTGGATTTAGGTATGACGATTCTAAGTGAAATAAGTCACACAGAAAAAGACACTTATCATAAGCTATCACTTATAGAGGTAATGTAAAAACCGCTACTCTTGAACTGAATTACAAAACAGAACAGAGTCACACGTTTAGAAAACAAACTATGGCTGCTTAACGGGAAAGGTGAGGTGGGGTGATGCATAAAACAAGGGTTTCAAATTCGTTCAGATACCGTTCCATACACCCAATATGTAATAGACAAGACCTACTCCTTGCTCAGTGAACTGGACTCAACACCCCCTATTCACCGCACAAGAATATATGTGACTAGTAAGAATCTTAAAACCTATGTATTGATATCTGTCTGGAAGTGAGTCAAGTGGGTGTAAAGCCGCATAAACACAGCCGTGAAAAGCAGCTAAACACCATTATAAAAATAAATTACTTTTAAAAACCCGTAAAACAAAGACAGTGAAAGAGAGAGAAATTCTTACAAAATTCCTTCAGGGGCTGTGATGCAACCTGGATTGACCATATCTAGACCCACAGCTGGATGAGACATAAGGGTGGACACTCTTGGGGCTGAGAGGTTTGGTGAGGTTGGGTGAGCAAACGCAGACCCTTTAAAGTAATACTGCGTGGTACCCATCCCATGGGTCCCAAATCTCCAGGTTCAGGGGCATCTTCCTACATCGAAAACATGCATGAGAAACCCAGAAGATGGTACACCGTGTGATTTTGAAAGGTTTGTAAAACGCACCTCATTTCTCATCTCCTTGTGCTAGGGTTCGCCTTTCCAGCTACTTAACTAGCAATCTCCCTACTTGGAGAATCAGCACCTTTAAGCTCCTTTTCCCTACAGGTTGCAATTTGTCCTGAGGATGAACGGGAAGAGGGGCAACGAATGAGAGACTAGATCTAGGTGTTGGGACCGGCACAGGTCACTCTATTTTCCCATCAGGAAGAAGAATTAACCACAGGCTCAGCCTGCCGCCCAGAAGCAGAATAGGGCCTGAGGCAATCCCGCGCTTTTGCGGCCAGCTCCCAAAAAAGAGAGTTGAAAAATGGAGCTCAGGGACACTGCAATTCACAAACCCGCAGAGTTATAAATGATAACTCTCATCCACAGATATATTGAGGGAAGGCAACGAAGAGGATTTGAAAGCAAGGCAGAATTGCAGGAAACAGATTTCAGGAGGTAGATTCGAATCGCCTTTAAAGCACATGAAAAGCGGCAAAACGTCGACAATGATGCCCTTGTCCAAAAAGGGCGTATGCGTTTTTTCCTGATTATATTCAGGAAAAAACGCATACGCCCTTTTTGGCCAACCAAGCAACCTGGAAAGGCAAATCAGCGCTACAAAGAAGTCTCGCTTCCCATCGGTCAAAAGGGCCATGCTGCAAAAAGTGTCAAAACCAAAAATGCAGGACAGGCCATGGAGAAATGGCAGCCTTGCTACGCTGATGGGTGGGATGTAAATTGCCCACAGCCACTCTGGAGAAGTGTATGGTGTGTCCTGAAACATCGAAAAAACACAGCTTAGGGAGCATAGGGCACGTCCACTCATGGGCGTATAAATTGGGAAAACTAAAAATCAGCAAGACACAGGCACCCCAAAGTATAGGGCTGCTCTGTTGACAAGAACCTCCACTTCATGAAACCTTAAATATCCCAGGAAAGAGAAAAATGGATAAAGAAGTTGTGGTCCTTATGTACAATGGAATATCACTCAGACATGAAATCAATGTCATAAGGCTAGGAGAAGCAAGATGTGTGGATTTAGGTACGAGGATTCTAAGTGAAATAAGTCACACAGAAAAAGACACTTATCATAAGCTATCACTTACAGAGGGAATGTAAAAACCGCTACACTTGAACTGAATTACAAAAGAGAACAGAGTCACACGTTTAGAAAACACACTATGGCTGCTTAACGGGAAAGGTGAGGTGGGGTGATGCATAAAACAAGGGTTTCAAATTCGCTCAGATACCGTTCCATACACCCAATATATAATAGACAAGACCTACTCCTTGCTCAGTGAACTGGACTCAACACCCCCTATTTACCGCACAAGAATATATCTGACTAGTAAGAATCTTAAAACCTATGTATTGATATCTGTCTGGAAGTGAGTTAAGTGGGTGTAAAGCCGCATAAACACAGCCGTGAAAAGCAGCTAAACACCATTATAAAAATAAATTAATTTTAAAAACCCGTAAAACAAAGACAGTGAAAGAGAGAGAAATTCTTACAAAATTCGTTCAGGGGCTGTGATGCAACCTGGATTGACCATATCTAGACCCACAGCTGGATGAGACATAAGGGTGGACACTCTTGGGGCTGAGAGGTTTGGTGAGGTTGGGTGAGCAAACGCAGACCCTTTAAAGTAATACTGCGTGGTACACATCCCATGGGTTCCAAATCTCCAGGTTCAAGGGCATCTTCCTACATCGAAAACATGCATGAGAAACCCAGAAGATGGTACACCGTGTGATTTTGAAAGGTTTCTAAAACGCACCTCATTTCTCATCTCCTTGTGCCCTGGTTCGCCTTTCCAGCTACGTAACTAGCAATCTCCCTACTTGGAGAATCAGCACCTTTAAGCTCCTGTTCCCTACAGGTTGCAATTTGTCCTGAGGATGAACGGGAAGAGGGGCAACCAATGAGAGACTAGATCTAGGTGTTGGGACAGGCACAGGTCACTCTTTTTTCCCATCAGGAAGAAGAATTAACCACAGGCTCAGCCTGCCGCCCGGAACCAGAATAGGGCCTGAGGCAATCCCATGCTTTTACGGCCAGCTCCCAAAAAAGACAGTTGAAAAATGGATCTCAGGGGCACTGCAATTCACAAACCTGCTGAGTTATAAATGATAACTCTCTTCCACAAATATATTGAGGGAAGGCAACGAAGAGGATTTAAAAGCAAGGCAGAATTGCAGGAAACAGGTTTCAGGAGGTAGATTCGAATCGCCTTTAAAGCACATGAAAAGCGGCAAAACGTCGACAATGATGCCCTTGGCCAAAAAGGGCGTTTGCGTTTTTTTTTCAGAATATATTCAGGAAAAAACGCATACGCCCTTTTTGGCCAACCAAGCAACCTGGAAAGGCAAATCAGCGCTACAAAGACGTCTCGCTTCCCATCGGTCAAAAGGGCCATGCTGCAAAAAGTGTCAAAACCAGAAATGCAGGACAGGCCATGGAGAAATGGCAGCCTTGCTACGCTGATGGGCGGGATGTAAATTGCCAACAGCCACTCTGAAGAAGTGTAAGGTGTGTCCTGAAACATCGAAAAAACACAGCTTAGGGAGCATAGGGCACGTCCACTCATGGGCGTATAAATTGGGAAAACTGAAAATCAGCAAGACACAGGCACCCCAAAGTTTAGGGCAGCTCTGTTGACAAGAACCTCCACTTCATGACACCTTAAATATCCCAGGAAAGAGAAAAATGGATAAAGAAGTTGTGGTCCTTATGTACAATGGAATATCACTCAGACATGAAATCAATTTCATAAGGCTAGTAGAAGCAAGAAGAGTGGATTTAGGTACGACGATTCTAAGTGAAATAAGTCACACAGAAAAAGACACTTATCATAAGCTATCACTTATAGAGGGAATGAAAAAACCGCTACACTTGAACTGAATTACAAAAGAGAACAGAGTCACACGTTTAGAAAACACACTATGGCTGCTTAACGGGAAAGGTGAGGTGGGGTGATGCATAAAACAAGGGTTTCAAATTCGCTCAGATACCGTTCCATACACCCAATATGTAATAGACAAGACCTACTCCTTACTCAGTGAACTTGACTCAACACCCCCTATTCACCGCACAAGAATATATGTGACTAGTAAGAATCTTAAAACCTATGTATTGATATCTGTCTGGAAGTGAGTCAAGTGGGTGTAAAGCCGCATAAACACAGACGTGAAAAGAAGCTAGACCCCATTATAAAAATAAATTTCTTTAAAAAACCCGTAAAACCAAGACAGTGAAAGAGAGAAATTCTTACACAATTCGTTCAGAGGCTGTGATGCAACCTGGATTGACCATATCTAGACCCACAGCTGGATGAGACATAAGGGTGGACACTCTTGGGTTTGAGAGGTTGGGTGAGGTTGGGTGAGCAAACGCAGACCCTTTAAAGTAATACTGCGTGGTACCCATCCCATGGGTCCCAAATCTCCAGGTTCAAGGGCATCTTCCTACATCGAAAAAATGCATGAGAAACCCAGATGATGGTACACCGTGTGATTTTGAAAGGTTTCTAAAACGCACCTCATTTCTCATCTCCTTGTGTTCGGGTTCGCCATTCCAGCTACTTTACTAGCAATCTCCCTACTTGGAGAATCAGCACCTTTAACCTCCTGTTCCGTACAGGTTGCAATTTGTCCTGAGGATGAAAGGGAAGAGGGGCAACCAATGAGAGACTAGATCTAGGTGTTGGGACAGGCACAGGTCACTCTATATTCCCATCAGGAAGAAGAATTAACCACAGGCTCAGCCTGCCGCCCGGAACCAAAATAGGGCCTCAGGCAATCCCGTGCTTTTGGGCCAGCTCCCAAAAAAGACAGTTGAAAAATGGATCTCAGGGGCACTGCAATTCAAAAAGCTGCTAAGTTATGAATGATAACTCTCGTCCACAAATATATTGAGGGAAGGCAACGAAGAGGATTTAAAAGCAAGGCAGAATTGCAGGAAACAGGTTTCAGGAGGTAGATTCGAATCGCCTTTAAAGCACATGAAAAGTGGCAAAACGTCGACAATGATGCCCTTGTCCAAAAAGGGCATATGCGTTTTTTCCTGAATATATTCAGGAAAAAAAGCATACGCCCTTTTTGGCCAACCAAGCAACCTGGAAAGGCAAATCAGTGCTACAAAGAAGTCTCGCTTCCCATCGGTCAAAAGGGCCATGCTGCAAAAAGTGTCAAAACCAGAAATGCAGGACAGGCCATGGAGAATTGGCAGCCTTGCTACGCTGATGGTCGGGATGTAAATTGCCAACAGCCACTCTGGAGAAGTGTACGGTGTGTCCTGAAACATCGAAAATACACAGCTTAGGGAGCATAGGGCACGTCCACTCATGGGCGTATAAATTGGGAAAACTAAAGATCAGCAAGACACAGGCACCCCAAAGTTTAGGGCTGCTCTGTTGACAAGAACCTCCACTTCATGACACCTTAAATATCTCAGGAAAGAGAAAAATGGATAAAGAAGTTGTGGTCCTTATGTACAATGGAATATCACTCAGACATGAAATCAATGTCATAAGGCTAGGAGAAGCAAGATGTGTGAATTTAGGTATGACGATTCTAAGTGAAATAAGTCACACAGAAAAAGACACTTATCATAAGCTATCACTTATAGAGGTAATGTAAAAACCGCTACTCTTGAACTGAATTACAAAACAGAACAGAGTCACACGTTTAGAAAACAAACTATGGCTGCTTAACGGGAAAGGTGAGGTGGGGTGATGCATAAAACAAGGGTTTCAAATTCGTTCAGATACCGTTCCATACACCCAATATGTAATAGACAAGACCTACTCCTTGCTCAGTGAACTGGACTCAACACCCCCTATTCACCGCACAAGAATATATGTGACTAGTAAGAATCTAAAAACCTATGTATTGATATCTGTCTGGAAGTGAGTCAAGTGGGTGTAAAGCCGCATAAACACAGCCGTGAAAAGCAGCTAAACAACATTATAAAAATAAATTACTTTTAAAAACCCGTAAAACAAAGACAGTGAAAGAGAGAGAAATTCTTACAAAATTCCTTCAGGGGCTGTGATGCAACCTGGATTGACCATATCTAGACCCACAGCTGGATGAGACATAAGGGTGGACACTCTTGGGGCTGAGAGGTTTGGTGAGGTTGGGTGAGCAAACGCAGACCCTTTAAAGTAATACTGCGTGGTACCCATCCCATGGGTCCCAAATCTCCAGGTTCAAGGGCATCTTCCTACATCGAAAACATGCATGAGAAACCCAGAAGATGGTACACCGTGTGATTTTGAAAGGTTTCTAAAACGCACCTCATTTCTCATCTCCTTGTGCCCTGGTTCGCCTTTCCAGCTACGTAACTAGCAATCTCCCTATTTGGAGAATCAGCACCTTTAAGCTCCTGTTCCCTACAGGTTGCAATTTGTCCTGAGGATGAACGGGAAGAGGGGCAACCAATGAGAGACTAGATCTAGGTGTTGGGACAGGCACAGGTCTATCTTTTTTCCCATCAAGAAGAAGAATTAACCACAGGCTCAGCCTGCCGCCCGGAACCAGAATAGGGACTGAGGCAATCCCATGCTTTTACGGCCAGCTCCCAAAAAAGACAGTTGAAAAATGGATCTCAGGGGCACTGCAATTCACAAACCTGCTGAGTTATAAATGATAACTCTCTTCCACAAATATATTGAGGGAAGGCAACGAAGAGGATTTAAAGGCAAGGCAGAATTGCAGGAAACAGGTTTCAGGAGGTAGATTCGAATCGCCTTTAAAGCACATGAAAAGTGGCAAAACGTCGACAATGATGCCCTTGGTCAAAAAGGGCGTTTGCGTTTTTTTTCAGAATATATTCAGGAAAAAACGCATACGCCCTTTTTGGCCAACCAAGCAACCTGGAAAGGCAAATCAGCGCTACAAAGAAGTCTCGCTTCCCATCGGTCAAAAGGGCCATGCTGCAAAAAGTGTCAAAACCAGAAATGCAGGACAGGCCATGGAGAAATGGCAGCCTTGCTACGGTGATGGGCGGGATGTAAATTGCCAACAGCCACTCTGGAGAAGTGTAAGGTGTGTCCTGAAACATCGAATAAACACAGCTTAGGGAGCATAGGGCACGTCCACTCATGGGCGTATAAATTGGGAAAACTGAAAATCAGCAAGACACAGGCACCCCAAAGTTTAGGGCAGCTCTGTTGACAAGAACCTCCACTTCATGACACCTTAAATATCCCAGGAAAGAGAAAAATGGATAAAGAAGTTGTGGTCCTTATGTACAATGGAATATCACTCAGACATGAAATCAATGTCATAAGGCTAGTAGAAGCAAGAAGAGTGGATTTAGGTACGACGATTCTAAGTGAAATAAGTCACACAGAAAAAGACACTTATCATAAGCTATCACTTATAGAGGGAATGAAAAAACCGCTACACATGAACTGAATTACAAAAGAGAACAGAGTCACACGTTTAGAAAACACACTATGGCTGCTTAACGGGAAAGGTGAGGTGGGGTGATGCATGAAACAAGGGTTTCAAATTCGCTCAGATACCGTTCCATACACCCAATATGTAATAGACAAGACCTATTCCTTACTCAGTGAACTGGACTCAACACCCCCTATTCACCGCACAAGAATATATGTGACTAGTAAGAATCTTAAAACCTATGTATTGATATCTGTCTGGAAGTGAGTCAAGTGGGTGTAAAGCCGCATAAACACAGCCGTGAAAAGAAGCTAGACCCCATTATAAAAATAAATTTCCTTTAAAAACCCGTAAAACCAAGACAGTGAAAGAGAGAAATTCTTACACAATTCGTTCAGAGGCTGTGCTTCAACCTGGATTGACCATATCTAGACCCACAGCTGGATGAGACATAAGGGTGGACACTCTTGGGGCTGAGATGTTGGGTGAGGTTGGGTGAGCAAACGCAGACCCTTTAAAGTATTACTGCCTGGTACCCATCCCATGGGTCCCAAATCTCCAGGTTCAAGGGCATCTTCCTACATCGAAAACATGCATGAGAAACCCAGAAGATGGTACACCGTGTGATTTTGAAAGGTTTCTAAAACGCACCTCATTTCTCATCTACTTGTGTTCGGGTTCGCCATTCCAGCTACTTTACTAACAATCTCCCTACTTGGAGAATCAGCACCTTTAACTTCCTGTTCCGTACAGGTTGCAATTTGTCCTGAGGATGAACGGGAAGAGGGGCAACCAATGAGAGACTAGATCTAGGTGTTGGGACAGGCACAGGTCACTCTATTTTCCCATTGGGAAGAAGAATTAACCACAGAATCAGCCTGCCGCTGGGAACAAGAATAGGGCCTGAGGCAATCCCGTGCTTTTGCGGCCAGCTCCGAAAAAAGACAGTTGAAAAATGGAGCTCAGGGGCACTGCCATACACAAACCTGCTGAGTTATAAATGATAACTCTCGTCCACAAATATATTGAGGGAAGGCAACGAAGAGGATTTGAAAGCAAGGAAGAATTGCAGGAAACAGATTTCAGGAGGTAGATTCGAATCGCCTTTAAAGCACATGAAAAGCGGCAAAATGTCGACAGTGATGCCCTTGGCCAAAAAGGGCGTATGCGTTTTTTCCTGAATATATTCAGGAAAAAACGCAAACGCCCTTTTTGGCCCACCAAGCAACCTGGAAAGGCAAATCAGCGCTACAAAGAATTCTCGCATCCCATCGGTCAAAAGGGCCATGCTGCAAAAAGTGTCAAAACCAGAAATGCAGGACAGGCCATGGAGAAATGGCAGCCTTGCTACGCTGATGGGCGGGATGTAAATTGCTAACAGCCACTCTGGAGAAGTGTACGGTGTGTCCTGAAACATCGAAAAAACACTGCTTAGGGAGCATAGGGCACGTCCACTCATGGGCGTATAAATTGGGAAAACTAAAAATCAGCAAGACACAGGCACCCCAATGTTTAGGGCTGCACTGTTGAGAAGAACCTCCACGTCATGACACCCTAAATATCCCAGGAAAGAGAAAAATGGATAAAGAAGTTGTGGTCCTTATGTACAATGGAATATCACTCAGACATGAAATCAATGTCATAAGGCTAGTAGAAGCAAGATGAGTGGATTTAGGTATGACGATTCTAAGTGAAATAAGTCACACAGAAAAAGACACTTATCATAAGCTATCACTTATAGAGGGAATGTAAAAACCGCTACACTTGAACTGAATTACAAAACAGAACAGAGTCACACGTTTAGAAAACACACTATGGCTGCTTAACGGGAAAGGTGAGGTGGGGTGAGGCATAAAACAAGGGTTTCAAATTCGTTCAGATACCGTTCCATACACCCAATATGTAATAGACAAGACCTACTCCTTGCTCAGTGAACTGGACTCAACACCCCCTATTCACCGCACAAGAATATATGTGACTAGTAAGAATCTTAAAACCTATGTATTGATATCTGTCTGGAAGTGAGTCAAGTGGGTGTAAAGCCGCATAAACACAGCCGTGAAAAGCAGCTAAACACCATTATAAAAATAAATTACTTTTAAAAACCCGTAAAACAAAGACAGTGAAAGAGAGAGAAATTCTTACAAAATTCCTTCAGGGGCTGTGATGCAACCTGGATTGACCATATCTAGACCCACAGCTGGATGAGACATAAGGGTGGACACTCTTGGGGCTGAGAGGTTTGGTGAGGTTGGGTGAGCAAACGCAGACCCTTTAAAGTAATACTGCGTGGTACCCATCCCATGGGTCCCAAATCTCCAGGTTCAGGGGCATCTTCCTACATCGAAAACATGCATGAGAAACCCAGAAGATGGTACACCGTGTGATTTTGAAAGGTTTGTAAAACGCACCTCATTTCTCATCTCCTTGTGCTAGGGTTCGCCTTTCCAGCTACTTAACTAGCAATCTCCCTACTTGGAGAATCAGCACCTTTAAGCTCCTTTTCCCTACAGGTTGCAATTTGTCCTGAGGATGAACGGGAAGAGGGGCAACGAATGAGAGACTAGATCTAGGTGTTGGGACCGGCACAGGTCACTCTATTTTCCCATCAGGAAGAAGAATTAACCACAGGCTCAGCCTGCCGCCCAGAAGCAGAATAGGGCCTGAGGCAATCCCGCGCTTTTGCGGCCAGCTCCCAAAAAAGAGAGTTGAAAAATGGAGCTCAGGGACACTGCAATTCACAAACCCGCAGAGTTATAAATGATAACTCTCATCCACAGATATATTGAGGGAAGGCAACGAAGAGGATTTGAAAGCAAGGCAGAATTGCAGGAAACAGATTTCAGGAGGTAGATTCGAATCGCCTTTAAAGCACATGAAAAGCGGCAAAACGTCGACAATGATGCCCTTGTCCAAAAAGGGCGTATGCGTTTTTTCCTGATTATATTCAGGAAAAAACGCATACGCCCTTTTTGGCCAACCAAGCAACCTGGAAAGGCAAATCAGCGCTACAAAGAAGTCTCGCTTCCCATCGGTCAAAAGGGCCATGCTGCAAAAAGTGTCAAAACCAAAAATGCAGGACAGGCCATGGAGAAATGGCAGCCTTGCTACGCTGATGGGTGGGATGTAAATTGCCCACAGCCACTCTGGAGAAGTGTATGGTGTGTCCTGAAACATCGAAAAAACACAGCTTAGGGAGCATAGGGCACGTCCACTCATGGGCGTATAAATTGGGAAAACTAAAAATCAGCAAGACACAGGCACCCCAAAGTATAGGGCTGCTCTGTTGACAAGAACCTCCACTTCATGAAACCTTAAATATCCCAGGAAAGAGAAAAATGGATAAAGAAGTTGTGGTCCTTATGTACAATGGAATATCACTCAGACATGAAATCAATGTCATAAGGCTAGGAGAAGCAAGATGTGTGGATTTAGGTACGAGGATTCTAAGTGAAATAAGTCACACAGAAAAAGACACTTATCATAAGCTATCACTTACAGAGGGAATGTAAAAACCGCTACACTTGAACTGAATTACAAAAGAGAACAGAGTCACACGTTTAGAAAACACACTATGGCTGCTTAACGGGAAAGGTGAGGTGGGGTGATGCATAAAACAAGGGTTTCAAATTCGCTCAGATACCGTTCCATACACCCAATATATAATAGACAAGACCTACTCCTTGCTCAGTGAACTGGACTCAACACCCCCTATTTACCGCACAAGAATATATCTGACTAGTAAGAATCTTAAAACCTATGTATTGATATCTGTCTGGAAGTGAGTTAAGTGGGTGTAAAGCCGCATAAACACAGCCGTGAAAAGCAGCTAAACACCATTATAAAAATAAATTAATTTTAAAAACCCGTAAAACAAAGACAGTGAAAGAGAGAGAAATTCTTACAAAATTCGTTCAGGGGCTGTGATGCAACCTGGATTGACCATATCTAGACCCACAGCTGGATGAGACATAAGGGTGGACACTCTTGGGGCTGAGAGGTTTGGTGAGGTTGGGTGAGCAAACGCAGACCCTTTAAAGTAATACTGCGTGGTACACATCCCATGGGTTCCAAATCTCCAGGTTCAAGGGCATCTTCCTACATCGAAAACATGCATGAGAAACCCAGAAGATGGTACACCGTGTGATTTTGAAAGGTTTCTAAAACGCACCTCATTTCTCATCTCCTTGTGCCCTGGTTCGCCTTTCCAGCTACGTAACTAGCAATCTCCCTACTTGGAGAATCAGCACCTTTAAGCTCCTGTTCCCTACAGGTTGCAATTTGTCCTGAGGATGAACGGGAAGAGGGGCAACCAATGAGAGACTAGATCTAGGTGTTGGGACAGGCACAGGTCACTCTTTTTTCCCATCAGGAAGAAGAATTAACCACAGGCTCAGCCTGCCGCCCGGAACCAGAATAGGGCCTGAGGCAATCCCATGCTTTTACGGCCAGCTCCCAAAAAAGACAGTTGAAAAATGGATCTCAGGGGCACTGCAATTCACAAACCTGCTGAGTTATAAATGATAACTCTCTTCCACAAATATATTGAGGGAAGGCAACGAAGAGGATTTAAAAGCAAGGCAGAATTGCAGGAAACAGGTTTCAGGAGGTAGATTCGAATCGCCTTTAAAGCACATGAAAAGCGGCAAAACGTCGACAATGATGCCCTTGGCCAAAAAGGGCGTTTGCGTTTTTTTTTCAGAATATATTCAGGAAAAAACGCATACGCCCTTTTTGGCCAACCAAGCAACCTGGAAAGGCAAATCAGCGCTACAAAGACGTCTCGCTTCCCATCGGTCAAAAGGGCCATGCTGCAAAAAGTGTCAAAACCAGAAATGCAGGACAGGCCATGGAGAAATGGCAGCCTTGCTACGCTGATGGGCGGGATGTAAATTGCCAACAGCCACTCTGAAGAAGTGTAAGGTGTGTCCTGAAACATCGAAAAAACACAGCTTAGGGAGCATAGGGCACGTCCACTCATGGGCGTATAAATTGGGAAAACTGAAAATCAGCAAGACACAGGCACCCCAAAGTTTAGGGCAGCTCTGTTGACAAGAACCTCCACTTCATGACACCTTAAATATCCCAGGAAAGAGAAAAATGGATAAAGAAGTTGTGGTCCTTATGTACAATGGAATATCACTCAGACATGAAATCAATGTCATAAGGCTAGTAGAAGCAAGAAGAGTGGATTTAGGTACGACGATTCTAAGTGAAATAAGTCACACAGAAAAAGACACTTATCATAAGCTATCACTTATAGAGGGAATGAAAAAACCGCTACACTTGAACTGAATTACAAAAGAGAACAGAGTCACACGTTTAGAAAACACACTATGGCTGCTTAACGGGAAAGGTGAGGTGGGGTGATGCATAAAACAAGGGTTTCAAATTCGCTCAGATACCGTTCCATACACCCAATATGTAATAGACAAGACCTACTCCTTACTCAGTGAACTTGACTCAACACCCCCTATTCACCGCACAAGAATATATGTGACTAGTAAGAATCTTAAAACCTATGTATTGATATCTGTCTGGAAGTGAGTCAAGTGGGTGTAAAGCCGCATAAACACAGACGTGAAAAGAAGCTAGACCCCATTATAAAAATAAATTTCTTTAAAAAACCCGTAAAACCAAGACAGTGAAAGAGAGAAATTCTTACACAATTCGTTCAGAGGCTGTGATGCAACCTGGATTGACCATATCTAGACCCACAGCTGGATGAGACATAAGGGTGGACACTCTTGGGTTTGAGAGGTTGGGTGAGGTTGGGTGAGCAAACGCAGACCCTTTAAAGTAATACTGCGTGGTACCCATCCCATGGGTCCCAAATCTCCAGGTTCAAGGGCATCTTCCTACATCGAAAAAATGCATGAGAAACCCAGATGATGGTACACCGTGTGATTTTGAAAGGTTTCTAAAACGCACCTCATTTCTCATCTCCTTGTGTTCGGGTTCGCCATTCCAGCTACTTTACTAGCAATCTCCCTACTTGGAGAATAAGCACCTTTAACCTCCTGTTCCGTACAGGTTGCAATTTGTCCTGAGGATGAAAGGGAAGAGGGGCAACCAATGAGAGACTAGATCTAGGTGTTGGGACAGGCACAGGTCACTCTATATTCCCATCAGGAAGAAGAATTAACCACAGGCTCAGCCTGCCGCCCGGAACCAAAATAGGGCCTCAGGCAATCCCGTGCTTTTGGGCCAGCTCCCAAAAAAGACAGTTGAAAAATGGATCTCAGGGGCACTGCAATTCAAAAAGCTGCTAAGTTATGAATGATAACTCTCGTCCACAAATATATTGAGGGAAGGCAACGAAGAGGATTTAAAAGCAAGGCAGAATTGCAGGAAACAGGTTTCAGGAGGTAGATTCGAATCGCCTTTAAAGCACATGAAAAGTGGCAAAACGTCGACAATGATGCCCTTGTCCAAAAAGGGCATATGCGTTTTTTCCTGAATATATTCAGGAAAAAAAGCATACGCCCTTTTTGGCCAACCAAGCAACCTGGAAAGGCAAATCAGTGCTACAAAGAAGTCTCGCTTCCCATCGGTCAAAAGGGCCATGCTGCAAAAAGTGTCAAAACCAGAAATGCAGGACAGGCCATGGAGAATTGGCAGCCTTGCTACGCTGATGGTCGGGATGTAAATTGCCAACAGCCACTCTGGAGAAGTGTACGGTGTGTCCTGAAACATCGAAAATACACAGCTTAGGGAGCATAGGGCACGTCCACTCATGGGCGTATAAATTGGGAAAACTAAAGATCAGCAAGACACAGGCACCCCAAAGTTTAGGGCTGCTCTGTTGACAAGAACCTCCACTTCATGACACCTTAAATATCTCAGGAAAGAGAAAAATGGATAAAGAAGTTGTGGTCCTTATGTACAATGGAATATCACTCAGACATGAAATCAATGTCATAAGGCTAGGAGAAGCAAGATGTGTGAATTTAGGTATGACGATTCTAAGTGAAATAAGTCACACAGAAAAAGACACTTATCATAAGCTATCACTTATAGAGGTAATGTAAAAACCGCTACTCTTGAACTGAATTACAAAACAGAACAGAGTCACACGTTTAGAAAACAAACTATGGCTGCTTAACGGGAAAGGTGAGGTGGGGTGATGCATAAAACAAGGGTTTCAAATTCGTTCAGATACCGTTCCATACACCCAATATGTAATAGACAAGACCTACTCCTTGCTCAGTGAACTGGACTCAACACCCCCTATTCACCGCACAAGAATATATGTGACTAGTAAGAATCTAAAAACCTATGTATTGATATCTGTCTGGAAGTGAGTCAAGTGGGTGTAAAGCCGCATAAACACAGCCGTGAAAAGCAGCTAAACAACATTATAAAAATAAATTACTTTTAAAAACCCGTAAAACAAAGACAGTGAAAGAGAGAGAAATTCTTACAAAATTCCTTCAGGGGCTGTGATGCAACCTGGATTGACCATATCTAGACCCACAGCTGGATGAGACATAAGGGTGGACACTCTTGGGGCTGAGAGGTTTGGTGAGGTTGGGTGAGCAAACGCAGACCCTTTAAAGTAATACTGCGTGGTACCCATCCCATGGGTCCCAAATCTCCAGGTTCAAGGGCATCTTCCTACATCGAAAACATGCATGAGAAACCCAGAAGATGGTACACCGTGTGATTTTGAAAGGTTTCTAAAACGCACCTCATTTCTCATCTCCTTGTGCCCTGGTTCGCCTTTCCAGCTACGTAACTAGCAATCTCCCTATTTGGAGAATCAGCACCTTTAAGCTCCTGTTCCCTACAGGTTGCAATTTGTCCTGAGGATGAACGGGAAGAGGGGCAACCAATGAGAGACTAGATCTAGGTGTTGGGACAGGCACAGGTCTATCTTTTTTCCCATCAAGAAGAAGAATTAACCACAGGCTCAGCCTGCCGCCCGGAACCAGAATAGGGACTGAGGCAATCCCATGCTTTTACGGCCAGCTCCCAAAAAAGACAGTTGAAAAATGGATCTCAGGGGCACTGCAATTCACAAACCTGCTGAGTTATAAATGATAACTCTCTTCCACAAATATATTGAGGGAAGGCAACGAAGAGGATTTAAAGGCAAGGCAGAATTGCAGGAAACAGGTTTCAGGAGGTAGATTCGAATCGCCTTTAAAGCACATGAAAAGTGGCAAAACGTCGACAATGATGCCCTTGGTCAAAAAGGGCGTTTGCGTTTTTTTTCAGAATATATTCAGGAAAAAACGCATACGCCCTTTTTGGCCAACCAAGCAACCTGGAAAGGCAAATCAGCGCTACAAAGAAGTCTCGCTTCCCATCGGTCAAAAGGGCCATGCTGCAAAAAGTGTCAAAACCAGAAATGCAGGACAGGCCATGGAGAAATGGCAGCCTTGCTACGGTGATGGGCGGGATGTAAATTGCCAACAGCCACTCTGGAGAAGTGTAAGGTGTGTCCTGAAACATCGAATAAACACAGCTTAGGTAGCATAGGGCACGTCCACTCATGGGCGTATAAATTGGGAAAACTGAAAATCAGCAAGACACAGGCACCCCAAAGTTTAGGGCAGCTCTGTTGACAAGAACCTCCACTTCATGACACCTTAAATATCCCAGGAAAGAGAAAAATGGATAAAGAAGTTGTGGTCCTTATGTACAATGGAATATCACTCAGACATGAAATCAATGTCATAAGGCTAGTAGAAGCAAGAAGAGTGGATTTAGGTACGACGATTCTAAGTGAAATAAGTCACACAGAAAAAGACACTTATCATAAGCTATCACTTATAGAGGGAATGAAAAAACCGCTACACATGAACTGAATTACAAAAGAGAACAGAGTCACACGTTTAGAAAACACACTATGGCTGCTTAACGGGAAAGGTGAGGTGGGGTGATGCATGAAACAAGGGTTTCAAATTCGCTCAGATACCGTTCCATACACCCAATATGTAATAGACAAGACCTACTCCTTACTCAGTGAACTGGACTCAACACCCCCTATTCACCGCACAAGAATATATGTGACTAGTAAGAATCTTAAAACCTATGTATTGATATCTGTCTGGAAGTGAGTCAAGTGGGTGTAAAGCCGCATAAACACAGCCGTGAAAAGAAGCTAGACCCCATTATAAAAATAAATTTCCTTTAAAAACCCGTAAAACCAAGACAGTGAAAGAGAGAAATTCTTACACAATTCGTTCAGAGGCTGTGCTTCAACCTGGATTGACCATATCTAGACCCACAGCTGGATGAGACATAAGGGTGGACACTCTTGGGGCTGAGATGTTGGGTGAGGTTGGGTGAGCAAACGCAGACCCTTTAAAGTATTACTGCCTGGTACCCATCCCATGGGTCCCAAATCTCCAGGTTCAAGGGCATCTTCCTACATCGAAAACATGCATGAGAAACCCAGAAGATGGTACACCGTGTGATTTTGAAAGGTTTCTAAAACGCACCTCATTTCTCATCTACTTGTGTTCGGGTTCGCCATTCCAGCTACTTTACTAACAATCTCCCTACTTGGAGAATCAGCACCTTTAACTTCCTGTTCCGTACAGGTTGCAATTTGTCCTGAGGATGAACGGGAAGAGGGGCAACCAATGAGAGACTAGATCTAGGTGTTGGGACAGGCACAGGTCACTCTATTTTCCCATTGGGAAGAAGAATTAACCACAGAATCAGCCTGCCGCTGGGAACAAGAATAGGGCCTGAGGCAATCCCGTGCTTTTGCGGCCAGCTCCGAAAAAAGACAGTTGAAAAATGGAGCTCAGGGGCACTGCCATACACAAACCTGCTGAGTTATAAATGATAACTCTCGTCCACAAATATATTGAGGGAAGGCAACGAAGAGGATTTGAAAGCAAGGAAGAATTGCAGGAAACAGATTTCAGGAGGTAGATTCGAATCGCCTTTAAAGCACATGAAAAGCGGCAAAATGTCGACAGTGATGCCCTTGGCCAAAAAGGGCGTATGCGTTTTTTCCTGAATATATTCAGGAAAAAACGCAAACGCCCTTTTTGGCCCACCAAGCAACCTGGAAAGGCAAATCAGCGCTACAAAGAATTCTCGCATCCCATCGGTCAAAAGGGCCATGCTGCAAAAAGTGTCAAAACCAGAAATGCAGGACAGGCCATGGAGAAATGGCAGCCTTGCTACGCTGATGGGCAGGATGTAAATTGCTAACAGCCACTCTGGAGAAGTGTACGGTGTGTCCTGAAACATCGAAAAAACACTGCTTAGGGAGCATAGGGCACGTCCACTCATGGGCGTATAAATTGGGAAAACTAAAAATCAGCAAGACACAGGCACCCCAATGTTTAGGGCTGCACTGTTGAGAAGAACCTCCACGTCATGACACCCTAAATATCCCAGGAAAGAGAAAAATGGATAAAGAAGTTGTGGTCCTTATGTACAATGGAATATCACTCAGACATGAAATCAATGTCATAAGGCTAGTAGAAGCAAGATGAGTGGATTTAGGTATGACGATTCTAAGTGAAATAAGTCACACAGAAAAAGACACTTATCATAAGCTATCACTTATAGAGGGAATGTAAAAACCGCTACACTTGAACTGAATTACAAAACAGAACAGAGTCACACGTTTAGAAAACACACTATGGCTGCTTAACGGGAAAGGTGAGGTGGGGTGAGGCATAAAACAAGGGTTTCAAATTCGCTCAGATACCGTTCCATACACCCAATATGTAATAGACAAGACCTACTCCTTGCTCAGTGAACTGGACTCAACACCCCCTATTCACCACACAAGAATATATCTGACTAGTAAGAATCTTAAAACCTATGTATTGATATCTGTCTGGAAGTGAGTCAAGTGGGTGTAAAGCCGCATAAACACAGCCGTGAAAAGCAGCTAAACCCCATTATAAAAATAAATTACTTTTAAAAAGCCGTAAACAAAGACAGTGAAAGAGAGAGAAATTCTTACACAATTCGTTCAGGGGCTGTGATGCAACCTGGATTGACCATATCTAGACCCACAGCTGGATGAGACATAAGGGTGGACACTCTTGGGGCTGAGAGGTTGGGTGAGGTTGGGTGAGCAAACGCAGACACTTTAAAGTAATACTGCCTGGTACCCATGCCATGGGTCCCAAATCTCCAGGTTCAAGGGCATCTTCCTTCATCGAAAACATGCATGAGAAACCCAGAAGATGGTACACCATGTGATTTTGAAAGGTTTCTAAAACGCACCAAATTTCTCATCTCCTTGTGCTCGGGTTCGCCTTTCCAGCTACTTTACTAGCAATCTCCCAACTTGGAGAATCAGCACCTTTAAGCTCCTGTTCCCTACAGGTTGCAATTTGTCCTGAGGATGAACGGGAAGAGGGTCAACCAATGAGAGACTAGATCTAGGTGTTGGGACAGGCACAGGTCACTCTATTTTCCATCGGGAAGAAGAATTAACCACAGACTCAGCCTGCCACCGGGAAACAGAATAGGACCTGAGGCAATCCCGTCCTTTTGCGGCCAGCACCGAAAAAAGACAGTTGAAAAATGGAGCTCAGGGGCACTGCCATACACAAACCTGCTGAGTTATAAATGATAACTCTCGACCACAAATATATTGAGGGAAGGCAACGAAGAGGATTTGAAAGCAAGGCAGAATTGCAGGAAACAGATTTCAGGATGTAGATTCGAATCGCCTTTAAAGCACATGAAATGTGGCAAAATGTCGACAGTGATGCCCTTGGCCAAAAAGGGCGTATGCGTTTTTTCCTGAATATATTCAGGAAAAAACGCATACGCCCTTTTTGGCCCACCAAGCAACCTGGAAAGGCAAATCAGCGCTACAAAGAAGTCTCGCTTCCCATCGGTCAAAAGGGCCATGCTGCAAAAAGTGTCAAAACCAGAAATGCAGGACAGGCCATGGAGAAATGGCAGCCTTGCTACGCTGATGGGCGGGATGTAAATTGCCAACAGCCACTCTGGAGAAGTGTACGGTGTGTCCTGAAACATCGAAAAAACACAGCTTAGGGAGCATAGGGCACGTCACCTCATTGGCGTATAAATTGGGAAAACCAAAAATCAGCAAGACACAGGCATCCCAAAGTTTAGGGCTGCTCTGTTGACAAGAACCTCCACTTCATGACACCTTAAATATCCCAGGAAGGAGAAAAATGGATAAAGAAGTTGTGGTCCTTATGTACAATGGAATATCACTCAGACATGAAATCAATGTCATAAGGCTAGTAGAAGCAAGATGAGTGGATTTAGGTACGACAATTCTAAGGGAAATAAGTCACACAGAAAAAGACACTTATCATAAGCTATCACTTATAGAGGGAATGTAAAAACTGCTACACTTGAACTGAATTACAAAAGAGAACAGAGTCACACGTTTAGAAAACACACTATGGCTGCTTAACGGGAAAGGTGAGGTGGGGTGATGCATAAAACAAGGGTTTCAAATTAGCTCAGATACCGTTCCATACACCCAATATGTAATAGACAAGACCTACTCCTTGCTCAGTGAACTGGACTCAACACCCACTATTCACCGCACAAGAATATATGTGACTAGTAAGAATCTTAAAACCTATGTATTGATATCTGTCTGGAAGTGAGTCAAGTGGGTGTAAAGCCGCATAAACACAGCCATGAAAAGCAGCTAAACCCCATTATAAAAATAAATTCCTTTTAAAAACCCGTAAAACAAAGACAGTGAAAGAGAGAGACATTCTTACAAAATTCGTTCAGAGGCTGTGATGCAACCTGGATTGACCATATCTAGACCCACAGCTGGATGAGACATAAGGGTGGACACTCTTGGGGCTGAAAGGTTGGGTGAGGTTGGGTGAGCAAACGCAGACCCTTTAAAGTAATACTGCGTGGTACCCATCCCATGGGTCCCAAATCTCCAGGTTCAAGAGCATTTTCCTACATCGAAAACATGCATGAGAAACCCAGAAGATGGTACACCGTGTGATTTTGAAAGGGTTCTAAAACGCACCTCATTTCTCATCTCCTTGTGCTCGGGTTCGCCATTCCAGCTAATTTACTAGCAATCTCCCTACTTGGAGATTCAGCCCCTTTAACCTCCTGTTCCCTACAGGTTGCAATTTGTCCTGAGGATGAACGGGAAGAGGGGCAACCAATGAGAGACTAGATCTAGGTGTTGGGACAGGCACAGGTCACTCTATATTCCCATCAGGAAGAAGAATTAACCACAGGCTAAGCCTGCTGCCCAGAAGCAGAATAGGGCCTGAGGCAATCCCGCGCTTTTACGGCCAGCTCCCAAAAAAGCGAGTTGAAAAATGGAGCTCAGGGGCACTGCCATTCACAAATATGCTGAGTTATAAATGATAACTCTCGTCCACAAATATATTGAGGGAAGGCAACGAAGAGGATTTGAAAGCAAGGCAGAATGGCAGAAAACAGGTTTCAGGAGGTAGATTCGAATCGCCTTTAAAGCACATGAAAAGAGGCAAAACTTCGACAATGATGCCCTTGGCCAAAAAGGGCGTATGCGTTTTTTCCTGAATATATTCAGGAAAAAACGCATACGCCCTTTTTGGCCAACCAAGCAACCTGGAAAGGCTAATCAGCGCTACAAAGAAGTCTCGCTTCCCATCGGTCAAAAGGGCCATGCTGCAAAAAGTGTCAAAACCAGAAATGCAGGACAGGCCATGGAGAAATGGCAGCCTTTCTACGCTGATGGGCGGGATGTAAATTGCCAACAGCCACTCTGGAGAAGTGTACGGTGTGTCCTGAAACATCGAAAAAACACAGCTTAGGGAGCATAGGGCACGTCCACTCATGGGCGTATAAATTGGGAAAACTAAAAATCAGCAAGACACAGGCACCCCAATGTTTAGGGCTGCTCTGTTGACAAGAACCTCCACTTCATGACACCTTAAATATCCCAGGAAAGAGAAAAATGGATAAAGAAGTTGTGGTCCTTATGTACAATGGAATATCACTCAGACATGAAATCAATGTCATAAGGCTAGTAGAAGCAAGATGAGTGGATTTAGGTATGACGATTCTAAGTGAAATAAGTCACACAGAAAAAGACACTTATCATAAGCTATCACTTATAGAGGGAATGTAAAAACCGCTACACTTGAACTGAATTACAAAACAGAACAGAGTCACACGTTTAGAAAACACACTATGGCTGCTTAACGGGAAAGGTGAGGTGGGGTGATGCATAAAACAAGGGTTTCAAATTAGCTCAGATAACGTTCCATACACCCAATATGTAATAGACAAGACCTACTCCTTGCTCAGTGAACTGGACTCAACACCCCCTATTCACCGCACAAGAATATATGTGTCTAGTAAGAATCTTAAAACCTATGTATAGATATCTGTCTGGAAGTGAGTCAAGTGGGTGTAAAGCCGCATAAACACAGCCGTGAAAAGCAGCTAAACCCCATTATAAAAAAAAACATTACTTTTAAAAACACGTAAAACAAAGACAGTGAAAGAGAGAGAAATTCTTACAAAATTCGTTCAGAGGCTGTGATGCAACCTGGATTGACCATATCTAGGCCCACAGCTGGATGAGACATAAGGGTGGACACTCTTGGGGCTGAGAGTTTGGGTGAGGTTGGGTGAGCAAACGCAGTCCATTTAAAGTAATACTGTGTGATACCCATCCCATGGGTGCCAAATCTCCAGGTTCAAGGGCATCTTCGTACATCGAAAACATGCATGAGAAACCCAGAAGATGGTACACCGTGTGATTTTTGAAAGGTTTCTAAAACGCACCCAATTTCTCATCTCCTTGTGCTCGGGTTCGCCTTTCCAGCTACTTTACTAGCAATCTCCCTACTTGGAGAATCAGCACCTTTAAGCTCCTGTTCCCTACAGGTTGCAGTTTGTCCTGAGGAAGAACGGGAAGAGGGGCAACCAATGAGAGACTAGATCTAGGTGTTGGGACAGGCACAGGTCACTCTATTTTCCCACCAGGAAGAAGAATTAACCACAGGGTCAGCCTGCCGCCCAGAAGCAGAATAGGGCCTGAGGCAATCCTGCACTTTTGCGGCCAGCTCCCAAAAAAGACAGTTGAAAAATGGAGCTCAGGGACACTGCAATTCACAAACCCGCAGAGTTATAAATGATAACTCTCGTCCACAAATATATTGAGGGAAGGCAACGAAGAGGGTTTGAATGCAAGGCAGAATGGCAGGAAACAGGTTTCAGGAGGTAGATTCGAATCGCCTTTAAAGCACATGAAATGTGGCAAAATGTCGACAATGATGCCCTTGGCCAAAAAGGGCGTATGCGTTTTTTCCTGAATATATTCAGGAAAAAATGCATACGCCCTTTTTGGCCAACCAAGCAACCTGGAAAGGCAAATCAGCGCTACAAAGAAGTCTCGCTTCCCATCGGTCAAAAGGGCCATGCTGCAAAAAGTGTCAAACCCAGGAATCCAGGACAGGCCATGGAGAAATGGCAGCCTTGCTACGCTGATGGGCGGGATGTAAATTGCCAACAGCCACTCTGGAGAAGTGTACGGTGTGTCCTGAAACATCGAAAAAACACAGTTTAGGGAGCATAGGGCACGTCACCTCATGGGCGTATAAATTGGGAAAACTAAAAAATAGCAAGACACAGGCACCCCTAAGTTTAGGGCTGCTCTGTTGACAAGAACCTCCACTTCATGACACCTTAAATATCCCAGGAAGGAGAAAAATGGATAAAGAAGTTGTGGACCTTATGTACAATGGAATATCACTCAGACATGAAATCAATGTCATAAGGCTAGTAGAAGCAAGATGAGTGGATTTAGGTACGACAATTCTAAGTGAAATAAGTCACACAGAAAAAGACACTTATCATAAGCTATCACGTATAGAGGGAATGTAAAAACTGCTACACTTGAACTGAATTACAAAAGAGAACAGAGTCACACGTTTGGAAAACACACTATGGCTGCTTAACGGGAAAGGTGAGGTGGGGTGATGCATAAAACAAGGGTTTCAAATTAGCTCAGATACCGTTCCATACACCCAATATGTAATAGACAAGACCTACTCCTTGCTCAGTGAACTGGACTAAACACCCCCTATTCACCGCACAAGAATATATGTGACTAGTAAGAATCTTAAAACCTATGTATTGATATCTGTCTGGAAGTGAGTCAAGTGGGTGTAAAGCCGCATAAACACAGCCGTGAAAAGCAGCTGAACCCCATTATAAAAATAAATTACTTTTAAAAACCCGTAAAACAAAGACAGTGAAAAAGAGAGAAATTCTTACAAAATTCGTTCAGAGGCTGTGATGCACCCTGGATTGACCATATCTAGACCCACAGCTGGATGAGACATAAGGGTGGACGCACTTGGGGCAGAGAGTTTGGGTGAGGTTGGGTGAGCAAACGCAGACCCTTTAAAGTAATACTGCATGGTACCCATCACATGAGTCCCAAATCTCCAGGTTCAAGGGAATCTTCCTACATCGACAACATGCATGAGAAACCCAGAAGATGGTACACCGTGTGATTTTGAAAGGTTTCTAAAACGCACCTAATTTCTCATCTCCTTGTGCTCGGGTTCGCCATTCCAGCTACTTTACTAGCAATCTCCCTACTTGGAGAATCAGCACCTTTAACCTCCTGTTCTGTACAGGTTGCAATTTGTCCTGAGGATGAACGGGAAGAGGGGCAACCAATGAGAGACTAGATCTAGGTGTTGGGACAGGCACAGGTCACTCTATTTTCCCATCAGGAAGAAGAATTAACCACAGGCTCAGCCTGCCGCCCAGAATCAGAATAGGGCCTGAGGCAATCCCGCGCTTTTGCGGCCAGCTCCCAAAAAAGCGAGTTGAAAAATGGAGCTCAGGGGCACTGCCATTCACAAACCTGCTGAGTTATAGATGATAACTCTCGTCCACAAATATATTGAGTGAAGGCAACGAAGAGGATTTGAAAGCAAGGCAGAATGGCAGGAAACAGGTTTCAGGAGGTAGATTCGAATCGCCTTTAAAGCACATGAAAAGAGGCAAAATGTCGACAATGATGCCCTTGGCCAAAAAGGGCTTATGCATATTTTCCTGAATATATTCAGGAAAAAACGCATACGCCCTTTTTGGCCAACCAAGCAACCTGGAAAGGCAAATCAGCGCTACAAAGAAGTCTCGCTTCCCATCGGTCAAAAGGGCCATGCTGCAAAAAGTGTCAAAAGCAGAAATGCAGGACAGGCCATGGAGAAATGGCAGCCTTGCTACGCTGATGGGCGGGATGTAAATTGCCAACAGCCACTCTGGAGAAGTGTAAGGTGTGTCCTGAAACATCGAGAAAACACAGCTTAGGGAGCATAGGGCACGTCCACTCATGGGCGTATAAATTGGGAAAACTAAAAATCAGCAAGACACAGGCACCCCAAAGTTTAGGGCTGCTCTGTTGACAAGAACCTCCACTTCATGACACCTTAAATATCCCAGGAAAGAGAAAAATGGATAAAGAAGTTGTGGTCCTTATGTACAATGGAATATCACTCAGACATGAAATGAATGTCATAAGGCTAGTAGAAGCAAGATGAGTGGAGTTAGATACGACGATTCTAAGTGAAATAAGTCACACAGAAAAAGACACTTATCATAAGCTATCACTTATAGAGGGAATGTCAAAACCGCTACACTTGAACTGAATTACAAAACAGAACAGAGTCACACGTTTAGAAAACACACTATGGCAGCTTAACGGGAAAGGTGAGGTGGGGTGATGCATAAAACAAGGGTTTCAAATTCGCTCAGATACCGTTCCATACACCCAATATGTAATAGACAAGACCTACTCCTTGCTCAGTGAACTGGACTCAACACCCCCTATTCACCGCACAAGAATATATGTGACTATTAAGAATCTTAAAACCTATGTATTGATATCTGTCTGGAAGTGAGTCAAGTGGGTGTAAATCCGCATAAACACAGCCGTGAAAAGCAGCTAAACCCCATTATAGAAATAAATTACTTTTAAAAACCCATAAAACAAAGACAGTGAAAGAGAGAGAAATTCTTACAAAATTCGTTCAGAGGCTGTGATGCAACCTGGATTGACCATATCTAGACCCACACCTGGATGAGACATAAGGGTGGACACTCTTGGGGCTGAGAGGTTGGGTGAGGTTGGGTGAGCAAACACAGACACTTTAAAGTAATACTGCGTGGTACCCATCCCATGGGTCCCAAATCTCCAGGTTCAAGGGCATCTTCCTACATCGAAAACATGCATGAGAAACCCAGAAGATGGTACACCGTGTGATTTTGAAAGGTTTCTAAAACGCACCTCATTTCTCATCTCCTTGTGTTCGGGTTCGCCATTCCAGCTACTTTACTAGCAATCTCCCTACTTGGAGAATCAGCACCTTTAACCTCCTGTTCCCTACAGGTTGCAATTTGTCCTGAGGATGAACGGGATGAGGGGAAACCAATGAGAGACTTAGTCTAGGTGTTGGGACAGGCACAGGTCACTCTATTTTCCCATCAGGAAGAAGAATTAACCACAGGCTCAGCCTGCCGCCCAGAAGCAGAATAGGGCCTGAGGCAATCCCGCGCTTTTGCGGCCAGCTCCCAAAAAAGACAGTTGAAAAATGGAGCTCAGGGACACTGCAATTCACAAACCCACAGAGTTATAAATGATAACTCTCGTCCACAAATATATTGAGGGAAGGCAACGAAGAGGATTTGAAAGCAAGGCAGAATTGCAGGAAACAGGTTTCAGGAGGTAGATTCGAATCGCCTTTAAAGCACATGAAAAGTGGCAAAACTTCGACAATGATGCCCTTGGCCAAAAAGGGCGTATGCGTTTTTTCCTGAATATATTCAGGAAATATATTCAGGATATATATATTCAGGAATATTCAGGAATATATTCAGGAATATATTCAGGAAATATATTCTCCATAATATATTCAGGAAAAAACGCATACGCCCTTTTTGGCCAACCAAGCAACCTGGAAGGCATATCAGCGCTACAAAGAAGTCTCGCTTCCCATCGGTCAAAAGGGCCATGCTGCAAAAAGTGTCAAAACCAGAAATGCAGGACAGGCCATGGAGAAATGGCAGCCTTGCTACGCTGATGGGCGGGATGTAAATTGCCAACAGCCACTCTGGAGACGTGTACGGTGTGTCCTGAAACATCGAAAAAACACAGCTTAGGGAGCATAGGGCACGTCCATTCATGGGCGTATAAATTGGGAAAAATAAAAATCATCAAGACACAGGCACCCCAAAGTTTAGGGCTGCTCTGTTGACAAGAACCTCCACTTCATGACACCTTAAATATCCCAGGAAAGAGAAAAATGGATAAAGAAGTTGTGGTCCTTATGTACAATGGAATATCACTCAGACATAAAATCAATGTCATAAGGCAAGTAGAAGCATGATGAGTGGAGTTAGATACAACGATTCTAAGTGAAATAAGTCACACAGAAAAAGACACTTATCATAAGCTATCACTTATAGAGGGAATGTAAAAACCGCTACACTTGAACTGAATTACAAAACAGAACAGAGTCACACGTTTAGAAAACACACTATGGCAGCTTAACGGGAAAGGTGAGGTGGGGTGATGCATAAAACAAGGGTTTCAAATTCGCTCAGATACCGTTCCATACACCCAATATGTAATTGACAAGACCTACTCCTTGCTCAGTGAACTGTACTCAACACCCCCTATTCATTGCACAAGAATATATGTGACTATTAAGAATCTTAAAACCTATGTATTGATATCTGTCCGAAAGTGAGTCAAGTGGGTGTAAATCCGCATAAACACAGCCGTGAAAAGCAGCTAAACCCCATTATAGAAATAAATTATTTTTAAAAACCCGTAAAACAAAGACAGTGAAAGAGAGAGAAATTCTTACAAAATTCGTTCAGAGGCTGTGATGCAATCTGGATTGACCATATCTAGACCCACACCTGGATGAGATATAAGGGTGGACACTCTTGTGGCTGAGAGGTTGGGTGAGGTTGGGTGAGCAAACACAGACACTTTAAAGTAATACTGCGTGGTACCCATCCCATGGGTCCCAAATCTCCAGGTTCAAGGGCATCTTCCTACATCGAAAACATGCATGAGAAACCCAGAAGATGGTACACCGTGTGATTTTGAAATGTTTCTAAAACACACCTCATTTCTCAAGTCCTTGTGTTCGGGTTCGCCATTCCAGCTACTTTACTAGCAATCTCCCTACTTGGAGAATCAGCACCTTTAACCTCCTGTTCCCTACAGGTTGCAATTTGTCCTGAGGATGAACGGGAAGAGGGGCAACCAATGAGAGACTAGATCTAGGTGTTGGGACAGGCACAGGTCACTCTATTTTCCCATCAGGAAGAAGAATTAACCACAGGCTCAGCCTACCGCCCAGAAGCAGAATAGGGCCTGAGGCAATCCCGCGCTTTTGCGGCCAGCTCCCAAAAAAGACAGTTGAAAAATGGAGCTCAGGGACACTGCAATTCACAAACCCGCAGAGTTATAAATGATAACTCTTGTCCACAAATATATTGAGGGAAGGCAACGAAGAGGATTTGAAAGCAAGGCTGAATTGCAGGAAACGAATTTCAGGAGGTAGATGCGAATCAATTTAAAGCACATGAAAAGTCGCAAAACGTCGACAATGATGCCCTTGGCCAAAAAGGGCGTATGCGTTTTTTCCTGAATATATTCAGGAAATATATTCAGGATATATATATTCAGGAATATTCAGGAATATATTCAGGAATATATTCAGGAAATATATTATCCATAATATATTCAGGAAAAAACGCCTACGCCCTTTTTGGCCAACCTAGCAACCTGGAAGGCAAATCAATGCTACAAAGAAGTCTCGCTTCCCATCGGTCAAAAGGGCCATGCTGCAAAAAGTGTCAAAACCAGAAATGCAGGACAGGCCATGGAGAAATGGCAGGTTTGCTACGCTGATGGTCGGGATGTAAATTGCCAACAGCCACTCTGGAGACGTGTACGGTGTGTCCTGAAACATCGAAAAAACACAGCTTAGGGAGCATAGGGCACGTCCACTCATGGGCGTATAAATTAGGAAAACTAAAAATCAGCAAGACACAGGCACACCAAAGTTTAGGGCTGCTCTGTTGACAAGAACCTCCACTTCATGACACCTTAAATATCCCAGGAAAGAGAAAAATGGATAAAGAAGTTGTGGTCCTTATGTACAATGGAATATCACTCAGACATGAAATCAATGTCATAAGGCTAGTAGAAGCAAGATGAGTGGAGTTAGGTACGACAATTCTAAGTGAAATAAGTCACACAGAAAAAGACACTTATCATAAGCTATCACTTATAGAGGGAATGTAAAAACCGCTACACTTGAAGTGAATTACAAAACAGAACAGAGTCACACGTTTAGAAAACACACTATGGCAGCTTAACGGGAAAGGTGAGGTGGGGTGATGCATAAAACAAGGGTTTCAAATTTGCTCAGATACCGTTCCATACACCCAATATGTAATAGACAAGACCTACTCCTTGCTCAGTGAACTGGACTCAACACCCCCTATTCACCGCACAAGAATATATGTGAGTAGTAAGAATCTTAAAACCTATGTATTGATATCTGTCTGGAAGTGAGTCAAGTGGGTATAAAGCCGCATGAACACAGCCGTGAAAAGCAGCTAAACCCCATTATAGAAATAAATTACTTTTAAAAACCCGTAAAACAAAGACAGTGAAAGAGAGAGAAATTCTTACAAAATTCGTTCAGAGGCTGTGATGCAACCTGGATTGACCATATCTAGACTCACAGCTGGATGAGACATAAGGGTGGACACTCTTGGGGCTGAGAGGTTGGGTGAGGTTGGGTGAGCAAACACAGACCCTTTAAGGTAATACTGCCTGGTACCCATCCCATGGGTCCCAAATCTCCAGGTTCAAGGGCATCTTCCTACGTCGAAAACATGCATGAGAAACCCAGAAGATGGTACACCGTGTGATTTTGAAAGGTTTCTAAAACGCACCTCATTTCTCATCTCCTTGTGTTCGGGTTTGCCATTCCAGCTACATTACTAGCAATCTCCCTACTTGGAGAATCAGCACCTTTAACCTCCTGTTCCCTACAGATTGCAATTTGTCCTGAGGATGAACGGGAAGAGGGGCAACCAATGAGAGACTAGATCTAGGTGTTGGGACAGGCACAGGTCACTCTATTTTCCCATCAGGAAGAAGAATTAACCACAGGCTCAGACTGACGCCCAGAAGCAGAATAGGGCCTGAGGCAATCCCACGCTTTTGCGGCCAGCTCCCAAAAAAGCGAGTTGAAAAATGGAGCCCAGAGACACTGCCATTCACAAATCCGCAGAGTTATAAATGATAACTCTCGTCCACAAATATATTGAGGGAAGGCAACGAAGAGGATTTGAAAGGAAGTCAGAATTGCAGGAAACAGGTTTCAGGAGGTAGATTCGAATCGCCTTTAAAGCACATGAAAAGAGGCAAAACTTCGACAATGATGCCCTTGGCCAAAATGGGCGTATGCGTTTTTTCCTGAATATATTCAGAAAAAAACGCATACGCCCTTTTTGGCCAACCAAGCAACCTGGAAAGGCAAATCAGCGCTACAAAGAAGTCTCGCTTCCCATCGGTCAAAAGGGCCATGCTGCAAAAAGTGTCAAAACCACAAATGCAGGACAGTCCATGGAGAAATGGCAGCCTTGCTACGCTGATGGGCGGGATGTAAATGGCCAACAGCCACTCTGGAGAAGTGTACGGTGTGTCCTGAAACATCGAAAAAACACAGCTTAGGGAGCATAGGGCACGTCCACTCATGGGCGTATAAATTGGGAAAAATAAAAATCAGCAAGACACAGGCACCCCAAAGTTTAGGGCTGCTCTGTTGACAAGAACCTCCACTTCATGACACCTTAAATATCCCAGGAAAGAGAAAAAAGGATAAAGAAGTTGTGGTCCTTATGTACAATGGAATATCACTCAGACATGAAATCAAAGACATAAGGCTAGTAGAAGCAAGATGAGTGGATTTAGGTACGAAGATTCTAAGTGAAATAAGTCACACAGAAAAAGACTCTTATTATAAGCTATCACTTATAGAGGGAATGTAAAAACCGCTACACTTGAACTGAATTACAAAACAGAACAGAGTCACACGTTTAGAAAACACACTATGGCAGCTTAACGGGAAAGGTGAGGTGGGTTGATGCATAAAACAAGAGTTTCAAATTCGCTCAGATACCGTTCCATACACCCAATATGTAATAGACTAGACCTACTCCTTGCTCAGTGAACTGGACTCAACACCCCCTATTCACCGCACAAGAATATATGTGACTATTAAGAATCTTAAAACCTATGTATTGATATCTGTCTGGAAGTGAGTCAAGTGGGTGTAAAGCCGCATAAACACAGCCGTGAAAAGCAGCTAAACCCCATTATAGAAATAAATTACTTTTAAAAACCCGTAAAACAAAGACAGTGAAAGAGAGAGAAATTCTTACAAAATTCGTTCAGAGGCTGTGATGCAACCTGGATTGACCATATCTACACTCACAGCTGGATGAGACATAAGGGTGGACACTCTTGGGGCTGAGAGGTTGGGTGAGGTTGGGTGAGCAAACACAGACCCTTTAAAGTAATACTGCGTGGTACCCATCCCATGGGTCCCAAATCTCCAGGTTCAAGGGCATCTTCCTTCGTCGAAAACATGCATGAGAAAAACAGAAGATGGTACACCGTGTGATTTTGAAAGGTTTCTAAAACGCACCTCATTTCTCATCTCCTTGTGTTCGGGTTCGCCATTCCAGCTACTTTACTAGCAATCTCCCTACTTGGAGAATCAGCACCTTTAACCTCCTGTTCCCTACAGGTTGCAATTTGTCCTGAGGATGAACGGGAAGAGGGGCAACCAATGAGAGACTAGATCTAGGTGTTGGGACAGGCACAGGTCACTCTATTTTCCCATCAGGAAGAAGAATTAACCACAGGCTCAGCCTGCCGCCCAGAAGCAGAATAGGGCCTGAGGCAATCCCGCGCTTTGGCGGCCAGCTCCCAAAAAAGCGAGTTGAAAAATGGAGCCCAGAGACACGGCCTTTCACAAACCTGCAGAGTTATAAATGTTAACTCTCGTCCACAAATATATTGAGGGAAGGCAACGAAGAGGATTTGAAAGCAAGGAAGAATTGCAGGAAACAGGTTTCAGGAGGTAGATTCGAATCGCCTTTAAAGCACATGAAAAGCGGCAAAACGTCGACAATGATGCCCTTGGCCAAAAAGGGCGTATGCGTTTTTTTCTGAATATATACAGGAAATATATTCAGGATATATATATTCAGGAATATATTCAGGAATATATTCAGGAAATATATTCTCCATAATATATTCAGGAAAAAACGCATACGCCCTTTTTGGCCAACCTAGCAACCTGGAAGGCAAATCAACGCTACAAAGAAGTCTGGCTTCCCATCGGTCAAAAGGGCCATGCTGCAAAAAGTTTCAAAACCAGAAATGCAGGACAGGCCATGGAGAAATGGCAGCCTTGCTACGCTGATGGGCGGGATGTAAATTGCCAACAGCCACTCTGGAGAAGTGTACGGTGTGTCCTGAAACATCGAAAAAACACAGCTTAGGGAGCATAGGGAACGTCCACTCATGGGTGTATAAATTGGGAAAACTAAAAATCAGCAAGACACAGGCACCCCAAAGTTTAGGGCTGCTCTGTTGACAAGAACCTCCACTTTATGACACCTTAAATATCCCAGGAAAGAGAAAAATGGATAAAGAAGTTGTGGTCCTTATGTACAATGGAATATCACTGAGATATGAAATCAAAGTCATAAGGCTAGTAGAAGCAAGATGAGTGGAGTTAGGTACGACGATTCTAAGTGAAATAAGTCACACAGAAAAAGACTCTTATCATAAGCTATCACTTATAGAGGGAATGTAAAAAAAGCTACACTTGAACTGAATTACAAAACAGAACAGAGTCACACGTTTAGAAAACACACTATGGCAGCTTAACGGGAAAGGTGAGGTGGGGTGATGCATAAAACAAGGGTTTCAAATTCGCTCAGATACCGTTCCATACACCCAATATGTAATAGACTAGACCTACTCCTTGCTCAGTGAACTGGACTCAACACCCCCTATTCACCGCACAAGAATATATGTGACTAGTAATAATCTTAAAACCTATGTATTGATATCTGTCTGGAAGTGAGTCAAGTGGGTGTAAGCCGCATAAATACAGCCGTGAAAAGCAGCTAAACCCCATTATAAAAATAAATTACTTTTAAAAACCCTTAAAATAAAGACAGTGAAAGAGAGAAATTCTTACAAAATTCGTTCAGAGGCTGTGATGCAACCTGAATTGACCATATCTAGACACACAGCTGGATGAGACATAAGGGTGGACACTCTTGGGGCTGAGAGGTTGGGTGAGCAAACGCAGACCCTTTAAAGTAATACTGCGTGGTACCCATCCCATGGGTCCCAAATCTCCAGGTTCAAGGGCATCTTCCTACATCGAAAACATGCATGAGAAACCCAGAAGATGGTACACGGTGTGATTTTGAAAGGTTTCTAAAACGCACCTCATTTCTCATCTCCTTGTGTTCGGTTTCGCCATTCCAGCTACTTTACTAGCAATCTCCCTACTTGGAGAATCAGCACCTTTAACCTCCTCTTCCCTACCGGTTGCAATTTGTCCTGAGGATGAACGGGAAGAGGGGCAACCAATGAGAGACTAGATCTAGGTTTTGGGACAGGCACAGGTCACTCTATTTTCCCATCAGGAAGAAGAATTAACCACAGGCTCAGCCTGCCGCCCAGAAGCAGAATAGGGCCTGAGGCAATCCCGCGCTTTGGCGGCCAGCTCCCAAAAAAGCGAGTTGAAAAATAGAGCCCAGACACACTGCCATTCACAAACCTGCAGAGTTATAAATGTTAACTCTCGTCCACAAATATATTGAAGGAAGGCAACCAAGAGGATTGGAAAGCAAGGAAGAATTGCAGGAAACAGGTTTCAGGAGGTAGATTCGAATCGCCTTTAAAGCACATGAAAAGCGGCAAAACGTCGACAATGATGCCCTTGGCCAAAAAGGGCGTATGCGTTTTTTCCTGAATATATTCAGGAAATATATTCAGGATATATATATTCAGGAATATTCTGGAATATATTCAGGAATATATTCAGGAAATATATTCTCCATAATATATTCAGGAAAAAACGCATACGCCCTTTTTGGCCAACCTAGCAACCTGGAAGGCAAATCAACGCTACAAAGAAGTCTGGCTTCCCATCGGTCAAAAGGGCCATGCTGCAAAAAGTTTCAAAACCAGAAATGCAGGACAGGCCATGGAGAAATGGCAGCCTTGCTACGCTGATGGGCGGGATGTAAATTGCCAACAGCCACTCTGGAGAAGTGTACGGTGTGTCCTGAAACATCGAAAAAACACAGCTTAGGGAGCATAGGGAACGTCCACTCATGGGTGTATAAATTGGGAAAACTAAAAATCAGCAAGACACAGGCACCCCAAAGTTTAGGGCTGCTCTGTTGACAAGAACCTCCACTTTATGACACCTTAAATATCCCAGGAAAGAGAAAAATGGATAAAGAAGTTGTGGTCCTTATGTACAATGGAATATCACTGAGATATGAAATCAAAGTCATAAGGCTAGTAGAAGCAAGATGAGTGGAGTTAGGTACGACGATTCTAAGTGAAATAAGTCACACAGAAAAAGACTCTTATCATAAGCTATCACTTATAGAGGGAATGTAAAAAAAGCTACACTTGAACTGAATTACAAAACAGAACAGAGTCACACGTTTAGAAAACACACTATGGCAGCTTAACGGGAAAGGTGAGGTGGGGTGATGCATAAAACAAGGGTTTCAAATTCGCTCAGATACCGTTCCATACACCCAATATGTAATAGACTAGACCTACTCCTTGCTCAGTGAACTGGACTCAACACCCCCTATTCACCGCACAAGAATATATGTGACTAGTAATAATCTTAAAACCTATGTATTGATATCTGTCTGGAAGTGAGTCAAGTGGGTGTAAGCCGCATAAATACAGCCGTGAAAAGCAGCTAAACCCCATTATAAAAATAAATTACTTTTAAAAACCCTTAAAATAAAGACAGTGAAAGAGAGAAATTCTTACAAAATTCGTTCAGAGGCTGTGATGCAACCTGAATTGACCATATCTAGACACACAGCTGGATGAGACATAAGGGTGGACACTCTTGGGGCTGAGAGGTTGGGTGAGCAAACGCAGACCCTTTAAAGTAATACTGCGTGGTACCCATCCCATGGGTCCCAAATCTCCAGGTTCAAGGGCATCTTCCTACATCGAAAACATGCATGAGAAACCCAGAAGATGGTACACGGTGTGATTTTGAAAGGTTTCTAAAACGCACCTCATTTCTCATCTCCTTGTGTTCGGTTTCGCCATTCCAGCTACTTTACTAGCAATCTCCCTACTTGGAGAATCAGCACCTTTAACCTCCTCTTCCCTACCGGTTGCAATTTGTCCTGAGGATGAACGGGAAGAGGGGCAACCAATGAGAGACTAGATCTAGGTTTTGGGACAGGCACAGGTCACTCTATTTTCCCATCAGGAAGAAGAATTAACCACAGGCTCAGCCTGCCGCCCAGAAGCAGAATAGGGCCTGAGGCAATCCCGCGCTTTGGCGGCCAGCTCCCAAAAAAGCGAGTTGAAAAATAGAGCCCAGACACACTGCCATTCACAAACCTGCAGAGTTATAAATGTTAACTCTCGTCCACAAATATATTGAAGGAAGGCAACCAAGAGGATTGGAAAGCAAGGAAGAATTGCAGGAAACAGGTTTCAGGAGGTAGATTCGAATCGCCTTTAAAGCACATGAAAAGCGGCAAAACGTCGACAATGATGCCCTTGGCCAAAAAGGGCGTATGCGTTTTTTCCTGAATATATTCAGGAAATATATTCAGGATATATATATTCAGGAATATTCTGGAATATATTCAGGAATATATTCAGGAAATATATTCTCCATAATATATTCAGGAAAAAACGCATACGCCCTTTTTGGCCAACCTAGCAACCTGGAAGGCAAATCAACGCTACAAAGAAGTCTCGCTTCCCATCGGTCAAAAGGGCCATGCTGCAAAAAGTGTCAAAACCAGAAATGTAGGACAGGCCATGGAGAAATGGCAGCCTTGCTACGCTGATGGGCGGGATGTAAATTGCCAACAGCCACTCTGGAGAAGTGTACGGTGTGTCCTGAAACATCGAAAAAACACAGCTTAGGGAGCATAGGGCACGTCCACTCATGGGCGTATAAATTGGGAAAACTGAAAAGCAGCAAGACACCGGCACCCCAAAGTTTAGAACTGCTCTGTTGACAAGAACCTCCACTTCATGACACCTTAAATATCCCAGGAAAGAGAAAAATGGATAAAGAATTTGTGGTCCTTATGTACAATGGAATATCACTCAGACATGAAATCAAAGTCATAAGGCTAGTAGAAGCAAGATGAGTGGATTTAGGTACGACGATTCTAAGTGAAATAAGTCACACAGAAAAAGACTCTTATCATAAGCTATCACTTATTGAGGGAATGTCAAAACGGCTACACTTGAACTGAATGACAAAACAGAACAGAGTCTCACATTTAGAAAACACACTATGGGTGCTTAACGGGAAAGGTGAAGTGGGGTGATGCATAAAACAAGGGTTTCAAATTCGTTCAGATACCGTTCCATACACCCAATATGTAATAGACAAGACCTACTCCTTGCTCTGTGAACTGGACTCAACACCCCCTATTCACCGCACAAGAATATATGTGACTAGTAAGAATCTTAAAACCTATGTATTGATATCTGTCTGGAAATGAGTCAAGTGGGTGTAAAGCTGCATAAACACAGCCGTGAAAAGCAGCTAAACCCCATTATAGAAATAAATTACTTTTAAAAACCCGTAAAACAAAGACAGTGAAAGAGAGAGAAATTCTTACAAAATTCGTTCAGAGGCTGTGATGCAACCTGGATTGACCATATCTAGACCCACACCTGGATGAGACATAAGGGTGGACACTCTTGGGGCTGAGAGGTTGGGTGAGGTTGGGTGAGCAAACGCAGACCCTTTAAAGTAATACTGCGTGGTACCCATCCCATGGGTCCCAAATCTCCAGGTTCAAGGGCATCTTCCTACGTCGAAAACATGCATGAGAAACCCAGAAGATGGTACACCGTGTGATTTTGAAAGGTTTCTAAAACGCACCTCATTTCTCATCTCCTTGTGTTCGGGTTCGCCATTCCAGCTACTTTACTAGCAATCTCCCTACTTGGAGAATCAGCACCTTTAAGCTCCTGTTCCCTACAGGTTGCAATTTGTCCTGAGGATGAACGGGAAGAGGGGCAACCAATGAGAGACTAGATCTAGGTTTTGGGACAGGCACAGGTCACTCTATTTTCCCATCAGGAAGAAGAATTAACCACTGGCTCAGCCTGCCGCCCAGAAGCAGAATAGGGCCTGAGGCAATCCCGCGCTTTGGCGGCCAGCTCCCAAATAAGCGAGTTGAAAAATGGAGCCCAGACACACTGCCATTCACAAACCTGCAGAGTTATAAATGTTAACTCTCGTCCACAAATATATTGAAGGAAGGCAACGAAGAGGATTTGAAAGCAAGGAAGAATTGCAGGAAACAGGTTTCAGGAGGTAGATTCGAATCGCCTTTAAAGCACATGAAAAGCGGCAAAACGTCAACAATGATGCCCTTGGCCAAAAAGGGCGTATGCGTTTTTTCCTGAATATATTGAGGAAATATATTCAGGATATATATATTCAGGAATATTCAGGAATATATTCAGGAATATATTCAGGAAATATATTCTCCATAATATATTCAGGAAAAAACGCATACGCTCTTTTTGGCCAACCTAGCAACCTGGAAGGCAAATCAACGCTACAAAGAAGTCTGGCTTCCCATCGGTCAAAAGGGCCATGCTGCAAAAAGTTTCAAAACCAGAAATGCAGGACAGGCCATGGAGAAATGGCAGCCTTGCTACGCTGATGGGCGGGATGTAAATTGCCAACAGCCACTCTGGAGAAGTGTACGGTGTGTCCTGAAACATCGAAAAAACACAGCTTAGGGAGCATAGGGAACGTCCACTCATGGGTGTATAAATTGGGAAAACTAAAAATCAGCAAGACACAGGCACCCCAAAGTTTAGGGCTGCTCTGTTGACAAGAACCTCCACTTTATGACACCTTAAATATCCCAGGAAAGAGAAAAATGGATAAAGAAGTTGTGGTCCTTATGTACAATGGAATATCACTGAGACATGAAATCAAAGTCATAAGGCTAGTAGAAGCAAGATGAGTGGAGTTAGGTACGACGATTCTAAGTGAAATAAGTCACACAGAAAAAGACTCTTATCATAAGCTATCACTTATAGAGGGAATGTAAAAAAAGCTACACTTGAACTGAATTACAAAACAGAACAGAGTCACACGTTTAGAAAACACACTATGGCAGCTTAACGGGAAAGGTGAGGTGGGGTGATGCATAAAACAAGGGTTTCAAATTCGCTCAGATACCGTTCCATACACCCAATATGTAATAGACTAGACCTACTCCTTGCTCAGTGAACTGGACTCAACACCCCCTATTCACCGCACAAGAATATATGTGACTAGTAATAATCTTAAAACCTATGTATTGATATCTGTCTGGAAGTGAGTCAAGTGGGTGTAAGCCGCATAAATACAGCCGTGAAAAGCAGCTAAACCCCATTATAAAAATAAATTACTTTTAAAAACCCTTAAAATAAAGACAGTGAAAGAGAGAAATTCTTACAAAATTCGTTCAGAGGCTGTGATGCAACCTGAATTGACCATATCTAGACACACAGCTGGATGAGACATAAGGGTGGACACTCTTGGGGCTGAGAGGTTGGGTGAGCAAACGCAGACCCTTTAAAGTAATACTGCGTGGTACCCATCCCATGGGTCCCAAATCTCCAGGTTCAAGGGCATCTTCCTACATCGAAAACATGCATGAGAAACCCAGAAGATGGTACACGGTGTGATTTTGAAAGGTTTCTAAAACGCACCTCATTTCTCATCTCCTTGTGTTCGGTTTCGCCATTCCAGCTACTTTACTAGCAATCTCCCTACTTGGAGAATCAGCACCTTTAACCTCCTCTTCCCTACCGGTTGCAATTTGTCCTGAGGATGAACGGGAAGAGGGGCAACCAATGAGAGACTAGATCTAGGTTTTGGGACAGGCACAGGTCACTCTATTTTCCCATCAGGAAGAAGAATTAACCACAGGCTCAGCCTGCCGCCCAGAAGCAGAATAGGGCCTGAGGCAATCCCGCGCTTTGGCGGCCAGCTCCCAAAAAAGCGAGTTGAAAAATAGAGCCCAGACACACTGCCATTCACAAACCTGCAGAGTTATAAATGTTAACTCTCGTCCACAAATATATTGAAGGAAGGCAACCAAGAGGATTGGAAAGCAAGGAAGAATTGCAGGAAACAGGTTTCAGGAGGTAGATTCGAATCGCCTTTAAAGCACATGAAAAGCGGCAAAACGTCGACAATGATGCCCTTGGCCAAAAAGGGCGTATGCGTTTTTTCCTGAATATATTCAGGAAATATATTCAGGATATATATATTCAGGAATATTCTGGAATATATTCAGGAATATATTCAGGAAATATATTCTCCATAATATATTCAGGAAAAAACGCATACGCCCTTTTTGGCCAACCTAGCAACCTGGAAGGCAAATCAACGCTAAAAAGAAGTCTCGCTTCCCATCGGTCAAAAGGGCCATGCTGCAAAAAGTGTCAAAACCAGAAATGTAGGACAGGCCATGGAGAAATGGCAGCCTTGCTACGCTGATGGGCGGGATGTAAATTGCCAACAGCCACTCTGGAGAAGTGTACGGTGTGTCCTGAAACATCGAAAAAACACAGCTTAGGGAGCATAGGGCACGTCCACTCATGGGCGTATAAATTGGGAAAACTGAAAAGCAGCAAGACACCGGCACCCCAAAGTTTAGGGCTGCTCTGTTGACAAGAACCTCCACTTCATGACACCTTAAATATCCCAGGAAAGAGAAAAATGGATAAAGAATTTGTGGTCCTTATGTACAATGGAATATCACTCAGACATGAAATCAAAGTCATAAGGCTAGTAGAAGCAAGATGAGTGGATTTAGGTACGACGATTCTAAGTGAAATAAGTCACACAGAAAAAGACTCTTATCATAAGCTATCACTTATTGAGGGAATGTCAAAACGGCTACACTTGAACTGAATGACAAAACAGAACAGAGTCTCACATTTAGAAAACACACTATGGGTGCTTAACGGGAAAGGTGAAGTGGGGTGATGCATAAAACAAGGGTTTCAAATTCGTTCAGATACCGTTCCATACACCCAATATGTAATAGACAAGACCTACTCCTTGCTCTGTGAACTGGACTCAACACCCCCTATTCACCGCACAAGAATATATGTGACTAGTAAGAATCTTAAAACCTATGTATTGATATCTGTCTGGAAATGAGTCAAGTGGGTGTAAAGCTGCATAAACACAGCCGTGAAAAGCAGCTAAACCCCATTATAGAAATAAATTACTTTTAAAAACCCGTAAAACAAAGACAGTGAAAGAGAGAGAAATTCTTACAAAATTCGTTCAGAGGCTGTGATGCAACCTGGATTGACCATATCTAGACCCACACCTGGATGAGACATAAGGGTGGACACTCTTGGGGCTGAGAGGTTGGGTGAGGTTGGGTGAGCAAACGCAGACCCTTTAAAGTAATACTGCGTGGTACCCATCCCATGGGTCCCAAATCTCCAGGTTCAAGGGCATCTTCCTACGTCGAAAACATGCATGAGAAACCCAGAAGATGGTACACCGTGTGATTTTGAAAGGTTTCTAAAACGCACCTCATTTCTCATCTCCTTGTGTTCGGATTCGCCATTCCAGCTACTTTACTAGCAATCTCCCTACTTGGAGAATCAGCACCTTTAAGCTCCTGTTCCCTACAGGTTGCAATTTGTCCTGAGGATGAACGGGAAGAGGGGCAACCAATGAGAGACTAGATCTAGGTTTTGGGACAGGCACAGGTCACTCTATTTTCCCATCAGGAAGAAGAATTAACCACTGGCTCAGCCTGCCGCCCAGAAGCAGAATAGGGCCTGAGGCAATCCCGCGCTTTGGCGGCCAGCTCCCAAATAAGCGAGTTGAAAAATGGAGCCCAGACACACTGCCATTCACAAACCTGCAGAGTTATAAATGTTAACTCTCGTCCACAAATATATTGAAGGAAGGCAACGAAGAGGATTTGAAAGCAAGGAAGAATTGCAGGAAACAGGTTTCAGGAGGTAGATTCGAATCGCCTTTAAAGCACATGAAAAGCGGCAAAACGTCAACAATGATGCCCTTGGCCAAAAAGGGCGTATGCGTTTTTTCCTGAATATATTCAGGAAATATATTCAGGATATATATATTCAGGAATATTCAGGAATATATTCAGGAATATATTCAGGAAATATATTCTCCATAATATATTCAGGAAAAAACGCATACGCTCTTTTTGGCCAACCTAGCAACCTGGAAGGCAAATCAACGCTACAAAGAAGTCTCGCTTCCAATCGGTCAAAAGGGCCATGCTGCAAAAAGTGTCAAAACCAGAAATGTAGGACAGGCCATGAAGAAATGGCAGCCTTGCTACGCTGATGGGCGGGATGTAAATTGCCAACAGCCACTCTGGAGAATTGTACGGTGTGTCCAGAAACATCGAAAAAACACAGCTTAGGGAGCATAGGGCACGTCCACTCATGGGCGTATAAATTGGGAAAACTAAAAAGCAGCAAGACACCGGCACCCCATAGTTTAGGGCTGCTCTGTTGACAAGAACCTCCACTTCATGACACCGTAAATATCCCAGGAAAGAGAAAAAAGGATAAAGAAGTTGTGGTCCTTATGTACAATGGAATATCACTCAGACATGAAATCAAAGACATAAGGCTAGTAGAAGCAAGATGAGTGGATTTAGGTACGACGATTCTAAGTGAAATAAGTCACACAGAAAAAGACTCTTATCATAAGCTATCACTTATAGAGGGAATGTAAAAACCGCTACACTTGAACTGAATGACAAAACAGAACAGAGTCTCACATTTAGAAAACACACTATGGGTGCTTAACGGGAAAGGTGAAGTGGGGTGATGCATAAAAGAAGGGTTTCAAATTCGTTCAGATACCGTTCCATACACCCAATATGTAATAGACAAGACCTACTCCTTGCTCAGTGAACTGTACTCAACACCCCCTATTCACCGCTCAAGAATATATGTGACTAGTAAGAATCTTAAAACCTATGTATTGATATCTGTCTGGAAGTGAGTCAAGTGGGTGTAAGGTGCATAAACACAGCCGTGAAAAGCAGCTAAACCCCATTATAGAAATAAATTACTTTTAAAAACCCGTAAAACAAAGACAGTGAAAGAGAGAGAAATTCTTACAAAATTCGTTCAGAGGTTGTGATGCAACCTGGATTGACCATATCTAGACCTACAGCTAGATGAGACATAAGGGTGGACACTCTTGGGGCTGAGAGGTTGGGTGAGGTTGGTTGAGCAAACGCAGACCCTTTAAAGTAATACTGCGTGGTACCCATCCCATGGGTCCCAAATCTCCAGGTTCAAGGGCATCTTCCTACGTCGAAAACATGCATGAGAAACCCAGAAGATGGTACACCGTGTGATTTTGAAAGGTTTCTAAAACGCACCTCATTTCTCATCTCCTTGTGTTCTGGTTCGCCATTCCAGCTACTTTACTAGCAATCTCCCTACTTGGAGAAACAGCACCTTTAACCTCCTGTTCCTTACAGGTTGCAATTTGTCCTGAGGATGAACGGGAAGAGGGGCAACCAATGAGAGACTAGGTCTAGGTGTTGGGACAGGCACAGGTCACTCTATTTTCCCATCAGGAAGAAGAATTAACCACAGGCTCAGCCTGCCTCCCAGAAGCAGAATAGGGCCTGAGGCAATCCCGCGCTTTTGCGGCCAGCTCCCAAAAAAGCGAGTTGAAAAACGGAGCTCAGGGACACTGCAATTTTCAAACCCGCAGAGTTATTAATGATAACTCTCGTCCCCAAATATATTGAGGGAAGGCAACGAAGAGGATTTGAAAGCAAGGCAGAATTGCAGGAAACGAATTTCAGGAGGTAGATTCGAATCACATTAAAACACATGAAAAGTCGCAAAACGTCGACAATGATGCCCATGGCCAAAAAGGGCGTATGCGTTTTTTCCTGAATATATTCAGGAAAAAACGCATACGCCCTTTTTGGCCAACCAAGCAACCTGGAAAGGCAAATCAGCGCTACAAAGAAGTCTCGCTTCCCATCGGTCAAAAGGGCCATGCTACAAAAAGTGTCAAAACCAGAAATGCAGGACAGGCCATGGAGAAATGACAGCCTTGCTACGCTGATGGGCGGGATGTAAATTGCCAACAGCCACTCTGGAGAAGTGTACGGTGTGTCCTGAAACATCGAAAAAACACAGCTTAGGGAGCATAGGGCACGTCCACTCATGGGCGTATAAATTGGGAAAACTAAAAATCAGCAAGACACAGGCACCCCAAAGTTTAGGGCTGCTCTGTTGACAAGAACCTCCACTTCATGACACCTTAAATATCCCAGGAAAGAGAAAAATGGATAAAGAAGTTGTGGTCCTTATGTATAATGGAATATCACTGAGACATGAAATCAAAGTCATAAGGCTAGTAGAAGCAAGATGAGTGGATTTAGATACGACGATTCTAAGTGAAATAAGTCACACAGAAAAAGACACTTATCATAAGCTATCACTTATAGAGGGAATGTAAAAACCGCTACACTTGAACTGAATTACAAAACAGAACAGAGTCACACGTTTAGAAAACACACTATGGCAGCTTAACGGGAAAGGTGAGGTGGGGTGATGCATAAAACAAGGGTTTCAAATTCGCTCAGATACCGTTCCATACACCCAATATGTAATAGACTAGACCTACTCCTTGCTCAGTGAACTGGACTCAACACCCCCTATTCACCGCACAAGAATATATGTGACTAGTAAGAATCTTAAAACCTATGTATTGATATCTGTCTGGAAGTGAGTCAAGTGGGTGTAAAGCCGCATAAATACAGCCGTGAAAAGCAGCTAAACCCCATTATAAAAATAAATTACTTTTAAAAACCCTTAAAATAAAGACAGTGAAAGAGAGAAATTCTTACAAAATTCGTTCAGAGGCTGTGATGCAACCTGAATTGACCATATCTAGACACACAGCTGGATGAGACATAAGGGTGGACACTCTTGGGGTTGAGAGGTTGGGTGAGCAAACGCAGACCCTTTAAAGTAATACTGCGTGGTACCCATCCCATGGGTCCCAAATCTCCAGGTTCAAGGGCATCTTCCTACGTCGAAAACATGCATGAGAAACCCAGAAGATGGTACACCGTGTGATTTTGAAAGGTTTCTAAAACGCACCTCATTTCTCATCTCCTTGTGTTCGGGTTCGCCATTCCAGCTACTTTACTAGCAATCTCCCTACTTGGAGAATCAGCACCTTTAAGCTCCTGTTCCCTACAGGTTGCAATTTGTCCTGAGGATGAACGGGAAGAGGGGCAACCAATGAGAGACTAGATCTAGGTTTTGGGACAGGCACAGGTCACTCTATTTTCCCATCAGGAAGAAGAATTAACCACTGGCTCAGCCTGCCGCCCAGAAGCAGAATAGGGCCTGAGGCAATCCCGCGCTTTGGCGGCCAGCTCCCAAATAAGCGAGTTGAAAAATGGAGCCCAGACACACTGCCATTCACAAACCTGCAGAGTTATAAATGTTAACTCTCGTCCACAAATATATTGAAGGAAGGCAACGAAGAGGATTTGAAAGCAAGGAAGAATTGCAGGAAACAGGTTTCAGGAGGTAGATTCGAATCACCTTTAAAGCACATGAAAAGCGGCAAAACGTCAACAATGATGCCCTTGGCCAAAAAGGGCGTATGCGTTTTTTCCTGAATATATTCAGGAAATATATTCAGGATATATATATTCAGGAATATTCAGGAATATATTCAGGAATATATTCAGGAAATATATTCTCCATAATATATTCAGGAAAAAACGCATACGCTCTTTTTGGCCAACCTAGCAACCTGGAAGGCAAATCAACGCTACAAAGAAGTCTCGCTTCCAATCGGTCAAAAGGGCCATGCTGCAAAAAGTGTCAAAACCAGAAATGTAGGACAGGCCATGAAGAAATGGCAGCCTTGCTACGCTGATGGGCGGGATGTAAATTGCCAACAGCCACTCTGGAGAATTGTACGGTGTGTCCTGAAACATCGAAAAAACACAGCTTAGGGAGCATAGGGCACGTCCACTCATGGGCGTATAAATTGGGAAAACTAAAAAGCAGCAAGACACCGGCACCCCATAGTTTAGGGCTGCTCTGTTGACAAGAACCTCCACTTCATGACACCTTAAATATCCCAGGAAAGAGAAAAAAGGATAAAGAAGTTGTGGTCCTTATGTACAATGGAATATCACTCAGACATGAAATCAAAGACATAAGGCTAGTAGAAGCAAGATGAGTGGATTTAGGTACGACGATTCTAAGTGAAATAAGTCACACAGAAAAAGACTCTTATCATAAGCTATCACTTATAGAGGGAATGTAAAAACCGCTACACTTGAACTGAATGACAAAACAGAACAGAGTCTCACATTTAGAAAACACACTATGGGTGCTTAACGGGAAAGGTGAAGTGGGGTGATGCATAAAAGAAGGGTTTCAAATTCGTTCAGATACCGTTCCATACACCCAATATGTAATAGACAAGACCTACTCCTTGCTCAGTGAACTGTACTCAACACCCCCTATTCACCGCACAAGAATATATGTGACTAGTAAGAATCTTAAAACCTATGTATTGATATCTGTCTGGAAGTGAGTCAAGTGGGTGTAAGGTGCATAAACACAGCCGTGAAAAGCAGCTAAACCCCATTATAGAAATAAATTACTTTTAAAAACCCGTAAAACAAAGACAGTGAAAGAGAGAGAAATTCTTACAAAATTCGTTCAGAGGTTGTGATGCAACCTGGATTGACCATATCTAGACCTACAGCTAGATGAGACATAAGGGTGGACACTCTTGGGGCTGAGAGGTTGGGTGAGGTTGGTTGAGCAAACGCAGACCCTTTAAAGTAATACTGCGTGGTACCCATCCCATGGGTCCCAAATCTCCAGGTTCAAGGGCATCTTCCTACGTCGAAAACATGCATGAGAAACCCAGAAGATGGTACACCGTGTGATTTTGAAAGGTTTCTAAAACGCACCTCATTTCTCATCTCCTTGTGTTCTGGTTCGCCATTCCAGCTACTTTACTAGCAATCTCCCTACTTGGAGAAACAGCACCTTTAACCTCCTGTTCCTTACAGGTTGCAATTTGTCCTGAGGATGAACGGGAAGAGGGGCAACCAATGAGAGACTAGGTCTAGGTGTTGGGACAGGCACAGGTCACTCTATTTTCCCATCAGGAAGAAGAATTAACCACAGGCTCAGCCTGCCTCCCAGAAGCAGAATAGGGCCTGAGGCAATCCCGCGCTTTTGCGGCCAGCTCCCAAAAAAGCGAGTTGAAAAACGGAGCTCAGGGACACTGCAATTTTCAAACCCGCAGAGTTATTAATGATAACTCTCGTCCCCAAATATATTGAGGGAAGGCAACGAAGAGGATTTGAAAGCAAGGCAGAATTGCAGGAAACGAATTTCAGGAGGTAGATTCGAATCACATTAAAACACATGAAAAGTCGCAAAACGTCGACAATGATGCCCATGGCCAAAAAGGGCGTATGCGTTTTTTCCTGAATATATTCAGGAAAAAACGCATACGCCCTTTTTGGCCAACCAAGCAACCTGGAAAGGCAAATCAGCGCTACAAAGAAGTCTCGCTTCCCATCGGTCAAAAGGGCCATGCTACAAAAAGTGTCAAAACCAGAAATGCAGGACAGGCCATGGAGAAATGACAGCCTTGCTACGCTGATGGGCGGGATGTAAATTGCCAACAGCCACTCTGGAGAAGTGTACGGTGTGTCCTGAAACATCGAAAAAACACAGCTTAGGGAGCATAGGGCACGTCCACTCATGGGCGTATAAATTGGGAAAACTAAAAATCAGCAAGACACAGGCACCCCAAAGTTTAGGGCTGCTCTGTTGACAAGAACCTCCACTTCATGACACCTTAAATATCCCAGGAAAGAGAAAAATGGATAAAGAAGTTGTGGTCCTTATGTATAATGGAATATCACTGAGACATGAAATCAATGTCATAAGGCTAGTAGAAGCAAGATGAGTGGATTTAGATACGACGATTCTAAGTGAAATAAGTCACACAGAAAAAGACACTTATCATAAGCTATCACTTATAGAGGGAATGTAAAAACCGCTACACTTGAACTGAATTACAAAACAGAACAGAGTCACACGTTTAGAAAACACACTATGGCAGCTTAACGGGAAAGGTGAGGTGGGGTGATGCATAAAACAAGGGTTTCAAATTCGCTCAGATACCGTTCCATACACCCAATATGTAATAGACTAGACCTACTCCTTGCTCAGTGAACTGGACTCAACACCCCCTATTCACCGCACAAGAATATATGTGACTAGTAAGAATCTTAAAACCTATGTATTGATATCTGTCTGGAAGTGAGTCAAGTGGGTGTAAAGCCGCATAAATACAGCCGTGAAAAGCAGCTAAACCCCATTATAAAAATAAATTACTTTTAAAAACCCTTAAAATAAAGACAGTGAAAGAGAGAAATTCTTACAAAATTCGTTCAGAGGCTGTGATGCAACCTGAATTGACCATATCTAGACACACAGCTGGATGAGACATACGGGTGGACACTCTTGGGGTTGAGAGGTTGGGTGAGCAAACGCAGACCCTTTAAAGTAATACTGCGTGGTACCCATCCCATGGGTCCCAAATCTCCAGGTTCAAGGGCATCTTCCTACATCGAAAACATGCATGAGAAACCCAGAAGATGGTACACCGTGTGATTTTGAAAGGTTTCTAAAACGCACCTGATTTCTCATCTCCTTGTGTTCGGGTTCGCCATTCCAGCTACTTTACTAGCAATCTCCCTACTTTGAGAATCAGCACCTTTAACCTCCTGTTCCCTACAGGTTGCAATTTGTCCTGAGGATGAACGGGAAGAGGGGCAACCAATGAGAGACTAGATCTAGGTTTTGGGACAGGCACAGGTCACTCTATTTTCCCATCAGGAAGAAGATTTAACCACAGGCTCAGCCTGCCGCCCAGAAGCAGAATAGGGCCTGAGGCAATCCCGCGCTTTGGCGGCCAGCTCCCAAATAAGCGAGTTGAAAAATGGAGCCCAGACACACTGCCATTCACAAACCTGCAGAGTTATAAATGTTAACTCTCGTCCACAAATATATTGAAGGAAGGCAACGAAGAGGATTTGAAAGCAAGGAAGAATTGCAGGAAACAGGTTTCAGGAGGTAGATTCGAATCGCCTTTAAAGCACATGAAAAGCGGCAAAACGTCGACAATGATGCCCTTGGCCAAAAAGGGCGTATGCGTTTTTTCCTGAATATATTCAGGAAATATATTCAGGATATATATATTCAGGAATATATTCAGGAATATATTCAGGAAATATATTCTCCATAATATATTCAGGAAAAAACGCATACGCTCTTTTTGGCCAACCTAGCAACCTGGAAGGCAAATCAACGCTACAAAGAAGTCTCGCTTCCAATCGGTCAAAAGGGCCATGCTGCAAAAAGTGTCAAAACCAGAAATGTAGGACAGGCCATGAAGAAATGGCAGCCTTGCTACGCTGATGGGCGGGATGTAAATTGCAACAGCCACTCTGGAGAATTGTACGGTGTGTCCTGAAACATCGAAAAAACACAGCTTAGGGAGCATAGGGCACGTCCACTCATGGGCGTATAAATTGGGAAAACTAAAAAGCAGCAATACACCGGCACCCCATAGTTTAGGGCTGCTCTGTTGACAAGAACCTCCACTTCATGACACCTTAAATATCCCAGGAAAGGGAAAAATGGATAAAGAAGTTGTGGTCCTTATGTACAATGGAATATCACTCAGACATGAAATCAATGTCATAAGGCTAGTAGAAGCAAGATGAGTGGAGGTAGATACGATGATTCTAAGTGAAATAAGTCACACAGAAAAAGACACTTATCATAAGCTATCACTTATAGAGGGAATGTAAAAACCGCTACACTTGAACTGAATTACAAAACAGAACAGAGTCACACGTTTAGAAAACAAACTATGGCAGCTTAACGGGAAAGGTGAGGTGGGTTGATGCATAAAACAAGAGTTTCAAATTCGCTCAGATACCGTTCCATACACCCAATATGTAATAGACTAGACCTACTCCTTGCTCAGTGAACTGGACTCAACACCCCCTATTCACCGCACAAGAATATATGTGACTATTAAGAATCTTAAAACCTATGTATTGATATCTGTCTGGAAGTGAGTCAAGTGGGTGTAAAGCCGCATAAACACAGCCGTGAAAAGCAGCTAAACCCCATTATAGAAATAAATTACTTTTAAAAACCCGTAAAACAAAGACAGTGAAAGAGAGAGAAATTCTTACAAAATTCGTTCAGAGGCTGTGATGCAACCTGGATTGACCATATCTACACTCACAGCTGGATGAGACATAAGGGTGGACACTCTTGGGGCTGAGAGGTTGGGTGATGTTGGGTGAGCAAACACAGACCCTTTAAAGTAATACTGCGTGGTACCCATCCCATGGGTCCCAAATCTCCAGGTTCAAGGGCATCTTCCTTCGTCGAAAACATGCATGAGAAAAACAGAAGATGGTACACCGTGTGATTTTGAAAGGTTTCTAAAACGCACCTCATTTCTCATCTCCTTGTGTTCGGGTTCGCCATTCCAGCTACTTTACTAGCAATCTCCCTACTTGGAGAATCAGCACCTTTAACCTCCTGTTCCCTACAGGTTGCAATTTGTCCTGAGGATGAACGGGAAGAGGGGCAACCAATGAGAGACTAGATCTAGGTGTTGGGACAGGCACAGGTCACTCTATTTTCCCATCAGGAAGAAGAATTAACCACAGGCTCAGCCTGCCGCCCAGAAGCAGAATAGGGCCTGAGGCAATCCCGCGCTTTGGCGGCCAGCTCCCAAAAAAGCGAGTTGAAAAATGGAGCCCAGAGACACGGCCTTTCACAAACCTGCAGAGTTATAAATGTTAACTCTCGTCCACAAATATATTGAGGGAAGGCAACGAAGAGGATTTGAAAGCAAGGAAGAATTGCAGGAAACAGGTTTCAGGAGGTAGATTCGAATCGCCTTTAAAGCACATGAAAAGCGGCAAAACGTCGACAATGATGCCCTTGGCCAAAAAGGGCGTATGCGTTTTTTTCTGAATATATACAGGAAATATATTCAGGATATATATATTCAGGAATATTCAGGAATATATTCAGGAATATATTCAGGAAATATATTCTCCATAATATATTCAGGAAAAAACGCATACGCCCTTTTTGGCCAACCTAGCAACCTGGAAGGCAAATCAACGCTACAAAGAAGTCTGGCTTCCCATCGGTCAAAAGGGCCATGCTGCAAAAAGTTTCAAAACCAGAAATGCAGGACAGGCCATGGAGAAATGGCAGCCTTGCTACGCTGATGGGCGGGATGTAAATTGCCAACAGCCACTCTGGAGAAGTGTACGGTGTGTCCTGAAACAACGAAAAAACACAGCTTAGGGAGCATAGGGAACGTCCACTCATGGGTGTATAAATTGGGAAAACTAAAAATCAGCAAGACACAGGCACCCCAAAGTTTAGGGCTGCTCTGTTGACAAGAACCTCCACTTTATGACACCTTAAATATCCCAGGAAAGAGAAAAATGGATAAAGAAGTTGTGGTCCTTATGTACAATGGAATATCACTGAGACATGAAATCAAAGTCATAAGGCTAGTAGAAGCAAGATGAGTGGAGTTAGGTACGACGATTCTAAGTGAAATAAGTCACACAGAAAAAGACTCTTATCATAAGCTATCACTTATAGAGGGAATGTAAAAAAAGCTACACTTGAACTGAATTACAAAACAGAACAGAGTCACACGTTTAGAAAACACACTATGGCAGCTTAACGGGAAAGGTGAGGTGGGGTGATGCATAAAACAAGGGTTTCAAATTCGCTCAGATACCGTTCCATACACCCAATATGTAATAGACTAGACCTACTCCTTGCTCAGTGAACTGGACTCAACACCCCCTATTCACCGCACAAGAATATATGTGACTAGTAATAATCTTAAAACCTATGTATTGATATCTGTCTGGAAGTGAGTCAAGTGGGTGTAAGCCGCATAAATACAGCCGTGAAAAGCAGCTAAACCCCATTATAAAAATAAATTACTTTTAAAAACCCTTAAAATAAAGACAGTGAAAGAGAGAAATTCTTACAAAATTCGTTCAGAGGCTGTGATGCAACCTGAATTGACCATATCTAGACACACAGCTGGATGAGACATAAGGGTGGACACTCTTGGGGCTGAGAGGTTGGGTGAGCAAACGCAGACCCTTTAAAGTAATACTGCGTGGTACCCATCCCATGGGTCCCAAATCTCCAGGTTCAAGGGCATCTTCCTACATCGAAAACATGCATGAGAAACCCAGAAGATGGTACACCGTGTGATTTTGAAAGGTTTCTAAAACGCACCTCATTTCTCATCTCCTTGTGTTCGGGTTCGCCATTCCAGCTACTTTACTAGCAATCTCCCTACTTGGAGAATCAGCACCTTTAACCTCCTCTTCCCTACAGGTTGCAATTTGTCCTGAGGATGAACGGGAAGAGGGGCAACCAATGAGAGACTAGATCTAGGTTTTGGGACAGGCACAGGTCACTCTATTTTCCCATCAGGAAGAAGAATTAACCACAGGCTCAGCCTGCCGCCCAGAAGCAGAATAGGGCCTGAGGCAATCCCGCGCTTTGGCGGCCAGCTCCCAAAAAAGCGAGTTGAAAAATAGAGCCCAGACACACTGCCATTCACAAACCTGCAGAGTTATAAATGTTAACTCTCGTCCACAAATATATTGAAGGAAGGCAACCAAGAGGATTGGAAAGCAAGGAAGAATTGCAGGAAACAGGTTTCAGGAGGTAGATTCGAATCGCCTTTAAAGCACATGAAAAGCCGCAAAACGTCGACAATGATGCCCTTGGCCAAAAAGGGCGTATGCGTTTTTTCCTGAATATATTCAGGAAATATATTCAGGATATATATATTCAGGAATATTCTGGAATATATTCAGGAATATATTCAGGAAATATATTCTCCATAATATATTCAGGAAAAAACGCATACGCCCTTTTTGGCCAACCTAGCAACCTGGAAGGCAAATCAACGCTAAAAAGAAGTCTCGCTTCCCATCGGTCAAAAGGGCCATGCTGCAAAAAGTGTCAAAACCAGAAATGTAGGACAGGCCATGGAGAAATGGCAGCCTTGCTACGCTGATGGGCGGGATGTAAATTGCCAACAGCCACTCTGGAGAAGTGTACGGTGTGTCCTGAAACATCGAAAAAACACAGCTTAGGGAGCATAGGGCACGTCCACTCATGGGCGTATAAATTGGGAAAACTGAAAAGCAGCAAGACACCGGCACCCCAAAGTTTAGGGCTGCTCTGTTGACAAGAACCTCCACTTCATGACACCTTAAATATCCCAGGAAAGAGAAAAATGGATAAAGAATTTGTGGTCCTTATGTACAATGGAATATCACTCAGACATGAAATCAAAGTCATAAGGCTAGTAGAAGCAAGATGAGTGGATTTAGGTACGACGATTCTAAGTGAAATAAGTCACACAGAAAAAGACTCTTATCATAAGCTATCACTTATTGAGGGAATGTCAAAACGGCTACACTTGAACTGAATGACAAAACAGAACAGAGTCTCACATTTAGAAAACACACTATGGGTGCTTAACGGGAAAGGTGAAGTGGGGTGATGCATAAAACAATGGTTTCAAATTCGTTCAGATACCGTTCCATACACCCAATATGTAATAGACAAGACCTACTCCTTGCTCTGTGAACTGGACTCAACACCCCCTATTCACCGCACAAGAATATATGTGACTAGTAAGAATCTTAAAACCTATGTATTGATATCTGTCTGGAAATGAGTCAAGTGGGTGTAAAGCTGCATAAACACAGCCGTGAAAAGCAGCTAAACCCCATTATAGAAATAAATTACTTTTAAAAACCCGTAAAACAAAGACAGTGAAAGAGAGAGAAATTCTTACAAAATTCGTTCAGAGGCTGTGATGCAACCTGGATTGACCATATCTAGACCCACACCTGGATGAGACATAAGGGTGGACACTCTTGGGGCTGAGAGGTTGGGTGAGGTTGGGTGAGCAAACGCAGACCCTTTAAAGTAATACTGCGTGGTACCCATCCCATGGGTCCCAAATCTCCAGGTTCAAGGGCATCTTCCTACGTCGAAAACATGCATGAGAAACCCAGAAGATGGTACACCGTGTGATTTTGAAAGGTTTCTAAAACGCACCTCATTTCTCATCTCCTTGTGTTCGGGTTCGCCATTCCAGCTACTTTACTAGCAATCTCCCTACTTGGAGAATCAGAACCTTTAACCTCCTGTTCCCTACAGGTTGCAATTTGTCCTGAGGATGAACGGGAAGAGGGGCAACCAATGAGAGACTAGATCTAGGTTTTGGGACAGGCACAGGTCACTCTATTTTCCCATCAGGAAGAAGAATTAACCACTGGCTCAGCCTGCCGCCCAGAAGCAGAATAGGGCCTGAGGCAATCCCGCGCTTTGGCGGCCAGCTCCCAAATAAGCGAGTTGAAAAATGGAGCCCAGACACACTGCCATTCACAAACCTGCAGAGTTATAAATGTTAACTCTCGTCCACAAATATATTGAAGGAAGGCAACGAAGAGGATTTGAAAGCAAGGAAGAATTGCAGGAAACAGGTTTCAGGAGGTAGATTCGAATCGCCTTTAAAGCACATGAAAAGCGGCAAAACGTCAACAATGATGCCCTTGGCCAAAAAGGGCGTATGCGTTTTTTCCTGAATATATTCAGGAATTATTTTCAGGATATATATATTCAGGAATATTCAGGAATATATTCAGGAATATATTCAGGAAATATATTCTCCATAATATATTCAGGAAAAAACGCATACGCTCTTTTTGGCCAACCTAGCAACCTGGAAGGCAAATCAACGCTACAAAGAAGTCTCGCTTCCAATCGGTCAAAAGGGCCATGCTGCAAAAAGTGTCAAAACCAGAAATGTAGGACAGGCCATGAAGAAATGGCAGCCTTGCTACGCTGATGGGCGGGATGTAAATTGCCAACAGCCACTCTGGAGAATTGTACGGTGTGTCCTGAAACATCGAAAAAACACAGCTTAGGGAGCATAGGGCACGTCCACTCATGGGCGTATAAATTGGGAAAACTAAAAAGCAGCAAGACACCGGCACCCCATAGTTTAGGGCTGCTCTGTTGACAAGAACCTCCACTTCATGACACCTTAAATATCCCAGGAAAGAGAAAAAAGGATAAAGAAGTTGTGGTCCTTATGTACAATGGAATATCACTCAGACATGAAATCAAAGACATAAGGCTAGTAGAAGCAAGATGAGTGGATTTAGGTACGACGATTCTAAGTGAAATAAGTCACACAGAAAAAGACTCTTATCATAAGCTATCACTTATAGAGGGAATGTAAAAACCGCTACACTTGAACTGAATGACAAAACAGAACAGAGTCTCACATTTAGAAAACACACTATGGGTGCTTAACGGGAAAGGTGAAGTGGGGTGATGCATAAATGAAGGGTTTCAAATTCGTTCAGATACCGTTCCATACACCCAATATGTAATAGACAAGACCTACTCCTTGCTCAGTGAACTGGACTCAACACCCCCTATTCACCGCACAAGAATATATGTGACTAGTAAGAATCTTAAAACCTATGTATTGATATCTGTCTGGAAGTGAGTCAAGTGGGTGTAAGGTGCATAAACACAGCCGTGAAAAGCAGCTAAACCCCATTATAGAAATAAATTACTTTTAAAAACCCGTAAAACAAAGACAGTGAAAGAGAGAGAAATTCTTACAAAATTCGTTCAGAGGTTGTGATGCAACCTGGATTGACCATATCTAGACCTACAGCTAGATGAGACATAAGGGTGGACACTCTTGGGGCTGAGAGGTTGGGTGAGGTTGGTTGAGCAAACGCAGACCCTTTAAAGTAATACTGCGTGGTACCCATCCCATGGGTCCCAAATCTCCAGGTTCAAGGGCATCTTCCTACATCGAAAACATGCATGAGAAACCCAGAAGATGGTACACCGTGTGATTTTGAAAGGTTTCTAAAACGCACCTGATTTCTCATCTCCTTGTGTTCGGGTTCGCCATTCCAGCTACTTTACTAGCAATCTCCCTACTTTGAGAATCAGCACCTTTAACCTCCTGTTCCCTACAGGTTGCAATTTGTCCTGAGGATGAACGGGAAGAGGGGCAACCAATGAGAGACTAGATCTAGGTTTTGGGACAGGCACAGGTCACTCTATTTTCCCATCAGGAAGAAGAATTAACCACAGGCTCAGCCTGCCGCCCAGAAGCAGAATAGGGCCTGAGGCAATCCCGCGCTTTGGCGGCCAGCTCCCAAATAAGCGAGTTGAAAAATGGAGACCAGACACACTGTCATTCACAAACCTGCAGAGTTATAAATGTTAACTCTCGTCCACAAATATATTGAAGGAAGGCAACGAAGAGGATTTGAAAGCAAGGAAGAATTGCAGGAAACAGGTTTCAGGAGGTAGATTCGAATCGCCTTTAAAGCACATGAAAAGCGGCAAAACGTCGACAATGATGCCCTTGGCCAAAAAGGGCGTATGCGTTTTTTCCTGAATATATTCAGGAAATATATTCAGGATATATATATTCAGGAATATATTCAGGAATATATTCAGGAAATATATTCTCCATAATATATTCAGGAAAAAACGCATACGCTCTTTTTGGCCAACCTAGCAACCTGGAAGGCAAATCAACGCTACAAAGAAGTCTCGCTTCCAATCGGTCAAAAGGGCCATGCTGCAAAAAGTGTCAAAACCAGAAATGTAGGACAGGCCATGAAGAAATGGCAGCCTTGCTACGCTGATGGGCGGGATGTAAATTGCAACAGCCACTCTGGAGAACTGTACGGTGTGTCCTGAAACATCGAAAAAACACAGCTTAGGGAGCATAGGGCACGTCCACTCATGGGCGTATAAATTGGGAAAACTAAAAAGCAGCAAGACACCGGCACCCCATAGTTTAGGGCTGCTCTGTTGACAAGAACCTCCACTTCATGACACCTTAAATATCCCAGGAAAGAGAAAAATGGATAAAGAAGTTGTGGTCCTTATGTACAATGGAATATCACTCAGACATGAAATCAATGTCATAAGGCTAGTAGAAGCAAGATGAGTGGTGTTAGATACGATGATTCTAAGTGAAATAAGTCACACAGAAAAAGACACTTATCATAAGCTATCACTTATAGAGGGAATGTAAAAACCGCTACACTTGAACTGAATTACAAAACAGAACAGAGTCACTCGTTTAGAAAACAAACTATGGCAGCTTAACGGGAAAGGTGAGGTGGGTTGATGCATAAAACAAGAGTTTCAAATTCGCTCAGATACCGTTCCATACACCCAATATGTAATAGACTAGACCTACTCCTTGCTCAGTGAACTGGACTCAACACCCCCTATTCACCGCACAAGAATATATGTGACTATTAAGAATCTTAAAACCTATGTATTGATATCTGTCTGGAAGTGAGTCAAGTGGGTGTAAAGCCGCATAAACACAGCCGTGAAAAGCAGCTAAACCCCATTATAGAAATAAATTACTTTTAAAAACCCGTAAAACAAAGACAGTGAAAGAGAGAGAAATTCTTACAAAATTCGTTCAGAGGCTGTGATGCAACCTGGATTGACCATATCTACACTCACAGCTGGATGAGACATAAGGGTGGACACTCTTGGGGCTGAGAGGTTGGGTGAGGTTGGGTGAGCAAACACAGACCCTTTAAAGTAATACTGCGTGGTACCCATCCCATGGGTCCCAAATCTCCAGGTTCAAGGGCATCTTCCTTCGTCGAAAACATGCATGAGAAAAACAGAAGATGGTACACCGTGTGATTTTGAAAGGTTTCTAAAACGCACCTCATTTCTCATCTCCTAGTGTTCGGGTTCGCCATTCCAGCTACTTTACTAGCAATCTCCCTACTTGGAGAATCAGCACCTTTAACCTCCTGTTCCCTACAGGTTGCAATTTGTCCTGAGGATGAACGGGAAGAGGGGCAACCAATGAGAGACTAGATCTAGGTGTTGGGACAGGCACAGGTCACTCTATTTTCCCATCAGGAAGAAGAATTAACCACAGGCTCAGCCTGCCGCCCAGAAGCAGAATAGGGCCTGAGGCAATCCCGCGCTTTGGCGGCCAGCTCCCAAAAAAGCGAGTTGAAAAATGGAGCCCAGAGACACGGCCTTTCACAAACCTGCAGAGTTATAAATGTTAACTCTCGTCCACAAATATATTGAGGGAAGGCAACGAAGAGGATTTGAAAGCAAGGAAGAATTGCAGGAAACAGGTTTCAGGAGGTAGATTCGAATCGCCTTTAAAGCACATGAAAAGCGGCAAAACGTCGACAATGATGCCCTTGGCCAAAAAGGGCGTATGCGTTTTTTTCTGAATATATACAGGAAATATATTCAGGATATATATATTCAGGAATATTCAGGAATATATTCAGGAATATATTCAGGAAATATATTCTCCATAATATATTCAGGAAAAAACGCATACGCCCTTTTTGGCCAACCTAGCAACCTGGAAGGCAAATCAACGCTACAAAGAAGTCTGGCTTCCCATCGGTCAAAAGGGCCATGCTGCAAAAAGTTTCAAAACCAGAAATGCAGGACAGGCCATGGAGAAATGGCAGCCTTGCTACGCTGATGGGCGGGATGTAAATTGCCAACAGCCACTCTGGAGAAGTGTACGGTGTGTCCTGAAACATCGAAAAAACACAGCTTAGGAAGCATAGGGAACGTCCACTCATGGGTGTATAAATTGGGAAAACTAAAAATCAGCAAGACACAGGCACCCCAAAGTTTAGGGCTGCTCTGCTGACAAGAACCTCCACTTTATGACACCTTAAATATCCCAGGAAAGAGAAAAATGGATAAAGAAGTTGTGGTCCTTATGTACAATGGAATATCACTGAGACATGAAATCAAAGTCATAAGGCTAGTAGAAGCAAGATGAGTGGAGTTAGGTACGACGATTCTAAGTGAAATAAGTCACACAGAAAAAGACTCTTATCATAAGCTATCACTTATAGAGGGAATGTAAAAACCACTACACTTGAACTGAATTACAAAACAGAACAGAGTCACACGTTTAGAAAACACACTATGGCAGCTTAACGGGAAAGGTGAGGTGGGGTGATGCATAAAACAAGGGTTTCAAATTCGCTCAGATACCGTTCCATACACCCAATATGTAATAGACTAGACCTACTCCTTGCTCAGTGAACTGGACTCAACACCCCCTATTCACCGCACAAGAATATATGTGACTAGTAAGAATCTTAAAACCTATGTATTGATATCTGTCTGGAAGTGAGTCAAGTGGGTGTAAGCCGCATAAATACAGCCGTGAAAAGCAGCTAAACCCCATTATAAAAATAAATTACTTTTAAAAACCCTTAAAATAAAGACAGTGAAAGAGAGAAATTCTTACAAAATTCGTTCAGAGGCTGTGATGCAACCTGAATTGACCATATCTAGACACACAGCTGGATGAGACATAAGGGTGGACAATCTTGGGGCTGAGAGGTTGGGTGAGCAAACGCAGACCCTTTAAAGTAATACTGCGTGGTACCCATCCCATGGGTCCCAAATCTCCAGGTTAAAGGGCATCTTCCTACATCGAAAACATGCATGTGAAACCCAGAAGATGGTACACGGTGTGATTTTGAAAGGTTTCTAAAACGCACCTCATTTCTCATCTCCTTGTGTTCGGGTGCGCCATTCCAGCTACTTTACTAGCAATCTCCCTACTTGGAGAATCAGCACCTTTAACCTCCTCTTCCCTACAGGTTGCAATTTGTCCTGAGGATGAACGGGAAGAGGGGCAACCAATGAGAGACTAGATCTAGGTTTTGGGACAGGCACATGTCACTCTATTTTCCCATCAGGAAGAAGAATTAACCACAGGCTCAGCCTGCCACCCAGAAGCAGAATAGGGCCTGAGGCAATCCCGCGCTTTGGCGGCCAGCTCCCAAAAAAGCGAGTTGAAAAATAGAGCCCAGACACACTGCCATTCACAAACCTGCAGAGTTATAAATGTTAACTCTCGTCCACAAATATATTGAAGGAAGGCAACCAAGAGGATTGGAAAGCAAGGAAGAATTGCAGGAAACAGGTTTCAGGAGGTAGATTTGAATCGCCTTTAAAGCACATGAAAAGCGGCAAAACGTCGACAATGATGCCCTTGGCCAAAAAGGGCATATGCGTTTTTTCCTGAATATATTCAGGAAATATATTCAGGATATATATATTCAGGAATATTCTGGAATATATTCAGGAATATATTCAGGAAATATATTCTCCATAATATATTCAGGAAAAAACGCATACGCCCTTTTTGGCCAACCTAGCAACCTGGAAGGCAAATCAACGCTACAAAGAAGTCTCGCTTCCCATCGGTCAAAAGGGCCATGCTGCAAAAAGTGTCAAAACCAGAAATGTAGGACAGGCCATGGAGAAATGGCAGCCTTGCTACGCTGATGGGCGGGATGTAAATTGCCAACAGCCACTCTGGAGAAGTGTACGGTGTGTCCTGAAACATCGAAAAAACACAGCTTAGGGAGCATAGGGCACGTCCACTCATGGGCGTATAAATTGGGAAAACTGAAAAGCAGCAAGACACCGGCACCCCAAAGTTTAGGGCTGCTCTGTTGACAAGAACCTCCACTTCATGACACCTTAAATATCCCAGGAAAGAGAAAAATGGATAAAGAATTTGTGGTCCTTATGTACAATGGAATATCACTCAGACATGAAATCAAAGTCATAAGGCTAGTAAAAGCAAGATGAGTGGATTTAGGTACGACGATTCTAAGTGAAATAAGTCACACAGAAAAAGACTCTTATCATAAGCTATCACTTATTGAGGGAATGTCAAAACGGCTACACTTGAACTGAATGACAAAACAGAACAGAGTCTCACATTTAGAAAACACACTATGGGTGCTTAACGGGAAAGGTGAAGTGGGGTGATGCATAAAACAAGGGTTTCAAATTCGTTCAGATACCGTTCCATACACCCAATATGTAATAGACAAGACCTACTCCTTGCTCTGTGAACTGGACTCAACACCCCCTATTCACTGCACAAGAATATATGTGACTAGTAGGAATCTTAAAACCTATGTATTGATATCTGTCTGGAAATGAGTCAAGTGGGTGTAAAGCTGCATAAACACAGCCGTGAAAAGCAGCTAAACCCCATTATAGAAATAAATTACTTTTAAAAACCCGTAAAACAAAGACAGTGAAAGAGAGAGAAATTCTTACAAAATTCGTTCAGAGGCTGTGATGCAACCTGGATTGACCATATCTAGACCCACACCTGGATGAGACATAAGGGTGGACACTCTTGGGGCTGAGAGGTTGGGTGAGGTTGGGTGAGCAAACGCAGACCCTTTAAAGTAATACTGCGTGGTACCCATCCCATGGGTCCCAAATCTCCAGGTTCAAGGGCATCTTCCTACGTCGAAAACATGCATGAGAAACCCAGAAGATGGTACACCGTGTGATTTTGAAAGGTTTCTAAAACGCACCTCATTTCTCATCTCCTTGTGTTCGGGTTCGCCATTCCAGCTACTTTACTAGCAATCTCCCTAATTGGAGAATCAGCACCTTTAACCTCCTGTTCCCTACAGGTTGCAATTTGTCCTGAGGATGAACGGGAAGAGGGGCAACCAATGAGAGACTAGATCTAGGTTTTGGGACAGGCACAGGTCACTCTATTTTCCCATCAGGAAGAAGAATTAACCACTGGCTCAGCCTGCCGCCCAGAAGCAGAATAGGGCCTGAGGCAATCCCGCGCTTTGGCGGCCAGCTCCCAAATAAGCGAGTTGAAAAATGGAGCCCAGACACACTGCCATTCACAAACCTGCAGAGTTATAAATGTTAACTCTCGTCCACAAATATATTGAAGGAAGGCAACGAAGAGGATTTGAAAGCAAGGAAGAATTGCAGGAAACAGGTTTCAGGAGGTAGATTCGAATCGCCTTTAAAGCACATGAAAAGCGGCAAAACGTCAACAATGATGCCCTTGGCCAAAAAGGGCGTATGCGTTTTTTCCTGAATATATTCAGGAAATATATTCAGGATATATATATTCAGGAATATTCAGGAATATATTCAGGAATATATTCAGGAAATATATTCTCCATAATATATTCAGGAAAAAACGCATACGCTCTTTTTGGCCAACCTAGCAACCTGGAAGGCAAATCAACGCTACAAAGAAGTCTCGCTTCCAATCGGTCAAAAGGGCCATGCTGCAAAAAGTGTCAAAACCAGAAATGTAGGACAGGCCATGAAGAAATGGCAGCCTTGCTACGCTGATGGGCGGGATGTAAATTGCCAACAGCCACTCTGGAGAATTGTACGGTGTGTCCTGAAACATCGAAAAAACACAGCTTAGGGAGCATAGGGCACGTCCACTCATGGGCGTATAAATTGGGAAAACTAAAAAGCAGCAAGACACCGGCACCCCATAGTTTAGGGCTGCTCTGTTGACAAGAACCTCCACTTCATGACACCTTAAATATCCCAGGAAAGAGAAAAAAGGATAAAGAAGTTGTGGTCCTTATGTACAATGGAATATCACTCAGACATGAAATCAAAGACATAAGGCTAGTAGAAGCAAGATGAGTGGATTTAGGTACGACGATTCTAAGTGAAATAAGTCACACAGAAAAAGACTCTTATCATAAGCTATCACTTATAGAGGGAATGTAAAAACCGCTACACTTGAACTGAATGACAAAACAGAACAGAGTCTCACATTTAGAAAACACACTATGGGTGCTTAACGGGAAAGGTGAAGTGGGGTGATGCATAAAAGAAGGGTTACAAATTCGTTCAGATACCGTTCCATACACCCAATATGTAATAGACAAGACCTACTCCTTGCTCAGTGAACTGTACTCAACACCCCCTATTCACCGCACAAGAATATATGTGACTAGTAAGAATCTTAAAACCTATGTATTGATATCTGTCTGGAAGTGAGTCAAGTGGGTGTAAGGTGCATAAACACAGCCGTGAAAAGCAGCTAAACCCCATTATAGAAATAAATTACTTTTAAAAACCCGTAAAACAAAGACAGTGAAAGAGAGAGAAATTCTTACAAAATTCGTTCAGAGGTTGTGATGCAACCTGGATTGACCATATCTAGACCTACAGCTAGATGAGACATAAGGGTGGACACTCTTGGGGCTGAGAGGTTGGGTGAGGTTGGTTGAGCAAACGCAGACCCTTTAAAGTAATACTGCGTGGTACCCATCCCATGGGTCCCAAATCTCCAGGTTCAAGGGCATCTTCCTACGTCGAAAACATGCATGAGAAACCCAGAAGATGGTACACCGTGTGATTTTGAAAGGTTTCTAAAACGCACCTCATTTCTCATCTCCTTGTGTTCTGGTTCGCCATTCCAGCTACTTTACTAGCAATCTCCCTACTTGGAGAAACAGCACCTTTAACCTCCTGTTCCCTACAGGTTGCAATTTGTCCTGAGGATGAACGGGAAGAGGGGCAACCAATGAGAGACTAGGTCTAGGTGTTGGGACAGGCACAGGTCACTCTATTTTCCCATCAGGAAGAAGAATTAACCACAGGCTCAGCCTGCCTCCCAGAAGCAGAATAGGGCCTGAGGCAATCCCGCGCTTTTGCGGCCAGCTCCCAAAAAAGCGAGTTGAAAAACGGAGCTCAGGGACACTGCAATTCACAAACCCGCAGAGTTATTAATGATAACTCTCGTCCACAAATATATTGAGGGAAGGCAACGAAGAGGATTTGAAAGCAAGGCAGAATTGCAGGAAACGAATTTCAGGAGGTAGATTCGAATCACATTAAAACACATGAAAAGTCGCAAAACGTCGACAATGATGCCCATGGCCAAAAAGGGCGTATGCGTTTTTTCCTGAATATATTCAGGAAAAAACGCATACGCCCTTTTTGGCCAACCAAGCAACCTGGAAAGGCAAATCAGCGCTACAAAGAAGTCTCGCTTCCCATCGGTCAAAAGGGCCATGCTACAAAAAGTGTCAAAACCAGAAATGCAGGACAGGCCATGGAGAAATGACAGCCTTGCTACGCTGATGGGCGGGATGTAAATTGCCAACAGCCACTCTGGAGAAGTGTACGGTGTGTCCTGAAACATCGAAAAAACACAGCTTAGGGAGCATAGGGCACGTCCACTCATGGGCGTATAAATTGGGAAAACTAAAAATCAGCAAGACACAGGCACCCCAAAGTTTAGGGCTGCTCTGTTGACAAGAACCTCCACTTCATGACACCTTAAATATCCCAGGAAAGAGAAAAATGGATAAAGAAGTTGTGGTCCTTATGTACAATGGAATATCACTGAGACATGAAATCAATGTCATAAGGCTAGTAGAAGCAAGATGAGTGGATTTAGATACGACGATTCTAAGTGAAATAAGTCACACAGAAAAAGACACTTATCATAAGCTATCACTTATAGAGGGAATGTAAAAACCGCTACACTTGAACTGAATTACAAAACAGAACAGAGTCACACGTTTAGAAAACACACTATGGCAGCTTAACGGGAAAGGTGAGGTGGGGTGATGCATAAAACAAGGGTTTCAAATTCGCTCAGATACCGTTCCATACACCCAATATGTAATAGACTAGACCTACTCCTTGCTCAGTGAACTGGACTCAACACCCCCTATTCACCGCACAAGAATATATGTGACTAGTAAGAATCTTAAAACCTATGTATTGATATCTGTCTGGAAGTGAGTCAAGTGGGTGTAAAGCCGCATAAATACAGCCGTGAAAAGCAGCTAAACCCCATTATAAAAATAAATTACTTTTAAAAACCCTTAAAATAAAGACAGTGAAAGAGAGAAATTCTTACAAAATTCGTTCAGAGGCTGTGATGCAACCTGAATTGACCATATCTAGACACACAGCTGGATGAGGCATACGGGTGGACACTCTTGGGGTTGAGAGGTTGGGTGAGCAAACGCAGACCCTTTAAAGTAATACTGCGTGGTACCCATCCCATGGGTCCCAAATCTCCAGGTTCAAGGGCATCTTCCTACATCGAAAACATGCATGAGAAACCCAGAAGATGGTACACCGTGTGATTTTGAAAGGTTTCTAAAACGCACCTGATTTCTCATCTCCTTGTGTTCGGGTTCGCCATTCCAGCTACTTTACTAGCAATCTCCCTACTTTGAGAATCAGCACCTTTAACCTCCTGTTCCCTACAGGTTGCAATTTGTCCTGAGGATGAACGGGAAGAGGGGCAACCAATGAGAGACTAGATCTAGGTTTTGGGACAGGCACAGGTCACTCTATTTTCCCATCAGGAAGAAGAATTAACCACAGGCTCAGCCTGCCGCCCAGAAGCAGAATAGGGCCTGAGGCAATCCCGCGCTTTGGCGGCCAGCTCCCAAATAAGCGAGTTGAAAAATGGAGCCCAGACACACTGCCATTCACAAACCTGCAGAGTTATAAATGTTAACTCTCGTCCACAAATATATTGAAGGAAGGCAACCAAGAGGATTGGAAAGCAAGGAAGAATTGCAGGAAACAGGTTTCAGGAGGTAGATTCGAATCGCCTTTAAAGCACATGAAAAGCGGCAAAACGTCGACAATGATGCCCTTGGCCAAAAAGTGCGTATGCGTTTTTTCCTGAATATATTCAGGAAATATATTCAGGATATATATATTCAGGAATATTCAGGAATATATTCAGGAATATATTCAGGAAATATATTCTCCATAATATATTCAGGAAAAAACGCATACGCCCTTTTTGGCCAACCTAGCAACCTGGAAGGCAAATCAACGCTACAAAGAAGTCTCGCTTCCCATCGGTCAAAAGGGCCATGCTGCAAAAAGTGTCAAAACCAGAAATGTAGGACAGGCCATGGAGAAATGGCAGCCTTGCTACGCTGATGGGCGGGATGTAAATTGCCAACAGCCACTCTGGAGAAGTGTACGGTGTGTCCTGAAACATCGAAAAAACACAGCTTAGGGAGCATAGGGCACGTCCACTCATGGGCGTATAAATTGGGAAAACTGAAAAGCAGCAAGACACCGGCACCCCAAAGTTTAGGGCTGCTCTGTTGACAAGAACCTCCACTTCATGACACCTTAAATATCCCAGGAAAGAGAAAAATGGATAAAGAAGTTGTGGTCCTTATGTACAATGGAATATCACTCAGACATGAAATCAAAGTCATAAGGCTAGTAGAAGCAAGATGAGTGGATTTAGGTACGACGATTCTAAGTGAAATAAGTCACACAGAAAAAGACTCTTATCATAAGCTATCACTTATTGAGGGAATGTCAAAACGGCTACACTTGAACTGAATGACAAAACAGAACAGAGTCTCACATTTAGAAAACACACTATGGGTGCTTAACGGGAAAGGTGAAGTGGGGTGATGCATAAAACAAGGGTTTCAAATTCGTTCAGATACCGTTCCATACACCCAATATGTAATAGACAAGACCTACTCCTTGCTCTGTGAACTGGACTCAACACCCCCTATTCACCGCACAAGAATATATGTGACTAGTAAGAATCTTAAAACCTATGTATTGATATCTGTCTGGAAATGAGTCAAGTGGGTGTAAAGCTGCATAAACACAGCCGTGAAAAGCAGCTAAACCCCATTATAGAAATAAATTACTTTTAAAAACCCGTAAAACAAAGACAGTGAAAGAGAGAGAAATTCTTACAAAATTCGTTCAGAGGCTGTGATGCAACCTGGATTGACCATATCTAGACACACAGCTGGATGAGACATAAGGGTGGACACTCTTGGGGCTGAGAGGTTGGGTGAGGTTGGGTGAGCAAACGCAGACCCTTTAAAGTAATACTGCGTGGTACCCATCCCATGGGTCCCAAATCTCCAGGTTCAAGGGCATCATCCTACGTCGAAAACATGCATGAGAAACCCAGAAGATGGTACACCGTGTGATTTTGAAAGGTTTCTAAAACGCACCTCATTTCTCATCTCCTTGTGTTCGGGTTCGCCATTCCAGCTACTTTACTAGCAATCTCCCTACTTGGAGAATCAGCACCTTTAACCTCCTGTTCCCTACAGGTTGCAATTTGTCCTGAGGATGAACGGGAAGAGGGGCAACGAAAGAGAGACTAGATCTAGGTGTTGGGACAGGCACAGGTCACTCTATTTTCCCATCAGGAAGAAGAATTAACCACAGGCTCAGCCTGCCGCCCAGAAGCAGAATAGGGCCTGAGGCAATCCCGCGCTTTTGCGGCCAGCTCCCAAAAAAGCGAGTTGAAAAATGGAGCTCAGGGGCACTGCCATTCACAAATCTGCAGAGTTATAAATGATAACTCTCGTCCACAAATATATTGAGGGAAGGCAACGAAGAGGATTTGAAAGCAAGGCAGAATTGCAGGAAACAGGTTTCAGGAGGTAGATTCGAATCGCCTTTAAAGCACATGAAAAGTGGCAAAACGTCGACAGTGATGCCCTTGGCCAAAAAGGGCATATGCGTTTTTTCCTGAATATATTCAGGAAAAAACGCATACGCCCTTTTTGGCCAACCAAGCAACCTGGAAAGGCTAATCAGTGCTACAAAGAAGTCTCGCTTCCCATCGGTCAAAAGGGCCATGCTGCAAAAAGTGTCAAAACCAGAAATGCAGGACAGGCCATGGAGAAATGGCAGCCTAGCTACGCTGATGGGCGGGATGTAAATTGCCAACAGCCACTCTGGAGAAGTGTACGGTGTGTCCTGAAACATCGAAAAAACACAGCTTAGGGAGCATAGGGCACTTCCACTCATGGGCGTATAAATTGGGAAAACTAAAAATCAGCAAGACACAGGCACCCCAACGTTTAGGGCTGCTCTGTTGACAAGAACCTCCACTTCATGATACCTTAAATATCCCAGGAAAGAGAAAAATGGATAAAGAAGTTGTGGTCCTTATGTACAATGGAATATCACTCAGACATGAAATCAATGTCATAAGGCTAGTAGAAGCAAGATGAGTGGAGTTAGATACGACGATTCTAAGTGAAATAAGTCCCACAGAAAAAGACACTTATCATAAGCTATCACTTATAGAGGGAATGTAAAAACCGCTACACTTGAACTGAATTACAAAACAGAACAGAGTCACACGTTTAGAAAACACACTATGGCAGCTTAACGGGAAAGTTGAGGTGGGGTGATGCATAAAAAAAGGGTTTCAAATTCGCTCAGATACCGTTCCATACACCCAATATGTAATAGACTAGACCTACTCCTTGCTCAGTGAACTGGACTCAACACCCCCTATTCACCGCACAAGAATATATGTGACTATTAAGAATCTTAAAACCTATGTATTGATATCTGTCTGGAAGTGAGTCAAGTGGATGTAAAGCCGCATAAACACAGCCGTGAAAAGCAGCTAAACCCTATTATAGAAATAAATTACTTTTAAAAACCCGTAAAACAAAGACAGTGAAAGAGAGAGAAATTCTAACAAAATTCGTTCAGAGGCTGTGATGCAACCTGGATTGACCATATCTAGACTCACAGCTGGATGAGACATAAGGGTGGACACTCTTGGGGCTGAGAGGTTGGGTGAGGTTTGGTGAGCAAACACAGACCCTTTAAAGTAATACTGCGTGGTACCCATCTCATCGGTCCCAAATCTCCAAGTTCAAGGGCATCTTCCTACATCGAAAACATGCATGAGAAACCCAGAAGAAGGTACACCGTGTGATTTTGAAAGGTTTCTAAAACGCACCTCATTTCTCATCTCCTTGTGTTCGGGTTCGCCATTCCAGCTACTTTACTAGCAATCTCCCTACTTGGAGAATCAGCACCTTTAACCTCCTGTTCCCTACAGGTTGCAATTTGTCCTGAGGATGAACGGGAAGAGGGGCAACGAATGAGAGACTAGATCTAGGTGTTGGGACAGGCACAGGTCACTCTATTTTCCCATCAGGAAGAAGAATTAACCACAGGCTCAGCCTGCCGCCCAGAAGCAGAATAGGGCCTGAGGTAATCCCGCGCTTTTGCGGCCAGCTCCCAAAAAAGCGAGTTGAAAAATGGAGCTCAGGGGCACTGCCATTCACAAATCTGCAGAGTTATAAATGGTAACTCTCGTCCACAAATATATTGAGGGAAGGCAACGAAGAGGATTTGAAAGCAAGGCAGAATTGCAGGAAACGAATTTCAGGAGGTAGATTCGAATCACATTAAAGCACATGAAAAGTCGCAAAACGTCGACAATGATGCCCTTGGCCAAAAAGGGCGTATGCGTTTTTTCCTGAATATATTCAGGAAATATATTCAGGATATATATATTCAGGAATATTCAGGAATATATTCAGGAATATATTCAGGAAATATATTCTCCATAATATATTCAGGAAAAAACGCATACGCCCTTTTTGGCCAACCTAGCAACCTGGAAGGCAAATCAACGCTACAAAGAAGTTCTCGCTTCCCATCGGTCAAAAGGGCCATGCTGCAAAAAGTGTAAAAAACCAGAAATGTAGGACAGGCCATGGAGAAATGGTAGCCTTGCTAAGCTGATGGGCGGGATGTAAATTGCCAACAGCCACTCTGGAGAAGTGTACGGTGTGTCCTGAAACATTGAAAAAACACAGCTTAGGGAGCATAGGGCACGTCCACTCATGGGCGTATAAATTGGGTAAACTAAAAAGCAGCAAGACACCGGCACCCCAAAGTTTAGGGCTGCTCTGTTGACAAGAACCTCCACTTCATGACACCTTAAATATCCAAGGAAAGAGAAAAATGGATAAAGAAGTTGTGGTCCTTATGTACAATGGAATATCACTCAGACATGAAATCAAAGTCATAAGGCTAGTAGAAGCAAGATGAGTGGATTTAGGTACGACGATTCTAAGTGAAATAAGTCACACAGAAAAAGACACTTATCATAAGCTATCACTTATAGAGGGAATGTAAAAACCGCTACACTTGAACTGAATGACAAAACAGAACAGAGTCTCACATTTAGAAAACACACTATGGGTGCTTAACGGGAAAGGTGAAGTGGGGTGATGCATAAAACAAGGGTTTCAAATTCGTTCAGATACCGTTCCATACACCCAATATGTAATAGACAAGACCTACTCCTTGCTCAGTGAACTGGACTCAACACCCCCTATTCACCGCACAAGAATATATGTGACTAGTAAGAATCTTAAAACCTATGTATTGATATCTGTCTGGAAGTGAGTCAAGTGGGTGTAAAGCTGCATAAACACAGCCGTGAAAAGCAGATAAACCCCATTATAGAAATAAATTACTTTTAAAAACCCGTAAAACAAAGACAGTGAAAGAGAGAGAAATTCTTACAAAATTCGTTCAGAGGCTGTGACGCAACCTGGATTGACCATATCTAGACACACAGCTGGATGAGACATAAGGGTGGACACCCTTGGGGCTGAGAGGTTGGGTGAGGTTGGGTGAGCAAACGCAGACCCTTTAAAGTAATACTGCGTGGTACCCATCCCATGGGTCCCAAATCTCCAGGTTCAAGGGCATCTTCCTACATCGAAAACATGCATGAGAAACCCAGAAGATGGTACACCGTGTGATTTTGAAAGGTTTCTAAAACGCACCTCATTTCTCATCTCCTTGTGTTCGGGTTCGCCATTCCAGCTACTTTACTAGCAATCTCCCTACTTGGAGAATCAGCACCTTTAACCTCCTGTTCCCTACAGGTTGCAATTTGTCCTGAGGATGAACGGGAAGAGGGGCAACGAATGAGAGACTAGATCTAGGTGTTGGGACAGGCACAGGTCACTCTATTTTCCCATCAGGAAGAAGAATTAACCACAGGCTCAGCCTGCCGCCCAGAAGCAGAATAGGGCCTGAGGCAATCCCGCGCTTTTGCGGCCAGCTCCCAAAAAAGCGAGTTGAAAAATGGAGCTCAGGGGCACTGCCATTCACAAATCTGCAGAGTTATAAATGATAACTCTCGTCCACAAATATATTGAGGGAAGGCAACGAAGAGGATTTGAAAGCAAGGCAGAATTGCAGGAAACGAATTTCAGGAGGTAGATTCGAATCACATTAAAGCACATGAAAAGTCGCAAAACGTCGACAATGATGCCCTTGGCCAAAAAGGGCGTATGCGTTTTTTCCTGGATATATTCAGGAAATATATTCAGGATATATATATTCAGGAATATTCAGGAATATATTCAGGAATATATTCAGGAAATATATTCTCCATAATATATTCAGGAAAAAACGCATACGCCCTTTTTGGCCAACCTAGCAACCTGGAAGGCAAATCAACGCTACAAAGAAGTTCTCGCTTCCCATCGGTCAAAAGGGCCATGCTGCAAAAAGTGTCAAAACCAGAAATGTAGGATAGGCCATGGAGAAATGGCAGCCTTGCTACGCTGATGGGCGGGATGTAAATTGCCAACAGCCACTCTGGAGAAGTGTACGGTGTGTCCTGAAACATCGAAAAAACACAGCTTAGGGAGCATAGGGCACGTCCACTCATGGGCGTATAAATTGGGAAAACTAAAAAGCAGCAAGACACCGGCACCCCAAAGTTTAGGGCTGCTCTGTTGACAAGAACCTCCACTTCATGACACCTTAAATATCCCAGGAAAGAGAAAAATGGATAAAGAAGTTGTGGTCCTTATGTACAATGGAATATCACTCAGACATGAAATCAAAGTCATAAGGCTAGTAGAAGCAAGATGAGTGGATTTAGGTACGACGATTCTAAGTGAAATAAGTCAAACAGAAAAAGACTCTTATCATAAGCTATCACTTATAGAGGGAATGTAAAAACCGCTACACTTGAACTGAATGACAAAACAGAACAGAGTCTCACATTTAGAAAACACACTATGGGTGCTTAACGGGAAAGGTGAAGTGGGGTGATGCATTAAACAAGGGTTTCAAATTCGTTCAGATACCGTTCCATACACCCAATATGTAATAGACAAGACCTACTGCTTGCTCAGTGAACTGGACTCAACACCCCCTATTCACCGCACAAGAATATATGTGACTAGTAAGAATCTTAAAACCTATGTATTGATATCTGTCTGGAAGTGAGTCAAGTGGGTGTAAAGCTGCATAATCACAGCCGTGAAAAGCAGCTAAACCCCATTATAGAAATAAATTACTTTTAAAAACCCGTAAAACAAAGACAGTGAAAGAGAGAGAAATTCTTACAAAATTCGTTCAGAGGCTGTGACGCAACCTGGATTGACCATATCTAGACCCACAGCTGGATGAGACATAAGGGTGGACACCCTTGGGGCTGAGAGGTTGGGTGAGTTTGGGTGAGCAAACGCAGACCCTTTAAAGTAATACTGCGTGGTACCCATCCCATGGGTCCCAAATCTCCAGGTTTAAGGGCATCTTCCTACGTCGAAAACATGCATGAGAAACCCAGAAGATGGTACACCGTGTGATTTTGAAAGGTTTCTAAAACGCACCTCATTTCTCATCTCCTTGTGTTCGGGTTCGCCATTCCAGCTACTTTACTAGCAATCTCCCTACTTGGAGAATCAGCACCTTTAAGCTCCTGTTCCCTACAGGTTGCAATTTGTCCTGAGGATGAACGGGAAGAGGGGCAACCAATGAGAGACTAGATCTAGGTTTTGGGACAGGCACAGGTCACTCTATTTTCCCATCAGGAAGAAGAATTAACCACTGGCTCAGCCTGCCGCCCAGAAGCAGAATAGGGCCTGAGGCAATCCCGCGCTTTGGCGGCCAGCTCCCAAATAAGCGAGTTGAAAAATGGAGCCCAGACACACTGCCATTCACAAACCTGCAGAGTTATAAATGTTAACTCTCGTCCACAAATATATTGAAGGAAGGCAACGAAGAGGATTTGAAAGCAAGGAAGAATTGCAGGAAACAGGTTTCAGGAGGTAGATTCGAATCGCCTTTAAAGCATATGAAAAGCGGCAAAACGTCAACAATGATGCCCTTGGCCAAAAAGGGCGTATGCGTTTTTTCCTGAATATATTCAGGAAATATATTCAGGATATATATATTCAGGAATATTCAGGAATATATTCAGGAATATATTCAGGAAATATATTCTCCATAATATATTCAGGAAAAAACGCATACGCTCTTTTTGGCCAACCTAGCAACCTGGAAGGCAAATCAACGCTACAAAGAAGTCTCGCTTCCAATCGGTCAAAAGGGCCATGCTGCAAAAAGTGTCAAAACCAGAAATGTAGGACAGGCCATGAAGAAATGGCAGCCTTGCTACGCTGATGGGCGGGATGTAAATTGCCAACAGCCACTCTGGAGAATTGTACGGTGTGTCCTGAAACATCGAAAAAACACAGCTTAGGGAGCATAGGGCACGTCCACTCATGGGCGTATAAATTGGGAAAACTAAAAAGCAGCAAGACACCGGAACCCCATAGTTTAGGGCTGCTCTGTTGACAAGAACCTCCACTTCATGACAACTTAAATATCCCAGGAAAGAGAAAAAAGGATAAAGAAGTTGTGGTCCTTATGTACAATGGAATATCACTCAGACATGAAATCAAAGACATAAGGCTAGTAGAAGCAAGATGAGTGGATTTAGGTACGACGATTCTAAGTGAAATAAGTCACACAGAAAAAGACTCTTATCATAAGCTATCACTTATAGAGGGAATGTAAAAACCGCTACACTTGAACTGAATGACAAAACAGAACAGAGTCTCACATTTAGAAAACACACTATGGGTGCTTAACGGGAAAGGTGAAGTGGGGTGATGCATAAAAGAAGGGATTCAAATTCGTTCAGATACCGTTCCATACACCCAATATGTAATAGACAAGACCTACTCCTTGCTCAGTGAACTGGACTCAACACCCCCTATTCACCGCACAAGAATATATGTGACTAGTAAGAATCTTAAAACCTATGTATTGATATCTGTCTGGAAGTGAGTCAAGTGGGTGTAAGGTGCATAAACACAGCCGTGAAAAGCAGCTAAACCCCATTATAGAAATAAATTACTTTTAAAAACCCGTAAAACAAAGACAGTGAAAGAGAGAGAAATTCTTACAAAATTCGTTCAGAGGTTGTGATGCAACCTGGATTGACCATATCTAGACCCACAGCTAGATGAGACATAAGGGTGGACACTCTTGGGGCTGAGAGGTTGGGTGAGGTTGGGTGAGCAAACGCAGACCCTTTAAAGTAATACTGCGTGGTACCCATCCCATGGGTCCCAAATCTCCAGGTTCAAGGGCATCTTCCTACGTCGAAAACATGCATGAGAAACCCAGAAGATGGTACACCGTGTGATTTTGAAAGGTTTCTAAAACGCACCTCATTTCTCATCTCCTTGTGTTCTGGTTCGCCATTCCAGCTACTTTACTAGCAATCTCCCTACTTGGAGAAACAGCACCTTTAACCTCCTGTTCCCTACAGGTTGCAATTTGTCCTGAGGATGAACGGGAAGAGGGGCAACCAATGAGAGACTAGGTCTAGGTGTTGGGACAGGCACAGGTCACTCTATTTTCCCATCAGGAAGAAGAATTAACCACAGGCTCAGCCTGCCTCCCAGAAGCAGAATAGGGCCTGAGGCAATCCCGCGCTTTTGCGGCCAGCTCCCAAAAAAGCGAGTTGAAAAACGGAGCTCAGGGACACTGCAATTCACAAACCCGCAGAGTTATTAATGATAACTCTCGTCCACAAATATATTGAGGGAAGGCAACGAAGAGGATTTGAAAGCAAGGCAGAATTGCAGGAAACGAATTTCAGGAGGTAGATTCGAATCACATTAAAACACATGAAAAGTCGCAAAACGTCGACAATGATGCCCATGGCCAAAAAGGGCGTATGCGTTTTTTCCTGAATATATTCAGGAAAAAACGCATACGCCCTTTTTGGCCAACCAAGCAACCTGGAAAGGCAAATCATCGCTACAAAGAAGTCTCGCTTCCCATCGGTCAAAAGGGCCATGCTACAAAAAGTGTCAAAACCAGAAATGCAGGACAGGCCATGGAGAAATGACAGCCTTGCTACGCTGATGGGCGGGATGTAAATTGCCAACAGCCACTCTGGAGAAGTGTACGGTGTGTCCTGAAACATCGAAAAAACACAGCTTAGGGAGCATAGGGCACGTCCACTCATGGGCGTATAAATTGGGAAAACTAAAAATCAGCAAGACACAGGCACCCCAAAGTTTAGGGCTGCTCTGTTGACAAGAACCTCCACTTCATGACACCTTAAATATCCCAGGAAAGAGAAAAATGGATAAAGAAGTTGTGGTCCTTATGTACAATGGAATATCACTGAGACATGAAATCAATGTCATAAGGCTAGTAGAAGCAAGATGAGTGGATTTAGATACGACGATTCTAAGTGAAATAAGTCACACAGAAAAAGACACTTATCATAAGCTATCACTTATAGAGGGAATGTAAAAACCGCTACACTTGAACTGAATTACAAAACAGAACAGAGTCACACGTTTAGAAAACACACTATGGCAGCTTAACGGGAAAGGTGAGGTGGGGTGATGCATAAAACAAGGGTTTCAAATTCGCTCAGATACCGTTCCATACACCCAATATGTAATAGACTAGACCTACTCCTTGCTCAGTGAACTGGACTCAACACCCCCTATTCACCGCACAAGAATATATGTGACTAGTAAGAATCTTAAAACCTATGTATTGATATCTGTCTGGAAGTGAGTCAAGTGGGTGTAAAGCCGCATAAATACAGCCGTGAAAAGCAGCTAAACCCCATTATAAAAATAAATTACTTTTAAAAACCCTTAAAATAAAGACAGTGAAAGAGAGAAATTCTTACAAAATTCGTTCAGAGGCTGTGATGCAACCTGAATTGACCATATCTAGACACACAGCTGGATGAGACATACGGGTGGACACTCTTGGGGTTGAGAGGTTGGGTGAGCAAACGCAGACCCTTTAAAGTAATACTGCGTGGTACCCATCCCATGGGTCCCAAATCTCCAGGTTCAAGGGCATCTTCCTACATCGAAAACATGCATGAGAAACCCAGAAGATGGTACACCGTGTGATTTTGAAAGGTTTCTAAAACGCACCTGATTTCTCATCTCCTTGTGTTCGGGTTCGCCATTCCAGCTACTTTACTAGCAATCTCCCTACTTTGAGAATCAGCACCTTTAACCTCCTTTTCCCTACAGGTTGCAATTTGTCCTGAGGATGAACGGGAAGAGGGGCAACCAATGAGAGACTAGATCTAGGTTTTGGGACAGGCACAGGTCACTCTATTTTCCCATCAGGAAGAAGAATTAACCACAGGCTCAGCCTGCCGCCCAGAAGCAGAATAGGGCCTGAGGCAATCCCGCGCTTTGGCGGCCAGCTCCCAAATAAGCGAGTTGAAAAATGGAGCCCAGACACACTGCCATTCACAAACCTGCAGAATTATAAATGTTAACTCTCGTCCACAAATATATTGAAGGAAGGCAACGAAGAGGATTTGAAAGCAAGGAAGAATTGCAGGAAACAGGTTTCAGGAGGTAGATTCGAATCGCCTTTAAAGCACATGAAAAGCGGCAAAACGTCGACAATGATGCCCTTGGCCAAAAAGGGCGTATGCGTTTTTTCCTGAATATATTCAGGAAATATATTCAGGATATATATATTCAGGAATATATTCAGGAATATATTCAGGAAATATATTCTCCATAATATATTCAGGAAAAAACGCATACGCTCTTTTTGGCCAACCTAGCAACCTGGAAGGCAAATCAACGCTACAAAGAAGTCTCGCTTCCAATCGGTCAAAAGGGCCATGCTGCAAAAAGTGTCAAAACCAGAAATGTAGGACAGGCCATGAAGAAATGGCAGCCTTGCTACGCTGATGGGCGGGATGTAAATTGCAACAGCCACTCTGGAGAATTGTACGGTGTGTCCTGAAACATCGAAAAAACACAGCTTAGGGAGCATAGGGCACGTCCACTCATGGGCGTATAAATTGGGAAAACTAAAAAGCAGCAAGACACCGGCACCCCATAGTTTAGGGCTGCTCTGTTGACAAGAACCTCCACTTCATGACACCTTAAATATCCCAGGAAAGAGAAAAATGGATAAAGAAGTTGTGGTCCTTATGTACAATGGAATATCACTCAGACATGAAATCAAAGACATAAGGCTAGTAGAAGCAAGATGAGTGGATTTAGGTACGACGATTCTAAGTGAAATAAGTCACACAGAAAAAGACTCTTATCATAAGCTATCACTTATAGAGGGAATGTAAAAACCGCTACACTTGAACTGAATGACAAAACAGAACAGAGTCTCACATTTAGAAAACACACTATGGGTGCTTAACGGGAAAGGTGAAGTGGGGTGATGCATAAAAGAAGGGATTCAAATTCGTTCAGATACCGTTCCATACACCCAATATGTAATAGACAAGACCTACTCCTTGCTCAGTGAACTGGACTCAACACCCCCTATTCACCGCACAAGAATATATGTGACTAGTAAGAATCTTAAAACCTATGTATTGATATCTGTCTGGAAGTGAGTCAAGTGGGTGTAAGGTGCATAAACACAGCCGTGAAAAGCAGCTAAACCCCATTATAGAAATAAATTACTTTTAAAAACCCGTAAAACAAAGACAGTGAAAGAGAGAGAAATTCTTACAAAATTCGTTCAGAGGTTGTGATGCAACCTGGATTGACCATATCTAGACCCACAGCTAGATGAGACATAAGGGTGGACACTCTTGGGGCTGAGAGGTTGGGTGAGGTTGGGTGAGCAAACGCAGACCCTTTAAAGTAATACTGTGTGGTACCCATCCCATGGGTCCCAAATCTCCAGGTTCAAGGGCATCTTCCTACGTCGAAAACATGCATGAGAAACCCAGATGATGGTACACCGTGTGATTTTGAAAGGTTTCTAAAACGCACCTCATTTCTCATCTCCTTGTGTTCTGGTTCGCCATTCCAGCTACTTTACTAGCAATCTCCCTACTTGGAGAAACAGCACCTTTAACCTCCTGTTCCCTACAGGTTGCAATTTGTCCTGAGGATGAACGGGAAGAGGGGCAACCAATGAGAGACTAGGTCTAGGTGTTGGGACAGGCACAGGTCACTCTATTTTCCCATCAGGAAGAAGAATTAACCACAGGCTCAGCCTGCCTCCCAGAAGCAGAATAGGGCCTGAGGCAATCCCGCGCTTTTGCGGCCAGCTCCCAAAAAAGCGAGTTGAAAAACGGAGCTCAGGGACACTGCAATTCACAAACCCGCAGAGTTATTAATGATAACTCTCGTCCACAAATATATTGAGGGAAGGCAACGAAGAGGATTTGAAAGCAAGGCAGAATTGCAGGAAACGAATTTCAGGAGGTAGATTCGAATCACATTAAAACACATGAAAAGTCGCAAAACGTCGACAATGATGCCCATGGCCAAAAAGGGCGTATGCGTTTTTTCCTGAATATATTCAGGAAAAAACGCATACGCCCTTTTTGGCCAACCAAGCAACCTGGAAAGGCAAATCATCGCTACAAAGAAGTCTCGCTTCCCATCGGTCAAAAGGGCCATGCTACAAAAAGTGTCAAAACCAGAAATGCAGGACAGGCCATGGAGAAATGACAGCCTTGCTACGCTGATGGGCGGGATGTAAATTGCCAACAGCCACTCTGGAGAAGTGTACGGTGTGTCCTGAAACATCGAAAAAACACAGCTTAGGGAGCATAGGGCACGTCCACTCATGGGCGTATAAATTGGGAAAACTAAAAATCAGCAAGACACAGGCACCCCAAAGTTTAGGGCTGCTCTGTTGACAAGAACCTCCACTTCATGACACCTTAAATATCCCAGGAAAGAGAAAAATGGATAAAGAAGTTGTGGTCCTTATGTACAATGGAATATCACTGAGACATGAAATCAATGTCATAAGGCTAGTAGAAGCAAGATGAGTGGATTTAGATACGACGATTCTAAGTGAAATAAGTCACACAGAAAAAGACACTTATCATAAGCTATCACTTATAGAGGGAATGTAAAAACCGCTACACTTGAACTGAATTACAAAACAGAACAGAGTCACACGTTTAGAAAACACACTATGGCAGCTTAACGGGAAAGGTGAGGTGGGGTGATGCATAAAACAAGGGTTTCAAATTCGCTCAGATACCGTTCCATACACCCAATATGTAATAGACTAGACCTACTCCTTGCTCAGTGAACTGGACTCAACACCCCCTATTCACCGCACAAGAATATATGTGACTAGTAAGAATCTTAAAACCTATGTATTGATATCTGTCTGGAAGTGAGTCAAGTGGGTGTAAAGCCGCATAAATACAGCCGTGAAAAGCAGCTAAACCCCATTATAAAAATAAATTACTTTTAAAAACCCTTAAAATAAAGACAGTGAAAGAGAGAAATTCTTACAAAATTCGTTCAGAGGCTGTGATGCAACCTGAATTGACCATATCTAGACACACAGCTGGATGAGACATACGGGTGGACACTCTTGGGGTTGAGAGGTTGGGTGAGCAAACGCAGACCCTTTAAAGTAATACTGCGTGGTACCCATCCCATGGGTCCCAAATCTCCAGGTTCAAGGGCATCTTCCTACATCGAAAACATGCATGAGAAACCCAGAAGATGGTACACCGTGTGATTTTGAAAGGTTTCTAAAACGCACCTGATTTCTCATCTCCTTGTGTTCGGGTTCGCCATTCCAGCTACTTTACTAGCAATCTCCCTACTTTGAGAATCAGCACCTTTAACCTCCTTTTCCCTACAGGTTGCAATTTGTCCTGAGGATGAACGGGAAGAGGGGCAACCAATGAGAGACTAGATCTAGGTTTTGGGACAGGCACAGGTCACTCTATTTTCCCATCAGGAAGAAGAATTAACCACAGGCTCAGCCTGCCGCCCAGAAGCAGAATAGGGCCTGAGGCAATCCCGCGCTTTGGCGGCCAGCTCCCAAATAAGCGAGTTGAAAAATGGAGCCCAGACACACTGCCATTCACAAACCTGCAGAATTATAAATGTTAACTCTCGTCCACAAATATATTGAAGGAAGGCAACGAAGAGGATTTGAAAGCAAGGAAGAATTGCAGGAAACAGGTTTCAGGAGGTAGATTCGAATCGCCTTTAAAGCACATGAAAAGCGGCAAAACGTCGACAATGATGCCCTTGGCCAAAAAGGGCGTATGCGTTTTTTCCTGAATATATTCAGGAAATATATTCAGGATATATATATTCAGGAATATATTCAGGAATATATTCAGGAAATATATTCTCCATAATATATTCAGGAAAAAACGCATACGCTCTTTTTGGCCAACCTAGCAACCTGGAAGGCAAATCAACGCTACAAAGAAGTCTCGCTTCCAATCGGTCAAAAGGGCCATGCTGCAAAAAGTGTCAAAACCAGAAATGTAGGACAGGCCATGAAGAAATGGCAGCCTTGCTACGCTGATGGGCGGGATGTAAATTGCAACAGCCACTCTGGAGAATTGTACGGTGTGTCCTGAAACATCGAAAAAACACAGCTTAGGGAGCATAGGGCACGTCCACTCATGGGCGTATAAATTGGGAAAACTAAAAAGCAGCAAGACACCGGCACCCCATAGTTTAGGGCTGCTCTGTTGACAAGAACCTCCACTTCATGACACCTTAAATATCCCAGGAAAGAGAAAAATGGATAAAGAAGTTGTGGTCCTTATGTACAATGGAATATCACTCAGACATGAAATCAAAGACATAAGGCTAGTAGAAGCAAGATGAGTGGATTTAGGTACGACGATTCTAAGTGAAATAAGTCACACAGAAAAAGACTCTTATCATAAGCTATCACTTATAGAGGGAATGTAAAAACCGCTACACTTGAACTGAATGACAAAACAGAACAGAGTCTCACATTTAGAAAACACACTATGGGTGCTTAACGGGAAAGGTGAAGTGGGGTGATGCATAAAAGAAGGGATTCAAATTCGTTCAGATACCGTTCCATACACCCAATATGTAATAGACAAGACCTACTCCTTGCTCAGTGAACTGGACTCAACACCCCCTATTCACCGCACAAGAATATATGTGACTAGTAAGAATCTTAAAACCTATGTATTGATATCTGTCTGGAAGTGAGTCAAGTGGGTGTAAGGTGCATAAACACAGCCGTGAAAAGCAGCTAAACCCCATTATAGAAATAAATTACTTTTAAAAACCCGTAAAACAAAGACAGTGAAAGAGAGAGAAATTCTTACAAAATTCGTTCAGAGGTTGTGATGCAACCTGGATTGACCATATCTAGACCCACAGCTAGATGAGACATAAGGGTGGACACTCTTGGGGCTGAGAGGTTGGGTGAGGTTGGGTGAGCAAACGCAGACCCTTTAAAGTAATACTGCGTGGTACCCATCCCATGGGTCCCAAATCTCCAGGTTCAAGGGCATCTTCCTACGTCGAAAACATGCATGAGAAACCCAGATGATGGTACACCGTGTGATTTTGAAAGGTTTCTAAAACGCACCTCATTTCTCATCTCCTTGTGTTCTGGTTCGCCATTCCAGCTACTTTACTAGCAATCTCCCTACTTGGAGAAACAGCACCTTTAACCTCCTGTTCCCTACAGGTTGCAATTTGTCCTGAGGATGAACGGGAAGAGGGGCAACCAATGAGAGACTAGGTCTAGGTGTTGGGACAGGCACAGGTCACTCTATTTTCCCATCAGGAAGAAGAATTAACCACAGGCTCAGCCTGCCTCCCAGAAGCAGAATAGGGCCTGAGGCAATCCCGCGCTTTTGCGGCCAGCTCCCAAAAAAGACAGTTGAAAAATGGAGCTCAGGGAAACTGCAATTCACAAACCCGCAGAGTTATTAATGATAACTCTCGTCCACAAATATATTGAGGGAAGGCAACGAAGAGGATTTGAAAGCAAGGCAGAATTGCAGGAAACGAATTTCAGGAGGTAGATTCGAATCACATTAAAACACATGAAAAGTCGCAAAACGTCGACAATGATGCCCATGGCCAAAAAGGGCGTATGCGTTTTTTCCTGAATATATTCAGGAAAAAACGCATACGCCCTTTTTGGCCAACCAAGCAACCTGGAAAGGCAAATCAGCGCTACAAAGAAGTCTCGCTTCCCATCGGTCAAAAGGGCCATGCTACAAAAAGTGTCAAAACCAGAAATGCAGGACAGGCCATGGAGAAATGACAGCCTTGCTACGCTGATGGGCGGGATGTATATTGCCAACAGCCACTCTGGAGAAGTGTACGGTGTGTCCTGAAACATCGAAAAAACACAGCTTAGGGAGCATAGGGCACGTCCACTCATGGGCGTATAAATTGGGAAAACTAAAAATCAGCAAGACACAGGCACCCCAAAGTTTAGGGCTGCTCTGTTGACAAGAACCTCCACTTCATGACACCTTAAATATCCCAGGAAAGAGAAAAATGGATAAAGAAGTTGTGGTCCTTATGTACAATGGAATATCACTGAGACATGAAATCAATGTCATAAGGCTAGTAGAAGCAAGATGAGTGGATTTAGATACGACGATTCTAAGTGAAATAAGTCACACAGAAAAAGACACTTATCATAAGCTATCACTTATAGAGGGAATGTAAAAACCGCTACACTTGAACTGAATTACAAAACAGAACAGAGTCACACGTTTAGAAAACACACTATGGCAGCTTAACGGGAAAGGTGAGGTGGGGTGATGCATAAAACAAGGGTTTCAAATTCGCTCAGATACCGTTCCATACACCCAATATGTAATAGACTAGACCTACTCCTTGCTCAGTGAACTGGACTCAACACCCCCTATTCACCGCACAAGAATATATGTGAGTAGTAAGAATCTTAAAACCTATGTATTGATATCTGTCTGGAAGTGAGTCAAGTGGGTGTAAAGCCGCATAAATACAGCCGTGAAAAGCAGCTAAACCCCATTATAAAAATAAATTACTTTTAAAAACCCTTAAAATAAAGACAGTGAAAGAGAGAAATTCTTACAAAATTCGTTCAGAGGCTGTGATGCAACCTGAATTGACCATATCTAGACACACAGCTGGATGAGACATACGGGTGGACACTCTTGGGGTTGAGAGGTTGGGTGAGCAAACGCAGACCCTTTAAAGTAATACTGCGTGGTACCCATCCCATGGGTCCCAAATCTCCAGGTTCAAGGGCATCTTCCTACATCGAAAACATGCATGAGAAACCCAGAAGATGGTACACCGTGTGATTTTGAAAGGTTTCTAAAACGCACCTGATTTCTCATCTCCTTGTGTTCGGGTTCGCCATTCCAGCTACTTTACTAGCAATCTCCCTACTTTGAGAATCAGCACCTTTAACCTCCTGTTCCCTACAGGTTGCAATTTGTCCTGAGGATGAACGGGAAGAGGGGCAACCAATGAGAGACTAGATCTAGGTTTTGGGACAGGCACAGGTCACTCTATTTTCCCATCAGTAAGAAGAATTAACCACAGGCTCAGCCTGCCGCCCAGAAGCAGAATAGGGCCTGAGGCAATCCCGCGCTTTGGCGGCCAGCTCCCAAATAAGCGAGTTGAAAAATGGAGCCCAGACACACTGCCATTCACAAACCTGCAGAGTTATAAATGTTAACTCTCGTCCACAAATATATTGAAGGAAGGCAACGAAGAGGATTTGAAAGCAAGGAAGAATTGCAGGAAACAGGTTTCAGGAGGTAGATTCGAATCGCCTTTAAAGCACATGAAAAGCGGCAAAACGTCGACAATGATGCCCTTGGCCAAAAAGGGCGTATGCGTTTTTTCCTGAATATATTCAGGTAATATATTCAGGATATATATATTCAGGAATATATTCAGGAATATATTCAGGAAATATATTCTCCATAATATATTCAGGAAAAAACGCATACGCTCTTTTTGGCCAACCTAGCAACCTGGAAGGCAAATCAACGCTACAAAGAAGTCTCGCTTCCAATCGGTCAAAAGGGCCATGCTGCAAAAAGTGTCAAAACCAGAAATGTAGGACAGGCCATGAAGAAATGGCAGCCTTGCTACGCTGATGGGCGGGATGTAAATTGCAACAGCCACTCTGGAGAATTGTACGGTGTGTCCTGAAACATCGAAAAAACACAGCTTAGGGAGCATAGGGCACGTCCACTCATGGGCGTATAAATTGGGAAAACTAAAAAGCAGCAAGACACCGGCACCCCATAGTTTAGGGCTGCTCTGTTGACAAGAACCTCCACTTCATGACACCTTAAATATCCCAGGAAAGAGAAAAATGGATAAAGAAGTTGTGGTCCTTATGTACAATGGAATATCACTCAGACATGAAATCAATGTCATAAGGCTAGTAGAAGCAAGATGAGTGGAGTTAGATACGATGATTCTAAGTGAAATAAGTCACACAGAAAAAGACACTTATCATAAGCTATCACTTATAGAGGGAATGTAAAAACCGCTACACTTGAACTGAATTACAAAACAGAACAGAGTCACACGTTTAGAAAACAAACTATGGCAGCTTAACGGGAAAGGTGAGGTGGGTTGATGCATAAAACAAGAGTTTCAAATTCGCTCAGATACCGTTCCATACACCCAATATGTAATAGACTAGACCTACTCCTTGCTCAGTGAACTGGACTCAACACCCCCTATTCACCGCACAAGAATATATTTGACTATTAAGAATCTTAAAACCTATGTATTGATATCTGTCTGGAAGTGAGTCAAGTGGGTGTAAAGCCGCATAAACACAGCCGTGAAAAGCAGCTAAACCCCATTATAGAAATAAATTACTTTTAAAAACCCGTAAAACAAAGACAGTGAAAGAGAGAGAAATTCTTACAAAATTCGTTCAGAGGCTGTGATGCAACCTGGATTGACCATATCTACACTCACAGCTGGATGAGACATAAGGGTGGACACTCTTGGGGCTGAGAGGTTGGGTGAGGTTGGGTGAGCAAACACAGACCCTTTAAAGTAATACTGCGTGGTACCCATCCCATGGGTCCCAAATCTCCAGGTTCAAGGGCATCTTCCTTCGTCGAAAACATGCATGAGAAAAACAGAAGATGGTACACCGTGTGATTTTGAAAGGTTTCTAAAACGCACCTCATTTCTCATCTCCTTGTGTTCGGGTTCGCCATTCCAGCTACTTTACTAGCAATCTCCCTACTTGGAGAATCAGCACCTTTAACCTCCTGTTCCCTACAGGTTGCAATTTGTCCTGAGGATGAACGGGAAGAGGGGCAACCAATGAGAGACTAGATCTAGGTGTTGGGACAGGCACAGGTCACTCTATTTTCCCATCAGGAAGAAGAATTAACCACAGGCTCAGCCTGCCGCCCAGAAGCAGAATAGGGCCTGAGGCAATCCCGCGCTTTGGCGGCCAGCTCCCAAAAAAGCGAGTTGTAAAATGGAGCCCAGAGACACGGCCTTTCACAAACCTGCAGAGTTATAAATGTTAACTCTCGTCCACAAATATATTGAGGGAAGGCAACGAAGAGGATTTGAAAGCAAGGAAGAATTGCAGGAAACAGGTTTCAGGAGGTAGATTCGAATCGCCTTTAAAGCACATGAAAAGCGGCAAAACGTCGACAATGATGCCCTTGGCCAAAAAGGGCGTATGCGTTTTTTTCTGAATATATACAGGAAATATATTCAGGATATATATATTCAGGAATATTCAGGAATATATTCAGGAATATATTCAGGAAATATATTCTCCATAATATATTCAGGAAAAAACGCATACGCCCTTTTTGGCCAACCTAGCAACCTGGAAGACAAATCAACGCTACAAAGAAGTCTGGCTTCCCATCGGTCAAAAGGGCCATGCTGCAAAAAGTTTCAAAACCAGAAATGCAGGACAGGCCATGGAGAAATGGCAGCCTTGCTACGCTGATGGGCGGGATGTAAATTGCCAACAGCCACTCTGGAGAAGTGTACGGTGTGTCCTGAAACATCGAAAAAACACAGCTTAGGGAGCATAGGGAACGTCCACTCATGGGTGTATAAATTGGGAAAACTAAAAATCAGCAAGACACAGGCACCCCAAAGTTTAGGGCTGCTCTGTTGACATGAACCTCCACTTTATGACACCTTAAATATCCCAAGAAAGAGAAAAATGGATAAAGAAGTTGTGGTCCTTATGTACAATGGAATATCACTGAGACATGAAATCAAAGTCATAAGGCTAGTAGAAGCAAGATGAGTGGAGTTAGGTACGACGATTCTAAGTGAAATAAGTCACACAGAAAAAGACTCTTATCATAAGCTATCACTTATAGAGGGAATGTAAAAACCGCTACACTTGAACTGAATTACAAAACAGAACAGAGTCACACGTTTAGAAAACACACTATGGCAGCTTAACGGGAAAGGTGAGGTGGGGTGATGCATAAAACAAGGGTTTCAAATTCGCTCAGATACCGTTCCATACACCCAATATGTAATAGACTAGACCTACTCCTTGCTCAGTGAACTGGACTAAACACCCCCTATTCACCGCACAAGAATATATGTGACTAGTAATAATCTTAAAACCTATGTATTGATATCTGTCTGGAAGTGAGTCAAGTGGGTGTAAGCCGCATAAATACAGCCGTGAAAAGCAGCTAAACCCCATTATAGAAATAAATTACTTTTAAAAACCCGTAAAACAAAGACAGTGAAAGAGAGAGAAATTCTTACAAAATTCGTTCAGAGGTTGTGATGCAACCTGGATTGACCATATCTAGACCTACAGCTAGATGAGACATAAGGGTGGACACTCTTGGGGCTGAGAGGTTGGGTGAGGTTGGTTGAGCAAACGCAGACCCTTTAAAGTAATACTGCGTGGTACCCATCCCATGGGTCCCAAATCTCCAGGTTCAAGGGCATCTTCCTACGTCGAAAACATGCATGAGAAACCCAGAAGATGGTACACCGTGTGATTTTGAAAGGTTTCTAAAACGCACCTCATTTCTCATCTCCTTGTGTTCTGGTTCGCCATTCCAGCTACTTTACTAGCAATCTCCCTATTTGGAGAAACAGCACCTTTAACCTCCTGTTCCTTACAGGTTGCAATTTGTCCTGAGGATGAACGGGAAGAGGGGCAACCAATGAGAGACTAGGTCTAGGTGTTGGGACAGGCACAGGTCACTCTATTTTCCCATCAGGAAGAAGAATTAACCACAGGCTCAGCCTGCCTCCCAGAAGCAGAATAGGGCCTGAGGCAATCCCGCGCTTTTGCGGCCAGCTCCCAAAAAAGCGAGTTGAAAAACGGAGCTCAGGGACACTGCAATTTTCAAACCCGCAGAGTTATTAATGATAACTCTCGTCCCCAAATATATTGAGGGAAGGCAACGAAGAGGATTTGAAAGCAAGGCAGAATTGCAGGAAACGAATTTCAGGAGGTAGATTCGAATCACATTAAAACACATGAAAAGTCGCAAAACGTCGACAATGATGCCCATGGCCAAAAAGGGCGTATGCGTTTTTTCCTGAATATATTCAGGAAAAAACGCATACGCCCTTTTTGGCCAACCAAGCAACCTGGAAAGGCAAATCAGCGCTACAAAGAAGTCTCGCTTCCCATCGGTCAAAAGGGCCATGCTACAAAAAGTGTCAAACCAGAAATGCATGACAGGCCATGGAGAAATGACAGCCTTGCTACGCTGATGGGCGGGATGTAAATTGCCAACAGCCACTCTGGAGAAGTGTACGGTGTGTCCTGAAACATCGAAAAAACACAGCTTAGGGAGCATAGGGCACGTCCACTCATGGGCGTATAAATTGGGAAAAATAAAAATCAGCAAGACACAGGCACCCCAAAGTTTAGGGCTGCTCTGTTGACAAGAACCTCCACTTCATGACACCTTAAATATCCCAGGAAAGAGAAAAATGGATAAAGAAGTTGTGGTCCTTATGTATAATGGAATATCACTGAGACATGAAATCAATGTCATAAGGCTAGTAGAAGCAAGATGAGTGGATTTAGATACGACGATTCTAAGTGAAATAAGTCACACAGAAAAAGACACTTATCATAAGCTATCACTTATAGAGGGAATGTAAAAACCGCTACACTTGAACTGAATTACAAAACAGAACAGAGTCACACGTTTAGAAAACACACTATGGCAGCTTAACGGGAAAGGTGAGGTGGGGTGATGCATAAAACAAGGGTTTCAAATTCGCTCAGATACCGTTCCATACACCCAATATGTAATAGACTAGACCTACTCCTTGCTCAGTGAACTGGACTCAACACCCCCTATTCACCGCACAAGAATATATGTGACTAGTAAGAATCTTAAAACCTATGTATTGATATCTGTCTGGAAGTGAGTCAAGTGGGTGTAAAGCCGCATAAATACAGCCGTGAAAAGCAGCTAAACCCCATTATAAAAATAAATTACTTTTAAAAACCCTTAAAATAAAGACAGTGAAAGAGAGAAATTCTTACAAAATTCGTTCAGAGGCTGTGATGCAACCTGAATTGACCATATCTAGACACACAGCTGGATGAGACATACGGGTGGACACTCTTGGGGTTGAGAGGTTGGGTGAGCAAACGCAGACCCTTTAAAGTAATACTGCGTGGTACCCATCCCATGGGTCCCAAATCTCCAGGTTCAAGGGCATCTTCCTACATCGAAAACATGCATGAGAAACCCAGAAGATGGTACACCGTGTGATTTTGAAAGGTTTCTAAAACGCACCTGATTTCTCATCTCCTTGTGTTCGGGTTCGCCATTCCAGCTACTTTACTAGCAATCTCCCTACTTTGAGAATCAGCACCTTTAACCTCCTGTTCCCTACAGGTTGCAATTTGTCCTGAGGATGAACGGGAAGAGGGGCAACCAATGAGAGACTAGATCTAGGTTTTGGGACAGGCACAGGTCACTCTATTTTCCCATCAGGAAGAAGATTTAACCACAGGCTCAGCCTGCCGCCCAGAAGCAGAATAGGGCCTGAGGCAATCCCGCGCTTTGGCGGCCAGCTCCCAAATAAGCGAGTTGAAAAATGGAGCCCAGACACACTGCCATTCACAAACCTGCAGAGTTATAAATGTTAACTCTCGTCCACAAATATATTGAAGGAAGGCAACGAAGAGGATTTGAAAGCAAGGAAGAATTGCAGGAAACAGGTTTCAGGAGGTAGATTCGAATCGCCTTTAAAGCACATGAAAAGCGGCAAAACGTCGACAATGATGCCCTTGGCCAAAAAGGGCGTATGCGTTTTTTCCTGAATATATTCAGGAAATATATTCAGGATATATATATTCAGGAATATATTCAGGAATATATTCAGGAAATATATTCTCCATAATATATTCAGGAAAAAACGCATACGCTCTTTTTGGCCAACCTAGCAACCTGGAAGGCAAATCAACGCTACAAAGAAGTCTCGCTTCCAATCGGTCAAAAGGGCCATGCTGCAAAAAGTGTCAAAACCAGAAATGTAGGACAGGCCATGAAGAAATGGCAGCCTTGCTACGCTGATGGGCGGGATGTAAATTGCAACAGCCACTCTGGAGAATTGTACGGTGTGTCCTGAAACATCGAAAAAACACAGCTTAGGGAGCATAGGGCACGTCCACTCATGGGCGTATAAATTGGGAAAACTAAAAAGCAGCAATACACCGGCACCCCATAGTTTAGGGCTGCTCTGTTGACAAGAACCTCCACTTCATGACACCTTAAATATCCCAGGAAAGGGAAAAATGGATAAAGAAGTTGTGGTCCTTATGTACAATGGAATATCACTCAGACATGAAATCAATGTCATAAGGCTAGTAGAAGCAAGATGAGTGGAGTTAGATACGATGATTCTAAGTGAAATAAGTCACACAGAAAAAGACACTTATCATAAGCTATCACTTATAGAGGGAATGTAAAAACCGCTACACTTGAACTGAATTACAAAACAGAACAGAGTCACACGTTTAGAAAACAAACTATGGCAGCTTAACGGGAAAGGTGAGGTGGGTTGATGCATAAAACAAGAGTTTCAAATTCGCTCAGATACCGTTCCATACACCCAATATGTAATAGACTAGACCTACTCCTTGCTCAGTGAACTGGACTCAACACCCCCTATTCACCGCACAAGAATATATGTGACTATTAAGAATCTTAAAACCTATGTATTGATATCTGTCTGGAAGTGAGTCAAGTGGGTGTAAAGCCGCATAAACACAGCCGTGAAAAGCAGCTAAACCCCATTATAGAAATAAATTACTTTTAAAAACCCGTAAAACAAAGACAGTGAAAGAGAGAGAAATTCTTACAAAATTCGTTCAGAGGCTGTGATGCAACCTGGATTGACCATATCTACACTCACAGCTGGATGAGACATAAGGGTGGACACTCTTGGGGCTGAGAGGTTGGGTGAGGTTGGGTGAGCAAACACAGACCCTTTAAAGTAATACTGCGTGGTACCCATCCCATGGGTCCCAAATCTCCAGGTTCAAGGGCATCTTCCTTCGTCGAAAACATGCATGAGAAAAACAGAAGATGGTACACCGTGTGATTTTGAAAGGTTTCTAAAACGCACCTCATTTCTCATCTCCTTGTGTTCGGGTTCGCCATTCCAGCTAGTTTACTAGCAATCTCCCTACTTGGAGAATCAGCACCTTTAACCTCCTGTTCCCTACAGGTTGCAATTTGTCCTGAGGATGAACGGGAAGAGGGGCAACCAATGAGAGACTAGATCTAGGTGTTGGGACAGGCACAGGTCACTCTATTTTCCCATCAGGAAGAAGAATTAACCACAGGCTCAGCCTGCCGCCCAGAAGCAGAATAGGGCCTGAGGCAATCCCGCGCTTTGGCGGCCAGCTCCCAAAAAAGCGAGTTGAAAAATGGAGCCCAGAGACACGGCCTTTCACAAACCTGCAGAGTTATAAATGTTAACTCTCGTCCACAAATATATTGAGGGAAGGCAACGAAGAGGATTTGAAAGCAAGGAAGAATTGCAGGAAACAGGTTTCAGGAGGTAGATTCGAATCGCCTTTAAAGCACATGAAAAGCGGCAAAACGTCGACAATGATGCCCTTGGCCAAAAAGGGCGTATGCGTTTTTTTCTGAATATATACAGGAAATATATTCAGGATATATATATTCAGGAATATTCAGGAATATATTCAGGAATATATTCAGGAAATATATTCTCCATAATATATTCAGGAAAAAACGCATACGCCCTTTTTGGCCAACCTAGCAACCTGGAAGGCAAATCAACGCTACAAAGAAGTCTGGCTTCCCATCGGTCAAAAGGGCCATGCTGCAAAAAGTTTCAAAACCAGAAATGCAGGACAGGCCATGGAGAAATGGCAGCCTTGCTACGCTGATGGGCGGGATGTAAATTGCCAACAGCCACTCTGGAGAAGTGTACGGTGTGTCCTGAAACATCGAAAAAACACAGCTTAGGGAGCATAGGGAACGTCCACTCATGGGTGTATAAATTGGGAAAACTAAAAATCAGCAAGACACAGGCACCCCAAAGTTTAGGGCTGCTCTGTTGACAAGAACCTCCACTTTATGACACCTTAAATATCCCAGGAAAGAGAAAAATGGATAAAGAAGTTGTGGTCCTTATGTACAATGGAATATCACTGAGACATGAAATCAAAGTCATAAGGCTAGTAGAAGCAAGATGAGTGGAGTTAGGTACGACGATTCTAAGTGAAATAAGTCACACAGAAAAAGACTCTTATCATAAGCTATCACTTATAGAGGGAATGTAAAAAAAGCTACACTTGAACTGAATTACAAAACAGAACAGAGTCACACGTTTAGAAAACACACTATGGCAGCTTAACGGGAAAGGTGAGGTGGGGTGATGCATAAAACAAGGGTTTCAAATTCGCTCAGATACCGTTCCATACACCCAATATGTAATAGACTAGACCTACTCCTTGCTCAGTGAACTGGACTCAACACCCCCTATTCACCGCACAAGAATATATGTGACTAGTAATAATCTTAAAACCTATGTATTGATATCTGTCTGGAAGTGAGTCAAGTGCGTGTAAGCCGCATAAATACAGCCGTGAAAAGCAGCTAAACCCCATTATAAAAATAAATTACTTTTAAAAACCCTTAAAATAAAGACAGTGAAAGAGAGAAATTCTTACAAAATTCGTTCAGAGGCTGTGATGCAACCTGAATTGACCATATCTAGACACACAGCTGGATGAGACATAAGGGTGGACACTCTTGGGGCTGAGAGGTTGGGTGAGCAAACGCAGACCCTTTAAAGTAATACTGCGTGGTACCCATCCCATGGGTCCCAAATCTCCAGGTTCAAGGGCATCTTCCTACATCGAAAACATGCATGAGAAACCCAGAAGATGGTACACCGTGTGATTTTGAAAGGTTTCTAAAACGCACCTCATTTCTCATCTCCTTGTGTTCGGGTTCGCCATTCCAGCTACTTTACTAGCAATCTCCCTACTTGGAGAATCAGCACCTTTAACCTCCTCTTCCCTACAGGTTGCAATTTGTCCTGAGGATGAACGGGAAGAGGGGCAACCAATGAGAGACTAGATCTAGGTTTTGGGACAGGCACAGGTCACTCTATTTTCCCATCAGGAAGAAGAATTAACCACAGGCTCAGCCTGCCGCCCAGAAGCAGAATAGGGCCTGAGGCAATCCCGCGCTTTGGCGGCCAGCTCCCAAAAAAGCGAGTTGAAAAATAGAGCCCAGACACACTGCCATTCACAAACCTGCAGAGTTATAAATGTTAACTCTCGTCCACAAATATATTGAAGGAAGGCAACCAAGAGGATTGGAAAGCAAGGAAGAATTGCAGGAAACAGGTTTCAGGAGGTAGATTCGAATCGCCTTTAAAGCACATGAAAAGCGGCAAAACGTCGACAATGATGCCCTTGGCCAAAAAGGGCGTATGCGTTTTTTCCTGAATATATTCAGGAAATATATTCAGGATATATATATTCAGGAATATTCTGGAATATATTCAGGAATATATTCAGGAAATATATTCTCCATAATATATTCAGGAAAAAACGCATACGCCCTTTTTGGCCAACCTAGCAACCTGGAAGGCAAATCAACGCTACAAAGAAGTCTCGCTTCCCATCGGTCAAAAGGGCCATGCTGCAAAAAGTGTCAAAACCAGAAATGTAGGACAGGCCATGGAGAAATGGCAGCCTTGCTACGCTGATGGGCGGGATGTAAATTGCCAACAGCCACTCTGGAGAAGTGTACGGTGTGTCCTGAAACATCGAAAAAACACAGCTTAGGGAGCATAGGGCACGTCCACTCATGGGCGTATAAATTGGGAAAACTGAAAAGCAGCAAGACACCGGCACCCCAAAGTTTAGGGCTGCTCTGTTGACAAGAACCTCCACTTCATGACACCTTAAATATCCCAGGAAAGAGAAAAATGGATAAAGAATTTGTGGTCCTTATGTACAATGGAATATCACTCAGACATGAAATCAAAGTCATAAGGCTAGTAGAAGCAAGATGAGTGGATTTAGGTACGACGATTCTAAGTGAAATAAGTCACACAGAAAAAGACTCTTATCATAAGCTATCACTTATTGAGGGAATGTCAAAACGGCTACACTTGAACTGAATGACAAAACAGAACAGAGTCTCACATTTAGAAAACACACTATGGGTGCTTAACGGGAAAGGTGAAGTGGGGTGATGCATAAAACAAGGGTTTCAAATTCGTTCAGATACCGTTCCATACACCCAATATGTAATAGACAAGACCTACTCCTTGCTCTGTGAACTGGACTCAACACCCCCTATTCACCGCACAAGAATATATGTGACTAGTAAGAATCTTAAAACCTATGTATTGATATCTGTCTGGAAATGAGTCAAGTGGGTGTAAAGCTGCATAAACACAGCCGTGAAAAGCAGCTAAACCCCATTATAGAAATAAATTACTTTTAAAAACCCGTAAAACAAAGACAGTGAAAGAGAGAGAAATTCTTACAAAATTCGTTCAGAGGCTGTGATGCAACCTGGATTGACCATATCTAGACCCACACCTGGATGAGACATAAGGGTGGACACTCTTGGGGCTGAGAGGTTGGGTGAGGTTGGGTGAGCAAACGCAGACCCTTTAAAGTAATACTGCGTGGTACCCATCCCATGGGTCCCAAATCTCCAGGTTCAAGGGCATCTTCCTACATCGAAAACATGCATGAGAAACCCAGAAGATGGTACACCGTGTGATTTTGAAAGGTTTCTAAAACGCACCTCATTTCTCATCTCCTTGTGTTCGGGTTCGCCATTCCAGCTACTTTACTAGCAATCTCCCTACTTGGAGAATCAGCACCTTTAAGCTCCTGTTCCCTACAGGTTGCAATTTGTCCTGAGGATGAACGGGAAGAGGGGCAACCAATGAGAGACTAGATCTAGGTTTTGGGACAGGCACAGGTCACTCTATTTTCCCATCAGGAAGAAGAATTAACCACTGGCTCAGCCTGCCGCCCAGAAGCAGAATAGGGCCTGAGGCAATCCCGCGCTTTGGCGGCCAGCTCCCAAATAAGCGAGTTGAAAAATGGAGCCCAGACACACTGCCATTCACAAACCTGCAGAGTTATAAATGTTAACTCTCGTCCACAAATATATTGAAGGAAGGCAACGAAGAGGATTTGAAAGCAAGGAAGAATTGCAGGAAACAGGTTTCAGGAGGTAGATTCGAATCGCCTTTAAAGCACATGAAAAGCGGCAAAACGTCAACAATGATGCCCTTGGCCAAAAAGGGCGTATGCGTTTTTTCCTGAATATATTCAGGAATTATTTTCAGGATATATATATTCAGGAATATTCAGGAATATATTCAGGAATATATTCAGGAAATATATTCTCCATAATATATTCAGGAAAAAACGCATACGCCCTTTTTGGCCAACCTAGCAACCTGGAAGGCAAATCAACGCTACAAAGAAGTCTGGCTTCCCATCGGTCAAAAGGGCCATGCTGCAAAAAGTTTCAAAACCAGAAATGCAGGACAGGCCATGGAGAAATGGCAGCCTTGCTACGCTGATGGGCGGGATGTAAATTGCCAACAGCCACTCTGGAGAAGTGTACGGTGTGTCCTGAAACATCGAAAAAACACAGCTTAGGGAGCATAGGGAACGTCCACTCATGGGTGTATAAATTGGGAAAACTAAAAATCAGCAAGACACAGGCACCCCAAAGTTTAGGGCTGCTCTGTTGACAAGAACCTCCACTTTATGACACCTTAAATATCCCAGGAAAGAGAAAAATGGATAAAGAAGTTGTGGTCCTTATGTACAATGGAATATCACTGAGACATGAAATCAAAGTCATAAGGCTAGTAGAAGCAAGATGAGTGGAGTTAGGTACGACGATTCTAAGTGAAATAAGTCACACAGAAAAAGACTCTTATCATAAGCTATCACTTATAGAGGGAATGTAAAAAAAGCTACACTTGAACTGAATTACAAAACAGAACAGAGTCACACGTTTAGAAAACACACTATGGCAGCTTAACGGGAAAGGTGAGGTGGGGTGATGCATAAAACAAGGGTTTCAAATTCGCTCAGATACCGTTCCATACACCCAATATGTAATAGACTAGACCTACTCCTTGCTCAGTGAACTGGACTCAACACCCCCTATTCACCGCACAAGAATATATGTGACTAGTAATAATCTTAAAACCTATGTATTGATATCTGTCTGGAAGTGAGTCAAGTGGGTGTAAGCCGCATAAATACAGCCGTGAAAAGCAGCTAAACCCCATTATAAAAATAAATTACTTTTAAAAACCCTTAAAATAAAGACAGTGAAAGAGAGAAATTCTTACAAAATTCGTTCAGAGGCTGTGATGCAACCTGAATTGACCATATCTAGACACACAGCTGGATGAGACATAAGGGTGGACACTCTTGGGGCTGAGAGGTTGGGTGAGCAAACGCAGACCCTTTAAAGTAATACTGCGTGGTACCCATCCCATGGGTCCCAAATCTCCAGGTTCAAGGGCATCTTCCTACATCGAAAACATGCATGAGAAACCCAGAAGATGGTACACCGTGTGATTTTGAAAGGTTTCTAAAACGCACCTCATTTCTCATCTCCTTGTGTTCGGGTTCGCCATTCCAGCTACTTTACTAGCAATCTCCCTACTTGGAGAATCAGCACCTTTAACCTCCTCTTCCCTACAGGTTGCAATTTGTCCTGAGGATGAACGGGAAGAGGGGCAACCAATGAGAGACTAGATCTAGGTTTTGGGACAGGCACAGGTCACTCTATTTTCCCATCAGGAAGAAGAATTAACCACAGGCTCAGCCTGCCGCCCAGAAGCAGAATAGGGCCTGAGGCAATCCCGCGCTTTGGCGGCCAGCTCCCAAAAAAGCGAGTTGAAAAATAGAGCCCAGACACACTGCCATTCACAAACCTGCAGAGTTATAAATGTTAACTCTCGTCCACAAATATATTGAAGGAAGGCAACCAAGAGGATTGGAAAGCAAGGAAGAATTGCAGGAAACAGGTTTCAGGAGGTAGATTCGAATCGCCTTTAAAGCACATGAAAAGCGGCAAAACGTCGACAATGATGCCCTTGGCCAAAAAGGGCGTATGCGTTTTTTCCTGAATATATTCAGGAAATATATTCAGGATATATATATTCAGGAATATTCTGGAATATATTCAGGAATATATTCAGGAAATATATTCTCCATAATATATTCAGGAAAAAACGCATACGCCCTTTTTGGCCAACCTAGCAACCTGGAAGGCAAATCAACGCTACAAAGAAGTCTCGCTTCCCATCGGTCAAAAGGGCCATGCTGCAAAAAGTGTCAAAACCAGAAATGTAGGACAGGCCATGGAGAAATGGCAGCCTTGCTACGCTGATGGGCGGGATGTAAATTGCCAACAGCCACTCTGGAGAAGTGTACGGTGTGTCCTGAAACATCGAAAAAACACAGCTTAGGGAGCATAGGGCACGTCCACTCATGGGCGTATAAATTGGGAAAACTGAAAAGCAGCAAGACACCGGCACCCCAAAGTTTAGGGCTGCTCTGTTGACAAGAACCTCCACTTCATGACACCTTAAATATCCCAGGAAAGAGAAAAATGGATAAAGAATTTGTGGTCCTTATGTACAATGGAATATCACTCAGACATGAAATCAAAGTCATAAGGCTAGTAGAAGCAAGATGAGTGGATTTAGGTACGACGATTCTAAGTGAAATAAGTCACACAGAAAAAGACTCTTATCATAAGCTATCACTTATTGAGGGAATGTCAAAACGGCTACACTTGAACTGAATGACAAAACAGAACAGAGTCTCACATTTAGAAAACACACTATGGGTGCTTAACGGGAAAGGTGAAGTGGGGTGATGCATAAAACAAGGGTTTCAAATTCGTTCAGATACCGTTCCATACACCCAATATGTAATAGACAAGACCTACTCCTTGCTCTGTGAACTGGACTCAACACCCCCTATTCACCGCACAAGAATATATGTGACTAGTAAGAATCTTAAAACCTATGTATTGATATCTGTCTGGAAATGAGTCAAGTGGGTGTAAAGCTGCATAAACACAGCCGTGAAAAGCAGCTAAACCCCATTATAGAAATAAATTACTTTTAAAAACCCGTAAAACAAAGACAGTGAAAGAGAGAGAAATTCTTACAAAATTCGTTCAGAGGCTGTGATGCAACCTGGATTGACCATATCTAGACCCACACCTGGATGAGACATAAGGGTGGACACTCTTGGGGCTGAGAGGTTGGGTGAGGTTGGGTGAGCAAACGCAGACCCTTTAAAGTAATACTGCGTGGTACCCATCCCATGGGTCCCAAATCTCCAGGTTCAAGGGCATCTTCCTACGTCGAAAACATGCATGAGAAACCCAGAAGATGGTACACCGTGTGATTTTGAAAGGTTTCTAAAACGCACCTCATTTCTCATCTCCTTGTGTTCGGGTTCGCCATTCCAGCTACTTTACTAGCAATCTCCCTACTTGGAGAATCAGCACCTTTAAGCTCCTGTTCCCTACAGGTTGCAATTTGTCCTGAGGATGAACGGGAAGAGGGGCAACCAATGAGAGACTAGATCTAGGTTTTGGGACAGGCACAGGTCACTCTATTTTCCCATCAGGAAGAAGAATTAACCACTGGCTCAGCCTGCCGCCCAGAAGCAGAATAGGGCCTGAGGCAATCCCGCGCTTTGGCGGCCAGCTCCCAAATAAGCGAGTTGAAAAATGGAGCCCAGACACACTGCCATTCACAAACCTGCAGAGTTATAAATGTTAACTCTCGTCCACAAATATATTGAAGGAAGGCAACGAAGAGGATTTGAAAGCAAGGAAGAATTGCAGGAAACAGGTTTCAGGAGGTAGATTCGAATCGCCTTTAAAGCACATGAAAAGCGGCAAAACGTCAACAATGATGCCCTTGGCCAAAAAGGGCGTATGCGTTTTTTCCTGAATATATTCAGGAATTATTTTCAGGATATATATATTCAGGAATATTCAGGAATATATTCAGGAATATATTCAGGAAATATATTCTCCATAATATATTCAGGAAAAAACGCATACGCTCTTTTTGGCCAACCTAGCAACCTGGAAGGCAAATCAACGCTACAAAGAAGTCTCGCTTCCAATCGGTCAAAAGGGCCATGCTGCAAAAAGTGTCAAAACCAGAAATGTAGGACAGGCCATGAAGAAATGGCAGCCTTGCTACGCTGATGGGCGGGATGTAAATTGCCAACAGCCACTCTGGAGAATTGTACGGTGTGTCCTGAAACATCGAAAAAACACAGCTTAGGGAGCATAGGGCACGTCCACTCATGGGCGTATAAATTGGGAAAACTAAAAAGCAGCAAGACACCGGCACCCCATAGTTTAGGGCTGCTCTGTTGACAAGAACCTCCACTTCATGACACCTTAAATATCCCAGGAAAGAGAAAAATGGATAAAGAAGTTGTGGTCCTTATGTACAATGGAATATCACTCAGACATGAAATCAATGTCATAAGGCTAGTAGAAGCAAGATGAGTGGAGTTAGATACGATGATTCTAAGTGAAATAAGTCACACAGAAAAAGACACTTATCATAAGCTATCACTTATAGAGGGAATGTAAAAACCGCTACACTTGAACTGAATTACAAAACAGAACAGAGTCACACGTTTAGAAAACAAACTATGGCAGCTTAACGGGAAAGGTGAGGTGGGTTGATGCATAAAACAAGAGTTTCAAATTCGCTCAGATACCGTTCCATACACCCAATATGTAATAGACTAGACCTACTCCTTGCTCAGTGAACTGGACTCAACACCCCCTATTCACCGCACAAGAATATATTTGACTATTAAGAATCTTAAAACCTATGTATTGATATCTGTCTGGAAGTGAGTCAAGTGGGTGTAAAGCCGCATAAACACAGGCGTGAAAAGCAGCTAAACCCCATTATAGAAATAAATTACTTTTAAAAACCCGTAAAACAAAGACAGTGAAAGAGAGAGAAATTCTTACAAAATTCGTTCAGAGGCTGTGATGCAACCTGGATTGACCATATCTACACTCACAGCTGGATGAGACATAAGGGTGGACACTCTTGGGGCTGAGAGGTTGGGTGAGGTTGGGTGAGCAAACACAGACCCTTTAAAGTAATACTGCGTGGTACCCATCCCATGGGTCCCAAATCTCCAGGTTCAAGGGCATCTTCCTTCGTCGAAAACATGCATGAGAAAAACAGAAGATGGTACACCGTGTGATTTTGAAAGGTTTCTAAAACGCACCTCATTTCTCATCTCCTTGTGTTCGGGTTCGCCATTCCAGCTACTTTACTAGCAATCTCCCTACTTGGAGAATCAGCACCTTTAACCTCCTGTTCCCTACAGGTTGCAATTTGTCCTGAGGATGAACGGGAAGAGGGGCAACCAATGAGAGACTAGATCTAGGTGTTGGGACAGGCACAGGTCACTCTATTTTCCCATCAGGAAGAAGAATTAACCACAGGCTCAGCCTGCCGCCCAGAAGCAGAATAGGGCCTGAGGCAATCCCGCGCTTTGGCGGCCAGCTCCCAAAAAAGCGAGTTGTAAAATGGAGCCCAGAGACACGGCCTTTCACAAACCTGCAGAGTTATAAATGTTAACTCTCGTCCACAAATATATTGAGGGAAGGCAACGAAGAGGATTTGAAAGCAAGGAAGAATTGCAGGAAACAGGTTTCAGGAGGTAGATTCGAATCGCCTTTAAAGCACATGAAAAGCGGCAAAACGTCGACAATGATGCCCTTGGCCAAAAAGGGCGTATGCGTTTTTTTCTGAATATATACAGGAAATATATTCAGGATATATATATTCAGGAATATTCAGGAATATATTCAGGAATATATTCAGGAAATATATTCTCCATAATATATTCAGGAAAAAACGCATACGCCCTTTTTGGCCAACCTAGCAACCTGGAAGACAAATCAACGCTACAAAGAAGTCTGGCTTCCCATCGGTCAAAAGGGCCATGCTGCAAAAAGTTTCAAAACCAGAAATGCAGGACAGGCCATGGAGAAATGTCAGCCTTGCTACGCTGATGGGCGGGATGTAAATTGCCAACAGCCACTCTGGAGAAGTGTACGGTGTGTCCTGAAACATCGAAAAAACACAGCTTAGGGAGCATAGGGAACGTCCACTCATGGGTGTATAAATTGGGAAAACTAAAAATCAGCAAGACACAGGCACCCCAAAGTTTAGGGCTGCTCTGTTGACATGAACCTCCACTTTATGACACCTTAAATATCCCAAGAAAGAGAAAAATGGATAAAGAAGTTGTGGTCCTTATGTACAATGGAATATCACTGAGACATGAAATCAAAGTCATAAGGCTAGTAGAAGCAAGATGAGTGGAGTTAGGTACGACGATTCTAAGTGAAATAAGTCACACAGAAAAAGACTCTTATCATAAGCTATCACTTATAGAGGGAATGTAAAAACCGCTACACTTGAACTGAATTACAAAACAGAACAGAGTCACACGTTTAGAAAACACACTATGGCAGCTTAACGGGAAAGGTGAGGTGGGGTGATGCATAAAACAAGGGTTTCAAATTCGCTCAGATACCGTTCCATACACCCAATATGTAATAGACTAGACCTACTCCTTGCTCAGTGAACTGGACTAAACACCCCCTATTCACCGCACAAGAATATATGTGACTAGTAATAATCTTAAAACCTATGTATTGATATCTGTCTGGAAGTGAGTCAAGTGGGTGTAAGCCGCATAAATACAGCCGTGAAAAGCAGCTAAACCCCATTATAGAAATAAATTACTTTTAAAAACCCGTAAAACAAAGACAGTGAAAGAGAGAGAAATTCTTACAAAATTCGTTCAGAGGTTGTGATGC